>NC_060085.1:316000-619500 GCF_922984935.1 Meles meles | reverse complement strand
AGCCCGGGACCTAAGAACAGCTCCTCAGAGACTCAGGTCCCATCCGTCCCACTGTCCAGGCTCTGGGAGAAGGCTGCCTCTTCCAGGAGGCCCTTCCTGACAGCCTCCCCCCCCCAGTGCATGAATCCTGTGCCCCGACCCCACTCGCCCCCCGGGGGCAGGTCCTCTGTCGGGCCGTGCAGCCCGCAAACACCGGGCAGCCACCGCCACAGAGCCGCCAGGGCCCCGGAAAGGGCATCCGTGCACGGCGCCCACCCAGACGGGAGACCCCAGGCCCAGAGCCCAGGAGGCCATCAACTGGCAGCATGAAGCACAGCCTCGCGGCCACGTCCCCCCAGACTCGCCGACAGAAGCCTGTGCCCACCCCCACCAGAGCGTTCCAGGTGAGACAAGGGTTCTACCCTGGTTTTCCCCGGCTTTCAGATGGTGCCCTAACCACCGGGCTCCAGAGGTCCTGGGACACCGCACACGCTTCACGACACACGCTGAGTGGGGGCGACTCACAGACGCTGGGGTCGCCCTGGTTCGTACCCTCTGACCCCGGGGATTTACTCCGGTGTCCAGCGTGAGCAGGGACCAGACTCAATCTTTTTTCCAAATAATTAATGCAGGGTTTGTCCCCCTTGGCCGCACCGACGTTCTGGGCAGGTCACTCTCTGTGGGAGTGTCCCGGGCGCTGTGTGCGGGGTGGTCAGCAGCGTGCCTGGCCCCCACCCCCTCAGTGGCAGGAGCACCCCAGTCCCGCCGACCACAGACGTCTCCAGGCACCACCCAGTCCTGGGGAGCAGGACAGCATCATAGGAGAGCTCCGCTGTGAGGGATCCACAAGGCCCCTGACGGCTTGGCGCCGACCCTAGAGCCCCGGAGCCAGCACAGGGGTCCCTGGAAGCCAGGCCCCACCTTCCTCCCCCACCCCACCCCGCCCTGACCCAACCCATCCCATTGCCCTGACTCTGGCGCCCTGCGCCCGAGGCTCACAAACACT
Source organism: Meles meles (assembly GCF_922984935.1). NCBI lineage: Eukaryota > Metazoa > Chordata > Mammalia > Carnivora > Mustelidae > Meles > Meles meles. The sequence continues at coordinate 618,515 of NC_060085.1, read as the reverse complement.
CCGTTTCCATCCGACCAGCGCAGGGTGGCCGCAACACCCACTTCGCGGCCTGGTGCCCCGTCAGCTCCCCGCCTGCGGGCATCAGGGTCCCCGCCACGTGCTGCCTGGCCTGAGTGCACCTGGAGCACAGAGCAGCTCCTCTCAGAGGCCACTGTCCGGCACCTGCTGTCCGCCCAGGCAGACCGACACCCCCTGAGCACCTGGTCAGCAGCAGGGCCCGGGAGCCAGCTGCGGGGGCGCCTGTCCAGGGTCTGCAGCCAGGGTGCAGGCAGGGAGGCCCGGGAGTGACGCCACCCCAGATGACAGGGGCCTCCACGCAGGGCGCAAGCTAGTTAGCAAGCCCTGCGGGGCCAGTGGGGACGGAGGGGTCAGCCATGGAGACAGGCCCCAGCTCCTCCAAGCTCCAGCTTCCTGGGACACGGGACTGGGAACCGTCAGGGCGGACCCCGGCGCTGGAACGAGACTCCCCGACACACTCAGGGCAGCTCCGGTCAGCGGATGCAGCCTGGGGAGCCAGGGGCTTCCTCGAGCAGTCCACACCAGCCTCCCCAGCGCGGAGACGCCCTCGGGGCACTTCTCTCCATCCAAAGAGATCCCCGCGCTGCGGGCGACACAGACTAAACCCACGAGCGGATGGCGCCGGCCGGCTCAGTCCGTGCAGCGCGGGTCTCTCCCTCTCAGCGTGCCGAGCTCAGGCCCACACTGGTGTGCAGCGTACTTGAAAGATAAATAACGTAAAAATCACAAAAATAAAAATAAAAACACCTGTGCTGGGACAAGGAGGCCTTTCCTCAATGCAACCTGTGGGGGCAGGTGCCGAGGAAGCGGCGCTGGAGAGTCTGCCGCTGAGCCGCCCCCGGCCTCCGGCGCCTGCGACCGCACGGCCGAGCTCCGGCACGGCGGGCAACAGAAGGGCACCACGGCCCCGGCGACGCGCATGCTGGCTCCTTCCTAGTGAGAGGGCGAGAGCCCAGGGCTCCGCATTCTCTTCTGGCTCGAGCCAGCCCAGACCGTGCGTCCCCCTCGCTGACGGCCGTCAGGGGAGACCACGGCCGTACCGGTGTCCGTCTTCCGAGACGAGCTCACGTCGCGCACTCCACGAGGCAGAGGGCAGCACCCTCTCCGCGAGGAAGCCGCTGGCCACTGCTGCTCCATCGCCCGTAAAGCTCTGCGCTCTTCGCAGGAACAGAAAAGGCCGGGCTGGCCCACCGCGGGGCGCCCCGCTCGCCGGCTCACGGGGATCACGCCAGCCCCCTGCGCCACGCCGGGAGCGAGCGGACACGACGGCCGACCCCACAGAAGGGACCGCGGGAGCCACGCGAGCGGAGCTTCCCCGGAGACCCCGCGGGAGGGGGTGCGCCCAGCCACGCGCCCAGCCGCTTCCGGGGCGCACTGAGGGCCCCGCCTCTGTACTTGCAGCGTCTCCGACAAGGGACAGCGCGGGTCCGAGACCGAGAAGAGATGACACGTGAAGAAAAGGCAACACGAGCAGCCCGGCCAGGGTGAAGTGAAGGCACGCGCCCCCCCACGCCCGGGCTCCGCGCTATGCTCACTAACCTCCCCGCCCCCGCTGCCCATGGAACCTTCCCCCGGTCGCTGCCTGACCCAAGTGGCTGTTTATCGGTTCACTGATGATTAAGCAGAAGAAAAACGGAATGAGGCTCGGGAAGCCAATCAAACTCGGAGAAACACCAAGCAGCTGCCTCCAAGGGCAGGCCGGCCCGAACAGAACGCACAGGGGCAGGGACAGGCCCACGGCCACTGCCTTGAGAAGCACCGGCTCCACTCAGCCCAGAATGAGACGGAGCCGCCCGCGAACCCCCGCCACTCCCCTCCAGACAGAGACGGGTCCGCTGCGTGCCCAAGGGGCGGGCCAGGGGCCAATGGCCCTGCCGGAGGGACACTGAGCAAGACCCCCCTCACCTCCCAGCCCCTCTGCTGATGCTTCCAAACATATGACCAGAGACCCCAGAGGTCCAGGGAGGAGACGAAAGCAAGGGAAATTGCTAGAAGCAGAACTCAATGGACACGTGCCCGCACGTCCCCAGCAGCACGAAGCATAAAAGGCATCAAGTGGAATCAGTGCAAAGACCCGCGGGGCTGGACGGACAACAGGACGCGTCCCCACACGCGGGAGTGTCCCCGGCCCCGGCAGGAGCCAGGAGCCCCCACGCACAGCCCCGGGGATGGACCGAGCCCGCGACGCCCAGGGAGGGAAGCAGACACAGGAGGCCCCGCCAGGTGTGAGTCCACGCGGTGACACGCCCAGACCAGGCTTCTCGGCGGCCGGGAAGGGGCTTGCAGGGGCCGGGGAGCGGGGACGGCTGACGGGTCGGGGCTGCCCGCTGCGGAGCTGACGCTTTGTCGAGTCTCACAGCCGGGTGCGCGGCACGGACATGTGCCTGGACGCCGAGAGTCTGGGTACGCGGGTCACGTACTGGCCAAGCTGTCGCGAGCGTAAACCACAGCTCGGCCACGTGGTGGCTCCGGCAGCGTCGCACACGCTCCCAGGCCGGGCACACGTCCCTACGGCCCCCAGAGCCCAGGGTGGCCGGGAGCTCCCACGTTCCAGAATCAACACTCCCCGCCCCGAAAGACCAGACATCAAGGAGGCCGCCAGGACCTTCACGGTGGGTGAGCGGCCTGGCCCTCCTGCTGCCACCTCTGGCGGCGGGCCGGCCAGCCCGGGCTCACAGGGGAACCCTTCCCAATATGGGGCGGGGGAGGGACGCACGCCACACACGCCACTTGGGACGAGAACAAGAGCCGACAAGGCCCAGAGCTCGGAGCCGGGACACGCTAGAATTCCAACCACTCGCTGCCCAGACCCAGCTGTCCGCCAATCACCGCAAGACAGTCCTGGCCTCACTGAGGCCCCCGCCGGGCCACTGGCACCTGCTCTGAGCTGCGGTCCATCTGCCAGGGACTGGGAGGACCAGGTGCTCCTGGGGGTCACTTGGGATGCAGAGGCCGGCTGGACGAGACTGGCTGGGGAGGCTGGGGCATTCTGGATGGAGCTTCTCAAACATGCACAAGCTCCCTCTGACCCAAACCTCCGCCTGTGGGGACATGCCCTTCGAACACCCTTGCACTTCTTATGGGACCGTGACGCAGAGTAACCCACCTCCACAGCAGACAGAGCCGCCAGCACAGGGTGGGTCAGAGCCGGCCACAGAGCCCCGCCACCGCCAAGGCCACCAGGACGCCTGACCTCAGAAAGGCAGCCTGGCTCGGGCAAAAGGACAGGGCTCCAAGGACCGCGGCCTGATGGCCAACGGTGACGGCCCCTGTGCCCATTCCACAGGGAGCAGCAAGCGATTTCTACCCCCCAAACAGTCGATGGAAGATAAAGCCCCAGAGAGCGTCTTGGGACGCAGGGAACTCTGCGGAGCCAGTTGCGCGGTCGTGGCATCGAGGGTCCGGCCTGCACCTGCAGCCCGCGGCCACCCTCCCGCCGCTCCCACACGACGCTCGGTAGGCCGCCTGCACAGCTGAAGCCACCACCACCTGCCCCCCGACCGGCACCAGCCCGGGCGCCTCTCCCTGCATGAAACCCCACCGGCAGGACCCACAGCCACGGGTCACCCTCGCTGCCCCCAGTGAGAGGGAGACCCCGCTCATGTCCTCTTTCCAATGTTCACAGGGCCAGTGCGTGTGATTCTACGGTCACTTAGAAAAACAGCTATGAGCAATTTTCTAAAAACAATGAGGAATAAAAAATATAATAAAAATGATACGGAGGGGCGCCTGGGTGGCTCAGTGGGTTAAAGCCTCTGCCTTCGGCTCAGGTCATGATCCTGGGGTCCTGGGATCGAGCCCCACATCGGGCTCTTTGCTCTGCAGGGAGCCTGCTTCCTCCTCTCTCTGCCTGCCTCTCTGCCTACTTGTGATCTCTGCCCGTCAAATAAATAAATAAACATTAAAAAAAAAAATGATAGGGAGGGGCGCCTGGGTGGCTCAGTGGGTTGAGCCTCTGCCTTCGGCTCAGGTCACGATCACAGGGTCCTGGGATAGACCCCGCATCGGGCTCTCTGCTGGGTGGGAAACCTGCTCCCCCACCCCCACCTGCTTGTGATCTCTGTCAAATAAATAAAAATCTTTTAATATAAAAAAAAAGGATATATGAAAAATACTTGGACAGATTTAAAAACAACCAAAAAAGACTGGAGGAAACCTGGCAAGATGGATCAGTTCTGAGATCATGAATGATTCTTTTTTTTTCAAATCGAAGCTTTCTGAAACGTTCTTGCTCTGTGATGAGAACCTATTAATTTTAGGATGCGGGAAGAGCAGAGGGGGCTAGCAGAGGCCCTTGGCAGGCCCGGAGAGGAAACCACACTGAGAGGATGCCCCGAGCGGCCCCCACTCTGGTCACAGACATCAGTCTTCACGAAGAAAGCTTCTGATCCAAGCCGGGACTCCCGACACTTCTCTGGAAGGTTCCGGACACTTTACTGGGAGAAAAGCTACTGGAGTTTATTAAGCCTCTCAGAGACAAAAGAGCCCTTTTTCCCTGCAGCCGGCTGGCAGCAAGGCTGTCCCGGGAGCCCAGACCTCCCCTTGCAAGGACACCCCTTTCTTTCCTACGAGAGCCAGGCCCTGAGCTGATGCAATGGGCCCAGCGCCCTGCAGCTGGGAGACCTCATGCTCGCTGCCCAGCCAGCCGGGGACCCCCCCACTCTGCCTCCTGGGCCTCCGTTTCCCCTCAGGTTTTTCCGACGGACACTGCGGGACCGAGCTCCTTGCAGCCTCAACACCGCACAGCCAGAGTCTCCGCAAGCTCCTGGGGCCCTGGCGGAGAGCTCGGGAAGGCCGAGACGGGGACACCAGTGCTCACCAACCCTCTGGTCAGCGTCGGGGCACGTGTCTCCCACGGAGCACGAGGGAACTCCCGGAGGTGGCGACCAGTCCTCTAACCTGACCTTGTCAAACACACACCGCGTCCCACGGTGAGCCCCACGGTGAGCGCCCGCGCAGGAGGCCCCTGCCCACCCCGACGGCACCGCCCCCCGCAGCAGGGTCCAGAGAGTTCCGGGACCTGCTCAACTCTGCATCTACCTGGTGCCCCAGGACAGCCAGCTCGCGTGCCTCTGAGCGCACGTCAGTTGGTGCTGGAACCCAGCCCGGGCCCTTGAATGGGACTCAGGGACTCCGGGAACCTCAGGGTGCTGCTCCCCAGAGGCTGGGGCCTGGGGCCCAGAGCAGCACAGAGCACTGCGGCCAGCAGACCGCCTGCACGGACCTGCAGTGCATCCAACCAGCAGAAGAGACCCGCAGCCTGCTGCCCAGGCGTTACCAGGGATGGGACCTGAGACGGGCCAGGGGGACAAAGATGGACCTGGAGACTGGGAGAGGGCTCTGTTTCCAGAGGCAGGACTCAGGAAGCCAGGACGCAGGAGCTCACAGCCCCCCCAACCCACAGCCCCCAGAAGCTTCTGACTTCGAAGCCAGCAGGTGGGGAGGGACGGATCTCTGAATCGGGGGGTGAGAGCTGCATGGACCTCCGAGGGTGCCGGCCTGCCTCAGTCTCCCCCAGTACATCGGGGCCCCTGCCCAGTACCACCTCACAGGTAAGAGAGGGGCCCTAGGGCACGGGGCCATCCCTGCTCCGCGTCCAGAGGCTGGGGCACGAAAATCGTCAAGAGGCCTCAACATACCGCCCATCCGCCTTTGGGCCGCACTGGCAGACGACTGCCCTGACTGGCTCTGGGCCCCAACACCAGAGCCGGCCCAGCGCCGGTTCTCCTTTCCACGCACAATGTCACCACGCCCAGACCCGAGGGGGCCCGGAGCAAGGGGCAGAGCGGCGCTGCCGCGTGAGTGTAGGCTGGGCAGGAAGGAGGAGGTGAGAGCCGACGGGGAGCAGCACTTTCCAGGACGGGCTGGAGGGAGGGCCAGCAACAGGACGTCCAAGGTCGTCCCTCCGTCCTGCCTGAGTCCTGCCGCCTGCAGCCTGGCCCGTCAGATAAACCCCTTCTTGGAAACTGGGAGGAGCAGGAGCCCAGGCAGGGTGGGGTCCCAGTGGGTGGCCGCCATGAGGAGGGGCGCCCCCTCCTGAAAGCAGCGAGAGTGACGGAGACAGGGCTCCCAGCGTCCCGGGGCTGGGGAAGGCCCCAGCAGGCGGACGCCCGCACCTGTGCGGTGCCTCAGAGCTGGCCCGCGCCTGAGGAAGTTTGGGTAAAAAGTTGGCCAGGACACAAGCTGATCCCCCTCCCGGGGGGACGAGCCGCCTGGGCCTGCAGCCACGGATGTGTCCAGTCTCACATCCCAAGTGAGTTACCTCCTGCTGGCCGACAGGCCGGTGCAAACAATTATTTTTGGCAGCCGCAGGGCTCCCCTCCAGCAGGGTAAACAAATTGCATTTCGCGGGCCCTGGAACAGCTGCCCGCTGCGCGGAAAGCCTGCTGGGGGCAGCCCGGGCCGTTCAGGAACACAGATCCCGGGGCCAAACGAACCCTGGCTGGTTCCACTGGGCACAGCGTCACGGGTGAACGGGGTGGGGCGCACCCCCCCAACTGAAGGAAGGGGACACCCGCGGCAGCAAGGCGGCCGGACTCCCCCGGAGCCCTTCAGCGTTTCCAACACTTGCCCGGGCAAGCACCACCCGGGGAGCGGGCTGGTCCCCTCCAGGCTCTAAGGGAAGGGGAAGGAAGGAAGGAAAAGGAACGCCCCGGCTGGCTGGCCACACGCTGACCCAGGAAGCCCACACTTACTTCTTGACGTTCGCCTCCCCGTTGGGGATCCTGCGCAACTTCTTCTTCTTGAGGATCTTGACGGCGCGCCGGCACAGCGTCTCCGAGTCCAGCACCTCCTTCACCTTGCCGTACGACCCCTCCCCCAGGAGGTCTCCCATCAGGTACTTGCCGATGAGCTTGGCCCGCTTGCGCCGGGGCTGGTAGATGACCTCCGTGGAGTCGATGCGGTGAATGAACGTGTCCATGCCCACGGACATGAGCTCGCCCTCCGTAAACATGCCCAGCTGCTGCGGGTCGGCCACATCCATCCTGGACCCGGCGCCGCCGACTCCCGCCGGCGGCCCTTATCTCCCCGATCGACCGCCCCCGGCGCGCGGTTCTTCCTCTTGTCCCCCTACAATTCCCTTCTCAAGAAACACCCCAAAAAACAAAAACGAAACAAAAACACAAAACCGAAAAACCGAAAGTCAACAAAAACGCCAAAGGAAAAAAAAAAGAAAGAAAAAAGAGGAGAAAACCCTTCTCCGGGAAGAAACGATTGTGCTCGTCGCGAGTTCAGGGGCCGCGCCTGGCCCGGAGCCCCGGCCCCCGAGGGCGCGGAGCGTCGCAAGTCTGGGTGCCCGGCCGCCTCGCAGCGTCGGGTCGGGCCGGCGCGTCCGCCGGGGCCGTCCGCAGGCCGCTGGGGCTCCCGCGCGCTAGGTCATCCTCCGGGGGCGCACGGCGCGGCGGCCAGAGCGAGTCTTCCCCGGGCCGGGCATTACCTGCGGGCCGCGGCGCGCGCCCACACCGGGCCCCGGGCCGCGCCGCCGAGCTTCGCCGGGCGCCGGGCGCGCTGCCGGGGGCGGCTCCCGGCGGGGCCCGCCGTCCCGGGGGCCCGAGGCCGCGGCAGGCGCCTATCCGGACCGCGCGGCGGGCACCGCCGTCCGCCCCCGCCAGCCCCGGCCGCGCGTCGGGGGGCCGGGGGGCTGCCCGGGGCCCTCCCGCCGCGGGGAGCAACTTCCGTCGGAGCCGGCCGCGGCCGCGGCGCCCCCACACCGGCCTGGGACCCCGCAGCGGCCGCCCCCCGCCCCAAACGGCAGCCCGCGCTCGCTCTCGGCCGCGAACGCCGTGGGCCGCGAGCCGCGGGGCGCGGGGCCCCGTAGGGCGCCGGGCGGCCGGGGCGGCGCAGGAAGCAGGCCCGGGCCGGGGGTTCCCGAGGCCGCCGGGGCCCGGACGGCGCGCGCCCCCGCCGCAGCCGCCGCACGTGTGGAGCAGGCGGGGCGGCGCGGAGGCCCAGCCCATGCAAGGCGGCGCGGAGCCGGCCGGCGCCCGCCGCCGCTGCCTCCCGCGCCCCGCCTCAGTCGCGGACACCCCGGGCCGCCTCCCCCTTCCGCGCCCGACACGCCGCCGCCATCTTGTTTACCTCCCGCCCCCGCCCCGCGCCGCCGCGCCGCCGCACGCCCGCCGCGGGACCCGCCCCCCGCCGCCGACGTGCCGGCCCGTTGGCTGAGCCGGAAGGCCCCGCCCCCGAGGCCCGCCCCGCCACCAATGCCGATTGGGCCGTTTGGACCCAGGCGGGCGCCCAAGCGGGGCATTGGTTCACTCTCGGCCCCGCCCCGGGGGTGGCTCCAGCTCTGCTCATTGGCCCGCGGAGGCGCCCGTCACGGGGCCGGGGGGAGGGGTTGGCGGGAAGCGAGCGCGGGGAGAAGAGCCCGCGGTGTTGACCTCCGAGAGGATCGGGGTTGGGGTCGGAGGTCGTGAGCGACAACGGCCACCTGGGAACGGCTGCGGGGCGGGCAGAGCCCTCGAGGGCCGGGGGTCTTGGCTCGGGGACCCCGGGGGCACCTGCTGGGGCCGCTGAGCCCAGGCGCCCCTTCCAGGCCAGGTCAAGGGTCAGGAAGGAGCACCAAGCCTGGGGCGCCGGCCAGGCCGCCGAGCCCGAGTCTGGATGTCGGGGTCGGAGCCCGATCGGCCCCCGCGCTGGGCACGGAGATGACCTCCGAGATAAAGAAGTGGCGCGGAGTGGCCGCTTGCAGGCCACAGGCCTCGGCGGAGGCTCCGGGGCCAGAGCCCGCAGGGCAGCTGGCCCGGCGCCCGCAGGCGCTCTGGCTCGGGTCCGCGGGGCGCACGAGATTTGCCCTCGGTTCCTCCCTTTCTGCTCAGGAGCCCGCGGCCGTCAGGGCCATTATTTCGCTGCAGCAAAATCTAGCTGCAGCTGGTCCTGGGAGAAGCTCCTGGTTGGCTGCGGCCCCAGAGTGGGCGCTTTGGGCGCGGACACCGTCAGCTCCAGGCTGACCCCGAGACCTGTGGGCTCCCCAGCGGCCTGTGAGGCCTTGAGTGTGCCCCCATGAGTTCCATCGCATTCCCAAATGACCCGGAGGGGGCGATTGGTGTAGCTTGCACGGGCAGGGAGGCCACAACAGCGGACCCGCAGCCCCCAAACTCCTGTTGAGAAGGAGATCCGAGGATGGGGGAAAAGCCAAGAGTAGAATAGGGAAAGAACCGGGAAACCCGAAGATGTTCTTTGAAGTGATCTTGAAAAAAGGACAAAACTCTAAGCAGATTGACCGAGAAAGAAAGATGACCAACGCCAGGCATGAAAGAAAGGCGGTCACTACAGACCCCAGAGCTATAAAAAGGATTACACGCTAGAAACGACTATGCCCATAAATTCCACTCTAGGGCCGTAAGTGGCACCCAGCTTCGAAAGACACCAAAATGAAGACTCACCTGCGGGGAAACATAGTCAGCATAGCCCCGTAACAGAAAAAATTCTTCGACAAAGACGATGAAGGCCTAGACCTTTCAGTGGCAAATTTTCACCGAACGTTTCAGAAGAGGTTCATCGTTTCTAGACCATCTCGCCCGTAAAACAGAACAGGAGGGGCTTTTGTCCGACTGAAATCCCTTTGGTGTCTTCAGTTGCTCTGGCTGCTGGCTTACTCTGCGCATTCTTGACGTCCTGGTGTCTACAGGCGTCCTATTCCTTCACAGAGCCCACTCTCCTCTCCTGACAGACAGACACCACGGAAGGGGCTCAGGACATGTTTGATGACCATTGTAGAAAGAGTCATTGAAGGAACCGCATCAGCTCAGCAGCCCCCTGGGTCCCTGGGTCGTTCCCTAGAGCACAGCCCCCATCAGTCTGATTTCCTCTTCCAAACTTGTCGCCACAAGAAATCGTCTCATGGGGGCGCCTGGGTGGCTCAGTGGATTAAGCCTCTGCCTTCGGCTCAGGTCATGATCTCAGCGTCCTGGGATCATGATCTCAGCGTCCTGGGATCGAGCCCCGCATCGGCCTCTCTGCTCCGCAGGGAGCCTGCTTCCTCCTCTCTCTCTGCCTGCCTCTCTGCCTACTTGTGATCTCTCTCTGTCAAATAAATAAATAAAATCTTTAAAAAAAAAAAAAAAAGAAATTGTCTCATGTACTTCTTTATCCCTTTTTCTTCCATCTCCGACACTAGACTGGGGGCTTCCTGGGACCAGGGCTGGATCTGTTTTGGTCACTGTTGTGTCCTTGGCACTGAGAGCTGTCCGTGACCGTATCACTGGCCACGTGTGTCCGTTAAGCTCTCGTAATGTGGTTGTCCGAACTGAGATGTTCTGTGCGACCACACACAATTTCCAAGGCTTTGCGTGAGAAGGTATAAACGTAAACAGTACTTGTTAATAATTTACGTTGATTGCACAGTGAAATGACAACCTTGGATATGTTAGATGAAAAGATATACGTCCTTACAACGAACACTTCACGCCCACTGGCATGGCTGTGACAAAAAGGACAGACAATAGTCCGTGTGGACGAGGACGCGGAGACACTGGAAAGCTGGTGCAGATGGTGTAGCCACTTTGGAAAAAAAGCCGAAAGGTTAAATACAGTGTTTCCACGTGGCCCGGCTTCCAGTCCTGGGCGTGAGCCCTCAGTCCACACAGAAACCCCCGCACTGTGCCTTCCCGACAGCACGATTCACAAGAGCCAGAACTGGGGAAAGACGAATGCCCGCCCACAGGTGACCGGATACACACAGTGGGAGTGTCCCTCGGCCACAGAGGAATAGGCTCCTCTATGGACGGGAGGGGGGCTCCCAGGGGCCGGGACTGGGGGAGGGGGTGGGGAGTGACGGCAAATGGGGACAGGGTTGCTTTTGGGGTCTTGGAAAGTTCTCTCGCGGTGAGCTGAGGCTTGCGGAGAGGAGGCCACCTGCCGGGCCGTCGGGGGGGTGGGGGCAGTTTACGTGGGGGACCGCAGGTTATTCGTGTGAGCCCTAGGTTGTGGGGGGCCCGGGTTATAGAGGGGTCTAGGTTGCAGTCCCTGCGTCACAGATAAAGGGCCCCAGGTTACAATGGGGGACCTCAGCTTGTAGGTGGATCCCCAGGTTGCAGGCACAGGCCCTAAGTTACAGGTGGGAGACCCCGTTCTAGGTAGCCAGCCTCAGATCATCGATGGGGGGCTCCGGGGTACAGACAGCGGCCCCAGCTTACTGGTAAGGCTCCAGATTGTAGAGGGTAGCCTCAGGTAACAGGTGGGCGCTCACCAGCCCCTCCAGGGCTTAGGCCTGCCTGGCCTCTGCCCTCATCTCCTCCCCACACTCTGTCCCCCACACCTCTCTTTTCTCCTGCCCACCCCGTGACCCCCATACACATAGACACTTGTGCCCAGCTGACCGCCTTACCCGCCCCCCCCCGGCCCTCTCACGGCCCCCAGCTCTGACGCCAAGACTCCCTTTACCCCCTCCCCAAACCAAGGACAGAGGAAGCCGACGGCCGTTCTGACCAGTCTCCTGGCTGGCCGCTCCGTCCCAGATTTCCTTCTGCTCAGCGTGTCTCTTCCATGTGGGGTCCTTGGCCCCAGGCCCGTGCCCCCGCGCGGACCCAGCTCAGCCCCATGCCCGCGGAGAAGGGGCCCCGGGAGCCGGCGGAGTCCTTCCTAAGAGAGGTGGCCCCCGCTGGGAACGCAGCCAGGGTTCCAGGTCAGGATGTGGCTGGGAGGGGCAGGGTGTGTGGGGGCCTCTGCGGCCGCCAGGGGGCAGGCAGGGACCGCAGCCGAGTCTCCCCGCCTGGGGGGGCGCGAGTGCCTGTGCGTCGGGGGGAGGCGGGGGAGAGAGTGTGTGTCTCTGGGTGGGAATGGAATGGTCGGGACCCCTCAGGACGGGGGCATTCTGGGTCATTGCCATGCCCCCCCCCCTTGTCGGGCCTTGCCACACACTTGTCACGGACAGAGCAGGGATTCCCGGAGTCACTCAGCTTCCCTCCGGCTCCCAGACAGAAGGTACCTGCTGAAGGATTCGGGAGAAAATGTCCTGCTTCGGCCCCTCATGTTTTTATGTTTAAGTAAGGTTTTTTGGGTTGAAAGGTTGTCCCTGAAAGAGATGTTGCCGCCCAAATTCCCAGAGTCTGTGAATGTTTGGAAATGGGCTTTTGGGGGCACCTGGGGGGCTCAGTGGATGAAGCCTCTGCCTGGGGCTCAGGTCATGATCCCACGGTCCTGGGATCGAGTCCCGCATCGGGCTCTCTGCTCAGCGGGGAGCCTGCTTCCTCCTCTCTCTCTGCCTGCCTCTCTGCCTACTTGTGATCTCTGTCTGTCGAGTAAATAAATAAAATCTTTAAAAAAAAAAAAGAAAAAATTCTTTTCTTCACTCCCAAGGCCTCCTCACACCCATTCCCTCCGCCCCCAGCCCTTCCCGGGAGAGGATCTGGTTTCGTCCCTTACATGTCCGGCTTTTGCGGGTCCGCCGGGCGGGATGGCGCGGTGAGGGGCCGCTTCCTCGCGCAGCCGAGCTCCTGGGAGCCTTCAGGACTCGCTCTGGGTCGTGTTCCTGACCTTCCGCTGTGTGGACGTTGCCGGCTTTTCTGACCCCGCGGGTCGAGAGACATGCAGCGTGTTTGCTGTTTCTGGCGACGGCGGGTCCTGCGGCGGCGAGCTGGCGGGGACAGGAGTTCCCATCCCTCTTGGCATCCGGGAGTGGGACGGCTGAGTCCAACTCTCCAGGAGCCTCGAGCCTGTGGCTGCATTTCCGCCCGTGACGCTTGGGGGCCCCTGCTGTCACGTGTCCTCACCCACACTTGGTCTTGTCCACTTGGGGGACACAGTGGACACACACGCACGCACCCTGCATTGTGCCTGAGAAGACGAAAGGAGGGATGTTTGCGTGTATGAGAAATAGAGTAAAAGGTTAATTGCAAGAACTAGGTATTGAGTTTTGCCACAAAGTCCTTCCAAGTCTTTTTTGCATTTGGAAACCTTCCTAATATGACCAGTCCCATGGGAGCCGAGAGGGCGCTGGAAGGGTCCCTGGGGAACTGTCCCCAGCCTGTCCAGGGCCCTCCTCTCTGGAAGATGCCCACCCTGACAAGGATGACTCTTGACTTGAGTGAGGGCGGGGGGCTTCAGGCCAACACTTAACCAAAGCTGGTGCTCGGGAGCGGGAAGCCTGATCAGCCCCCTCCCCTGGGACCAGAGGAGAGGCCTGGGACTCATAGACACATGGTGGCCAGCCAGACACACAAGCAGGCCACTGCGGAGCTGAGATTCCAGAATGTTCTTGGGTGTAAGTCCAAGTCTCAGGGTTGTGAGTTCGAAGCTCACGTTGAGTGTGGAGCTCACTTTATTTTTTTTTAAGAATTCTTTATTTATTAGAGAGAGAGTGAGCGATGAGCGGCGGAAGGGACAGACGGAAGGATATCCGAGCCGACTCCTGCTGAGTGTGGAGCCCGACACGGGGCTCAAAGTGGGGCCCCATCTCGTGACTCTGTGATCATGACTTGGGCCGAATCGAGTCGGACGCTTCATCGGCTGAGCTCCCCCAGGCGCCCCTAGAACTTACTTTAAAAAACAAAACAAGAGGCACCTGGGGGGCTCAGGTGGTTAAGCCTCTGCCTCCGGCTCAGGTCGTGATCTCGGGGTCTTGGGATCGAGTCCCCCATGGGGCTCCCTGCGCAGCTGGGAGCCTGCTTCTCCCTCTCCCTCTGCCTCTCTCCCCCTGCTTGTGCTCATGCTCTCTCTGTCAAATAAATAAAATCTTACAAAAAGAACCACATGAACGTCTGTTCCAATGTCACGCAGCGTATACAAGGAAGGGTGACAGGCTAGACTTGGCCTGCGGACCTCTCCAGGCAGCTACGGGATCTCGCTCAAGCTTTGAGCTGCTCTCCAGAGGCCCAAGTGAAGGAGCTGAGCGGTGCTAGACAGAGGGATCTTGGTGACATTCTTTGAAGGTCCTGGATCTAGCCAAGCCTGAAAGCAGTTGGATCAATGGGTCTCATGGCAGGGGGGTGACTCTGCCCCCCTAGGGGACACCTGTGCTTGTCACATGGTGGGGGGTTCCTGGCATGGAGGGAGTGTGGGCCGGGAACGCTGTTCAGCGCCCCACACCCCAGCGCTGAGGACAGTTGCTCGATGCAAAGAACCACTTGGCCCCAAATGTCAGCCGTGCCAACGGGGAGAACCCTGAGTTAGATCTATCCCTGGACCTTTCAGTCCCTTGAGCAAAAAAATTCCCATCTACAAAAAAAACCTGGTTTCAGTTGCAGTTTCTGTCACTTGCAACCAAAAGATTCTAGCGGAGAGCTGGGAGGGAAGACTCCTGCGGGGGTTTTAGGCCTGGACGTGCGGGCAGCTGGGGCAGAGCGCCCGGTGCAAGGGCCACGGCAGGGGGAGGGGCAGGCCCAGGCCCGTGCTTTGTGTAGTTATCGGCCTAGGTTTCCATCTATGGGCAAGCGGGAAAGGTACTGTGGGGGCCTCCTGTGTCCCTGGCACGCTTCCCCTTGCTGAGAACCGCTCCCCTTAGCGTGGAGCACTTGTCATCCATACGCTAACGACTGATGTCGATTTAAGATTTCTGTAGTTCTCCTCAGTGTTCCTTTTCTGCCCCAGGACCCCACTGGGACCCCACGAGGCACTCAGCTATCGTGTCTCCTTAGGCCCCTCTGGGAAGTGACAGTTTACCAGACTCCCCTTGATTTTGAGGACTGGGCCGTGTTGACATTGGGAATTTCATAAATCGTCCCGTGATTGGGCTTTGTGCAGTGTGATTCTCTGGGTGAGACCCGGGACGTGGGTTTTGGAGGAAGACCGCGGAGGCGAGGGGTATGGTGCCCCTGATGCCCCGGATGCCGGCACGTTCTTGCCTGTTAAACCCAGATTGCCCTGCGGACTCCGAGGGCGCGTCTGACTTAGGACTGGGGATTCTGGCTCTGTCCTAAGCCTGCGGGAGATGGCGGGCGCTGGGGTCCCACGAAGTTCTCCAAATGCCCTGATGTTCCTTGTCCCTTGGGAGCCTGGCCCCTGGGGTGCCTGTTGGACCTGGATGTGAGTCAGCCCAGCCCCGGAGTTTCCCTTCAGGCAGGGCAGATCCAAGGTGAAGGTTCCGGAAGTCCCAACGCAGGGGACATCAGTGCCCAGGACTGGCTGCTCAGCAGGGATGACAGGACAGCCAGGGTGGGGGCAGGGGCGGGGGCTTCATCTAGCCGCTCAGACCCTCACCAGGCAGGGTGTCCTAGTATCTGGGCCATGGCCTGGGAGCCTCAGGGGGCCTGCCCCGCCCTCTGCTTCCCAGAAGTGCTACAGTCCCCCTGGCCGGTGCACCCCCCCCATCCGCCACCAACCCCCTGCCGGCCTGTAACCCCCCCAATGCCCTCCCAGTCCCAGCTGCAGCCCTCCCCTGCCTGCCCCCGCTGCCTCTCTGCTGGTGCTCCCCGTGCCCTCTCGGCTCCCGGAGGACGCCAAGCCGAGTCCCCTGTGACTTGGGGCTGCAGGTGAGTCCCAGGGGAGGGGCATCTGAGGGCCCTCACCCACCCCCTACCCCGACTCTTCTCTGGCTCAACCCTGGCTCACCACAGGCCCTTGACAGAAAGGGATTCAAAGTCTGGCTCCTTTGTTTGGATTTGGGGCAGCAGCTCAGTGTCCTCAGAGCTGGAGATGAGGCCCAGCAAGGGACCCCCCGGGCCACCCAGGCCGAGCTGCTCCACAGCCTTCAGTGGCTTCCCAGCTCCCCAGGGACGAAGGCCGCGCCCTAGCTTTGCAGTCTCCCCATCGGCCCATTCCCCCCTCGCTGCTCTGGACCCTGAGCGTGCTGGGCCATCTCCCTGACTGCCCATCCCCCCTGGGGGTGGACAGCGGGTCCTCCTCTCTCCTGCCTGTGCCACAACCCGACAACCTCAGGGGCCAGGGGGGGTGCTTGCGCAGAGATCCCGGTGAAGCCGGGCAGCCAGGGTGTCCCAGCCCCAGTGCAGAGGTGGGAAATCCTGTGTGGGGCGGATCTCAAACCCACTGGACGGGTTTGCTGTTCCCGGAAGCGTCCTGGCTCGAGGCAGCCCTGGCTGGGCGGGCGAGAGCCTATTCTGGGCTCGGGCCAGGGCAGTAGGGAGACAAGGGAGCGGGGGGACCCTGGAGCCAGCCAGCCGGAGCTGCCTGAGGACACGTGGGGCAGGTGGCCGGTGGGCCTGGCGAGAGGGAGGTGGCTGGACAGGGTGTGCTCAGCCAGGGAAGGCAGCCGGGCGAGCAGGAAGCAGAGACGGTGGGTAGGACAGAGGCAAGGACACAGGGACAGAGACAGAAAGTGATGGAGCAAAAGGGGTACAGACATGGCTCCTGCCCCTCCCTCGGTTTCCCCTTCTACTCCAGGGAAAGGGCTGGAGAGGGAGAGAGAAGAGGGGCATGGGAGGAGGGATGGGGAGAGGGGAGGCAGGAGCAGGGCCGCAGGGCTGGGGGAAGTGGGCACAGAAAGGAGAAGCGGTGAGGGACCCTGGGCCGGGAGGCAGGCAGGGAGGCGCTCCCGCTGCTGGGGAACACTGGGGCTTTCCAGAATGTGGAGAAACAGGAAGCGGCTTCGTTCCCCACCCCCAGTGGCAGGGCCTCGCTGGGGCCTGGCCCACCTGCCCCACCGCCCCTGCCCAGGTCCGAGGGTCTCTGTGAGAACCAGCAGGGAGCCAGGCTCCACCTCCCTGGTGAGCCCTCCTCCCACCTCGGTCTCTGAGACCAGACAGCCGAATGGACCAAGCCCTGGAGGCCTTCCCAGGAGGGAAACTGAGGTTAGGGGTCTCCTCAGTCCTTCCCCAGATGGGGAAACTGAGGGGGAGCCCAAGACTCTCCCCTCGACACACAGGGAAGCCCCCGGGGAACCTGACTCCCGGGGGGTCTGGAGTTCTTTGCCCTCTGAGCGCGGCTTTCTCTGTGCTCGGTCTTAGGGCCCTGCTCTTTGAGGGCTGACAGTGCCGGGGCTCAGAGACAGGCCCCGGCCTTGCTCTGGGATCCCATCTCTGCCTGTGGTCTCCCCACACTGGGTTGCCTGATCTCACCAAGAAATACGGGACTCCCAGTTAGATATGGATTTTACAGCGGTTTTGTTTTTTTTTTTTCTTAAGATTTTATTTATTTATTTGACAGACAGAGATCACAAGTAGGCAGAGAGGCAGGCAGAGAGAGAGGAGGAAGCAGGCTCCCCGCTGAGCAGAGAGCTCGATGCAGGGCTCGATCCCAGGACCCTGAGACCATGACCTGAGCCGAAAGCAGAGGCTTCACCCACTGAGCCCCCCGGGCGCCCCTGGATATGGATTTTATTTTATTTTATTTATTTGTTTTTCTCAAAGATTTTATTTTATTTATTCATTTGACAGCGAGAGAGAGAGAGAGATCACAAGTAGGCAGAGAGGCAGGCAGAGAGAGAGAGGGAAGCAGGCTCCCTGCCGAGCAGAGAGCAGAGAGCCCGATGTGGGACTCGATCCCAGGACCCCAAGATCATGACCTGAGCCGAAGGCAGCGGTTTAACCCACTGAGCCACCCAGGCGCCCTGGATATGGATTTTAAATAAACAGATGTAACTTCTTCAGTGTAAGTGTATCCCAGCTACTGCCCGGGACGCACTCACTCAAATGTTATTCTTCACATACCTCGGGTTCAGATTTGACTGGGTGTCCTGCCCTTTACCTTGTGGTCCTACTTCCCCAGACGTCAAAATGCCTGGGGGAGGTTTGGGGGGAGGGTCTCTGCCTGGGACCAGGACAGAGGGAGGGCTTGGGGGAGGCTCTCTGACCCCCGGCCAGACAGACCTCCGGCCTTCTGTGAGCCTGGTACCCATCTGCGGTGGTGGGGATGTGGGGCACCTCTGACCCACCAGGCATGTCCCTGCCCTCGGAGGGAGTCCTTCGGCAGCCCGAGCCAGAGAGTTGGGGCTCTCCAGGGCCCCCATCCCCACTGTTCAGAGCCTTATAAAAAATCCCTTCTCTCTGGACCTCCAGCCCCAGGGTTCTTCGGGATGATCGACTCCTTCAACACTCGCTTAGGTGACTCTGCGGCCTTTTCTGAGGAAAGATCCAGAAGTTCATCTGGAAATACTCATAATGGCCAGATACTGGGCGCTGTTAATTCTGCAATCTCAATAACCTAGAAGGCAGCGACGCTCATTACACCCATCCCCATTTTACAGGTGGGGGCACAGAGAGGTTAGGTAACTTTCTGGGGGGTCACACAGCGCAGGAGCCGAGCTGCCCCCGAGGCCGGGCCTCCGGCTCTGCTGCTGTGTGCCTTCGGCTCTCCCAGGACGCCTCTTGCAATTCCCTGGAAATCCCCGAATCTGACTAATTCCCTAGACATCCCCAGACTTGGCAGATCGCGCCCTACTGAGACGGCTGGACCCACCCTGGCCTGGGCAGACTGCCCCCATTTCAGGCAAAATTACCCAGACGGACCACGTGGTTTCTTGAGGTGGACGTGGCAGAGGCCGAGCCCATGCCTCCCCACCGCTCACCCCGCGACCCCGTGCCAGCTACCAGACAGCCCCGCATCGCCGTTCACCCACCGGCCAAAAACAGGGAACAGCAGTCCCTGCCTGGGAAGGTCATGCTGGGAACCGGGCGGGCCTCCTGGGTGTGTGACTCTGGGCCCCGCCCAGGCCCTGCACCCAGGGGCTCTGCTGTTGCCATATTGACGTTCTTAACACTTTTTGGATGAGGGGCTCTCCGTCTTCGTTTCTCGCTGGGAGCCGCAAATTATGTGGCTGGTCCTGTGTGGGGGGAAATGGGAAGATGCCCCCGGAAGCCGTCTACGCCCCGTGTCAGCTTATTCTTGCTTTTGACCCTTAACTGTCCGTCGCTCAGTATGGCTTATTTTCACTAGTTGTGAAAAATGGTTTCAAAGTCAAGGCTACAACCCAAACGGGTGAAAACTCCACATACCAATGCAAAGCTTGTTCTGAACACACCATTTCTCCTCTCTGGGTCTCGGTTTCCCCATCTACCTCCTGGTGCAGGTTTGGATCCCGGGAGTCTCTGGCCTGGGTTTTGTGGGGCAAACAGGTTTTAAACATACTCGTCTCCTTTACAAACCCTTACAGGTCTGTGAACTGCTTTTATTTGCCCCGACCACCCTCCCTATGCTTGTCTAAGGGCAAACTCCTACTTGAACTTGGAAGCCCCAGCTTCAACCCCCCCCCCCATAATCCGTGAGGCAGAGATTTTACCCCTCCCTTGGCCCCAGGCCTGATCTTGCAGATGGGGGTATCTGGTCTTGGCTCTGTCTCTCCTGGACTGGGAGCTTCCGGAGGACAGGCCTGAGAACCGGGCCCTCTGGGGCCCCAGCTTTGTCCAGCTCAAGGCCAGACTCAGAGTTTGCCGAACCAACAAGCACGTGGAGAGGTCACCTGTCATTTCAGGGGGCTGGAACACGCACAGGAGTCCTCTGGCTGGTGGCGCGGTGGGGAAATGGTCCCAGGGCTTTCACTAGTCAACGCCCAGTTTGGGAAGGGCTGGTGGCTCCCGGACTGGATCTGCCTGAACCGGCCTGCGCCCCCCCCCTCCACGGTGATCCAATGGGCTCAAGTCACAGGAACTCGACGGTCCTGCCAAAGCCCAATCCCACCCTCTTCCTGGCACCTCTGCAAATCCCCGCCTCATTTGCATCGGGCCCCAGGAAGCCCTAACCGGGAGCAACCCAGACAGATGCCCAGGCGCGGTGCGAGGACCCTGCTCTCGGGACGCCCCAGACGCCTGCCCCGCCCCCACCCGCGTGCTGGCTTCCCTGCTAGCTAGGGGGTCCCCGAGGTCCCCGAACTCCTACAGCGGGGAGACGGACTCATAAGCAGACAACTGTTGGTCGCAGGGAGAGAGCACGCGGGCCGGGCCGTCTCAGGGTTTCGGGCAGCATCTGAGGTGGGGGCTTCAGAGCCAGGACCCGGCTTACGCGAGAAACCCAGCGGCTTAAAGCTCCGGCGCGAGAGTGCGGGGTGGGGTGGGCCCGGAGGCGGCGCAGGCTCAGCTCGATCTCCACGTCTGCAAAAGAGGAAACTGAGGCCCGCGAGGAAGCGACGAGCTAGGGTCCCAACAGAAGCGGGCGCGGTGGGACGCGAGCCCGCGGCCCGCTCAGGGCGGCGTCAGGGCCTCCCGCGGCCCAGGCACCCCGCCCCGCCCACCAGAGGCCCCGCCCACCAGAGGTCCCGCCCCGCGGCATGACCGGAAGTGAGCGGGGCCCCCAAGATGGCGCCCGAAACCCGGAAGTGAGCGCGGCTGAGGCGAAGCTCGGAGAGACGGAGGCGCCGCGGGCTCCGCGCCCGGCCGGACCCAGGTCGGAGGTGAGGCGCGTCGGTCCGACGCTCGCTGCGACTCCGCCGCCCCCGCCCGGCCCGAGCCGCGCGCCCCCACCCGCTCCGGCCCCGGCCAGCCGCGGCCGCCCGCGCCCCGGGCCGGGGGTGCGGGGGTTCCGGGGCCGCGGGCGGAGGGAGCGCGGCGGCGTGTCCCCGCCTTCCCCGGCGACCCCCGACCCCGCCCTCCGCCGCGAGCCCTGGCCCCGCCCTCCTGTGCGACCCCCCCTCCGACCCCGCCCTCCGCCGTGAGCCCGGGGCGCGCGCTCGGCCGGGAGCCCCGAGCTCGCCCTCCTCGGGGACCCCCGCCGCCCCGCCCCGCCCCGCCTGCACCCGGACCCCCGGCGCGGCGCGCTCCCCTTCCCTCCGCGCTCGGGGCCCCCCGTGGAGGGCGTCGTCACGGCGACTCCCCCACCCCTCCCCCCTGGTGGCCCCCGAGCGCGACCCCTCCGGGGACCCTTGCCCCTGCACTTCTCGGGCCGCCACCGCACCTTCTGGTGGCCTCTTCCTCCGGGGCCCCAGCCCCTCCTTTCCGGCGGCTCCTGACCCGGGGCCCGCGGCGACTCCTGCCCTTTCCTCTCTCGGGGCTCGGGGCGCTCCGGGAGGGGCAGACCCTGTGGTCCCCGCGGCGTGGGCGTGGGGGCGGCCGGCTCCGGGCCGAGTCCGCAGAGCCTTGTGCCCTGCGTGGGAGCCCCGAGGACGGGGCGTGGGGAGGGGGCAGCGACGCGGAGGGCAGCCGGGGGTGGGTGGGGCGGTGACGCCAGCCTCCCTGCCCCCTCCCTGGGCTGCGAGGTGCGGGGTCTGGCCCCGGGAGCAGGGCGTGCGCGGCCAGGCCGGACCTCCTGGGAGGCCGCGGGGTCTGCGCTGCTGGTGGTCGGGGCGGGAAGAGAGTGTGTCGGGGCACCTCGGCTCTGCCTCCCAGCGTGGACGCGAGTCCCGCCTGCTCTGAATGTCCTTCCTGCCCGTCCGGCGCCTGGCGGGGCTCGGTGGGTGCCATGTGTCGCGCCCCGAAGCTGGCCACGGCGAAGACCGCGGCGGTTCGGGGGTGTGAGCTCGTGGTGTGGCGCGGGGGCTGGCACTGCGCGCACCGCAGCTGCTGCCCGGCCTGCTGGGTCTGCCGGAGGCTGGGGCTGGGGCCCGGGGGCCGCGGACCCCCCGGATGGCACTGTCCGAAGCATGACCCCCCAGAGGCCGTCTGAGGGCGCCTTGCTTGGATGGCAGGCCTGGCCCTTCTCCCGGAGGGCGGTGGAGGGCTCGACCCGGCGCTGCACTTCACCCTCCGCCGCCGCCTGGCTGTGGGGGGCGCTCGTGAGCAGGGCGGCTGAGTGTCTCGGTCTTTGAGGTTGAGACCCTGGCCCCTTGGCCCCAGCCCCCTGCATTTCCCCGGGGGAGGCCCCAGAGGTGCGTGTTGGCCGCTCAGAGCTTTCTGCTCTGGACCACAGTCCCCCGGGACATCCACCTGTGGAGTCCTCAGAGGGAACAGGGACCACGAAATCGGGGCCCTGGGTGGGCGGGCAGGGAAGGCGCAGCAGGCTAGTGGCCCCAGGGCCCCACATGGTGGGGAAGATGCTGCCAGGCGCCGGCGGACCCTGAGGAGCCCCGCAAGTGCAGGGCGCTGAGGGGGGACAGGCCGCCGCGGGGGTAGAGGGAGGCGTGCTGGGGTTTCGGAGGGCGGAGGGCGCGTGTTGAACTGGAGCATCTGAGCAGACGTCTGTTCACACCTGCCCCAGCCAGCACCTGCGGGCGGTGTGTGTGTGTGTGGTGGGGACGTTGTGTTGTGGCAGAGGGCTGGGCGGACGAGATTCCCAGGGCGCCTGTCCTGCAGAAGAGGTGGTGCCTTCCGAGCCGGGCCGGGTGGAGCCGTGTGCCGTGTGCCGGCAGACGGCCCAGGGCCGGCGCCCTCCAGCTGCGTGACCTTGGTTCAGTCACTGCCCGGGCCTGGGGGGACACCGAGGCCGGCTCCCCATACCCTGCGGGCATGGCCTCCACTGGGGCAAGACCAGCTCGGGCTGGCCCAGCTTGGTTCCAGCAAAGTGTCAGAGGCCCCTCCGGCAAGGCCAGGCCGGAAGCGCTGACCGAGCGAGCTTGGCTGGGAATAAAGAGGCACTGTGTCCAGTCCCCAGAGGCCGCCTCCCTCGCAGGATGGCCTCCTCTGGATAAGAGGCCTTTAGGGCGGCGGGGCGGGGGTGGGGATCTGCTTGCAGTCCGGTGCTCGCGGCGGGTGGTGGGGGCAGACATCACCAAGCGTGTGAACTCTGCGGGGCTGAGTGTGGAGTGGGGAGGCGGTCCCGGGGTGTCCACGTGTGGACATGCGTGTGCAAACGCGGGTGTCCACGCACGTGTGCACCCACTCGGGCGGGCATCCCCGTGAGTGTGGGGGGCATGGGGCACGTGAACACGTGTGTGCGTGGCTGTCCGCTCTCCCCGCGTGCTCGTGTTGTGCTCTCCTGTGCTGCGTGCCTTTGTGCGTACGTGTCGTGTGCACACGAGAGAGTGTGCATCACGTGTGTGGAACTTGTCACACACAGGCTTGGAATGTCTCAGCCACCGCTCCCGCAGCCAGGGGCTGAGTGCCGGATCGTCAGGGTACTCCCTGGGTACAGCAGAGCCTCAGGGAGCCAGACGGCGGGGTCACCCGGATCGCTCTGGCCCAGCAGTGTCCTGCCCTGTTCTGCCCAGACGTGCACGCAGCCGCGAGTCCTCCCCGCTGAGTGGACCCCACTCCCTGCCCCTTGGAACGGCCCCTCCCCCGCTCCTGCTGTGCGGACTCCATCTTCCTGCCCTTGGTGACAGCAGGCCCTCAAGGCCCCCCGCTTCCCTCTCTGCTAGGCGGGCGACTCGGGGAGGGTGGAGACTACGTTTCTGGTGCTCCGGCCCCGCCAGGCCCCGAGGGGAGGCAGAGATCAACGGGTCGTTTGCTTACGGGCTATCATGTGGACAGACCTCAAAACTCGGCAAGCAGGGAGGGAAGCAGACACAGGAGGCCCCACGGCGTGTGAGTCCACGTGTGTGACACGCCCAGACCAAGCTCCTCCACAGGCCGGGAGGGGGCTCGCCGGGGGCCGGGGGAGTGACGGCGGATGGGGACGGAGCTGCTTTTGGGCGGATGGAATGTTGTGGCTCGAGTCGGGGATGACGGTTGCACAACTCTGTGCGTGTTCCAGAAACTACGGAGTTGTGTACCTAAACGTGTGACGTGAATGGCTTGTGAATTGTGCCTTCCCCGGAACAAGAAAGCGTCTTTAAAAAAGGCGGGGCCTGTCCTTGCCGCTCAGATACCTGTGTTCTGCGGCCTGGGGGTGAGCCCTGAGCCTGGGCCCTGCTGCCCCCTCATCCAGGCCCTGGTCGGCTGTCGGGCATCTTCTGGCCTCTGGGGGACAGAGGACGTGCCATCCCCCACGTATGGCGGCTGGGCGCCCCTCACCAAACTCACCGAACCACCGCCACGGGTGGGCGTGGAGGGGGGCCTGTGGGACGTAGTCCTGGGGGCTCTTTGACTTCTGGTGTCGGGGAGCCTGGGGTCGGCCCCAATTGCCTGAGGACACCCCCCCGTGCCCCACGAGGCCAGGTGACTGCGGGAGAGCAGCGATGCCAAACGGTCCCTCCTGAGTTCACCCGCTCACTGTAGGCCCTCCTCGGGCAGCTGCAGGGGCACCGTGCAGTCCACGCGCGCCGGGTGGGCACAAGGCCGAGGGGGCCACGAGGCGCCTGTTGGGGAGGGATTTATGTGGCCCCTGCTGTGTGGTGGGGGAAGCGTTTGGCCTCGGTGTGTCCCTGGGCGCTCGGGGCGTGTCTCTGCGTCTCAGGTACCTGCTCCTGCGGATCCTGCTCCTGGAGCCCCGCGGCAGGCCCACGGGGAAGGGCCGGCTCACTCGCCGGTCCTCGGGACACACAGTTCCCGGGGTTTCCGTGCCTCCCGGAACGGGCTGCGTGGGCCGCCAGCTGCTGCGGATGCTGTGCGCTTCTTGCGGGTGACTCTGAGCCGGCGCCCAGACACCCCGTCTGGACTGGCCTCCGCCGCCTCAGGAACGAGTCCCGGGTGAAACTGAAAGAGGCCTTCCTGGCCCTCGCTCCGAGGTCTGCTGCGCTTCAGAGCCGCCTGTGCCGTGTTCCGGGAGGCAGGTCACCCGTTTGCTTGGAGTCCCAGCCCAGAGGGTCGGGGCTGCTGCCACAGGCTGCAGGGACGGCAGAGGAAGGGCCGGGTCTGGCCACAGGGCCGCAGCGGGCCGTAAACTTTTATGGCCCTGACTCACCAGGTGGGGCCACCATCCCTGTCGCCCGGATGCCCCAGGGGTGCCGGGAGTGGCCGGTGTCCCGCCTCCAGCCGTAGCCAGAGTCCAGCCGGCGGAGCCGGCATCTTCCTCGCCACGTGGGGCAGCCTGAGGGAGCGCCGCCCTGGCTCTGGCCCCGGCCCCACGCGTGCCCGCGTCAGGCGTGGAGGTGGGAAGGGGCTCGTTGGCCGGCTCAGACCCTCGTCTCCCCTGCTGGGGCTCCCCGGGCATCCGGATCTGTCTGTGGCTGGGTTTGCGCAGGGGCTGTGCAGGTCACGGTGCTCACTGGGACGGCTCCGGGTGTCTGGAGTGTCCTCCTTGGCGACTCGGCCCGGAAGCCGTGGAGTGGGCCGGAGGACCCCCGCCCTCCCCTGCCTGGTCCCAGTGAGGTTCTGAGCTTGGCGCTTGCCGCCGCATAGGCCGTTGGAGCCTCTCCCGGTGTCGTTCGGGCGAACGCCAGCCAGCCAGGGCGTTTTTCCGGGGGTTTTCGTCAGACTCCAGCCGTCCAGGAGCTCCCGCTGTTCTGAGGTCGGTCGCTGTTGGGGGCCGTCAGGAACAGCCGTGGGAAGGGTTCTAGGCCGTCCCGGGCTGGTGGGTGGGGGTTCTGGGTTGTCCAGGGCCGGCACTGTGGAACCTGGAGGAAGGCGCCGCGTACAGGGAGGGTGTGGACGAGGTGCTGGATTGCCGCCTCGGAGGAGTCACGGCTGGTACCCCCAGACCTCGGCCGGCCACTTCTGCTGGAGGACCAGTCCATCGGACGCCCTGGGCCGCACTCCTGCATAGTAGAGGCTGTGTTGCCCCAGCAGGGCCCCTCCCCACCTCTCTGAGGCCTTGGGGAAGCTCCCCTGAGAAGGGCTTGCTGGGGGCTTCTGTTCCCCAGACCCTGGGAGCGTGGGGGAGGCAGGGGCGGCCTGGCTGCCCGCCGGTCTGCTTACGAGCTGCGCGCCGAGGCCGCGGCTCCGTGAAGGTTCCAGAGAGCGGGCCCCTCAAGGCCCCTGAGACGGGGGTGACCCCGGATGCCCCGGGGCCCCAGCGTCCTCGCAGGCCCTCAGAAGCAGAAAACTTTCTCCACTGGAGGCTGAAGGGGAGCGAGAGACTCGAAGCCTGAGTGGGCCTCTGTGTCTGCGGCCGGTGACGGGGACACGGGCCTCCTGTCCTACTGCCGGCTGCGTGGGCTTGCAGGGGAGTCTCTGCGAAGCACCCGGTGGGAAGCCCAGGCCTCGTGAGGCCCAGGGCGAGGGCGGAGAGCCAGCCCGGACCCCTGTCCCGTGGGCCGTGAGGTAGTCGAGGGCAGCCGCACGGGCTGCTCACCGGGGGGCCGTTGGCCATGGGAGAAGCGGAGACAGTCGCCGGCTCTGTTCGCGGGTCTCCGGTGCCTGCTGCCGCGCTTCAGGGGCCTCCGGCCTCTTCCCAGCAGTGGGCACAGCGTCCAACCCGGTGCCAGTGTTCCCCGGGGATGGAGCATGGAGACTGTTGAGCACGGGTGCTGTGCCCAAGACCAGCCCGGAGCTCTGGGGGGCCTTCCCCTCCTGCGGGACACCAGGAGCTGGTGTTCGGGCAAAGGCCCCTGTGATGTTCTTGGCGCCAGGTGGGGCTAAAGGGGGCCGAGGGGGTTGCTGACCGGTCAGGCCACTCACCCAGGACTCACGGGACCCAGCCCTGAGCGGCAGGAGCCCCTGTGCTGCTCAGGGCGCTCTAGGGCTAGGCAGAGAGACGTGGCCTGCCCGCCGGCCTGCAGCGAGCCCGAGAGCAAGCAGGGATGGCAGCGAGCCCTGGGGGGACAAGCCGCGCTCTGTGTAGACGGACAGAGTAGGGCACACCGGTGTCAGTGGGCCAGGAAGTCTGGGGCCAGTGGGTTTGGCCTAAACGTGCTCCGGGGAAGAAGACGTGGGTGTCAGAGGAGACCACAAGCTCAGTGTGTATTATGCCTTTTTTTTTTTTTTTTTAAGAAAATCATTTGAGCCGGATGATTTTTTTTTTTTTTTAAGATTTTATTTATTTATTTGACAGAGAGAGAGAGAGATCACAAATAGGCAGAGAGGCAGGCAGAGAGAGAGGAGGAAGCAGGCTCCCGGCAGAGCAGAGAGCCCGATGCGGGGCTTGATCCCAGGACCCTGAGATCATGACCTGAGCCGAAGACAGCGGCTTAATCCACTGAGCCACCCAGGTGCCCCTGTATTATGCCTTTTAAAGCCCGCGAGTGAACACGAGACCGAGGAGACACTTCCCAGAAGTAGCCACGTGGAGGGTGCTCAGTGCCCTTGGCAAACTGCATGCCTCTCCCCGCTAAGACTGAGCTAAGTCTGGAGGTGGGGGGGCCCTGGGGACCCCCGAGATCCAGGCTCAGATGCCCTCAGCCGCGACCGAGGAGGCTCCACGTTCTGGTCCCCATGTCCTCTGGGCCCTTGGCGGGGGCATGAAAGACAATGTGCCCCCGAAGCCATGCCCGTAGGGCTGGTGGGGGAGGGCAGCGACTGGCCCCCTAGGGCTGCTTGCCTCTGGCGTGTCCTGTACCTTCAGGTGCGGCCCGCCCGAGCACCTGGCTCCCTGTGGGGCCGTCAGGCGGTCCCTTCGCCTCTCCCGTCACAGGGCTGCCACCGCAGCTGCCCTGAGGGAGCTGGTCTCTCCTGGACCAGGGGATGGGCCTGAGGGCCCACGGCAGGCAGAGGCAGGTGGCGAGTCAGAGGCAAGCCCACGTCTGTCTCCAGAACCCAGTCCTGGGCTGTCTGTGTTTTCCCGGGGCCGTCTTCGTTTCTCCCGGGGCCGCCGTCCACCGCGTGCGAGGAGAGCGCGGGCACCTGCTGCGAGCTTGGCGGCGCCGGGTCTGTCGTAGGCACGTGCCGGTCCCTGCACTCGGCTCCCGGGGTGGCGTGCGGTGTCCCCGTGCGTCCCCCGCGTGGTCGAGCTCTGCTGCTTCTGCTCTCGGGCTCGGGTGACAGGCCGTGTGGCCGTCCTCCTGCCAGGGCCACCTCTGCTCCCAGGCAGCTTACTGGTCTTGCGTTCAGCCACGTGTTGACCGAGCCAGGCCAGGACTGAGGTGTCCGGTGTGGAGGAAAGGTGGGGCCTCCCCCCGCCCATGCCTGTCCTCAGGACGGCTCTTCCTGTGTGTCCCAGGAGCACGGGAGGTTTCGCAGGAGCCCCATCGGCTGAGACACTGCTCCTGGGCGGCAGGTCTGCGGGCTCTGGGGCGCACGGAGAACAGAGCTGGAACTCCAGCCCTTGGACGGCTGTGCTCCGAAATGGGGATTCGGGTGCGCCCCCCTTATCCTTCTTACCCCCTTCCTGCCCTGCCTCAGCTGTGCACAGGGGGGCGGGGCCCCTGCCTGTCTTTGGCGTCCCAGAGCCGCTGCATTCCGGGTGTGTCGCGGGAACTCCGTAGAAATCCGGGGTCACACGCTTGGTGCCAGCCTGGCCTGGAGCTCCAGGTGGGCAGGGCTCTGGGCTGAGGGTTGGGCGGCTCCAGCTGGGGTTTGCTTCCTCCTCCAGGCCTAGTGTCCAGTGTGTGTGTGGGGGGGGCTTTACAACTGACCACATTCTGGGCCGCTTGAATCACAGAACTTTGTGGTCTCCGGTCCCAGAGCCCATAAACCTGAGCTCAAGGTGTGGCAGGGCCGGGCTCCCTCTGTACTCCAGGGGAGGGTCCCTCCTGCCTCTCCAGCTCCCGGGCCTCCGGGTGCTCCTCGGCGTGCGGTTCTGTGGCCCCCAGTGCCTGTCCCGTGGCACGCGGCCGTCTCACCATGTCTGCCTGCCCACCCCTGCCCCGTCCTGGGATCCCAGGCCCTTCCCTCGGAGCCAGGTGGAAGGCAGGCCAGAAAGGCTGTCGTCTCGTGCCCAGGGGGAGGCCAGCAAGTCCCCGCTGCCCAGAGACAAGGTTTCAGGGTTGGCCTGATCCCGGCCTGGCGGGGTATAGACGAGGGAGTGAGCCGTCGTGGGCCTGCGGTCCGGGTGGCCAGCGCGGTCGGCACAGCCTGCTCGGAGTGTGGGGGTGCTGAGCCAGCAGAGCTGGGGTGACGGTTGAGGGGGTCAGCAGAGAGGCTGGGTGCCTGCAGGCGCCTGCCGGCTGGGGGCGTGTCGGGGTAGGCCTGTCCCAGGCCATGGCCTCTCCCTGCGCTGCTGCCCCGTTGTCTTGTCTGGGCCACTGAGTCCCTGCTCTTTTTGTTTTACAGTGACTCATTCGAAAACCTGATCTCAAAAGGAAATTGTGGGAACGTAAACCGCGATCGTGAAGACGGGCCTGTGTGAGCACCCACGCTTCACCTGTCACGGGGTGTTCCGAAATACACCCCGGGCCCGCTAGGGTGCTCAGCTCCGAGCCAGCCCCGTGTTGTCTGGGTTATGTCCCTCTGTGCCCGGAGAGCCCACTTGGTACCCACAGGGGCTGGTCCTGGAGCAGCTGGCGCCGCCCAGGGACCCGGCTTGGGGCCCGGGCAGGGTTCTGCGGCAGCACTGGGGAGTGGGACGTGGGGGACGTCAGCCAAGGCAGGAAAGCAGGCGACTAGGACAGGCGGGGTCCGGAGGGTGCACAGAAGGGGGGCCGGCCCGGTGCCTTGGAGGGACGGGGGAACAGGAAGCCTGAGCCTGTGGAGGCTCTGGGGTGGTGAGCGGTGACGCTGGATGGGTGTTGGAGGAGGGGGGCTCTGTAGGGTGGCCTCCGGGGGGATGAGGTGGTGGTGGGTGTGGTGTGAGATTGACGGAATGTAAAATTTGCTCTTTTGAAGTGTGCGATTCGGTGTCTTTCACTACATTCCTAGTATCGTACAGACAGCGCCACTACCTAATTCCAGAACATTCCATCAGCCGGAAAGCTAGTCCTGTCCCCATCAGCTATCACGTGGCTGTTGGCCCCCACAACCTCCCTCCTCCTGGAGGAGCCTGGTGTGGGCGTGTCACCCGCGTGGACTCACATCCCGTGCCCTTCTGTGTCTGGTTCCCTCCCTGAGCGTCGTGGGCTCGGGTCCGTCCCTGGAGCAGCACGTGGGCGCCTCGCTCCTGCTGGGGCCGATCCTATGCCCGTGGGCAGACAGACCACGTTGTATGTGTCCTCTCACCCTTTCACGGATGCTGGGTGTTCTGTGGCTCTGGTGACCCCTGCCGCCATGGGCATGTGGACAGGTTTCATGCGGACAAGTATTTTCATCTCTCCTAGGCTTCCGGGAAGCTGCTCGTGATACCCCATGCTCCCCGGCCTCTGGCGGTGCTTTTTTTTTTTTTTTTTTAAAGATTTTATTTATTTATTTGTCAGAGAGTTGGGGGGGGGGAGAGCAAGTGAACACAGGCAGACAGAGTGGCAGGCAGAGGCAGAGGGAGAAACAGGCTCCCTGCCGAGTAAGGAGCCCGATGTGGGACTTGATCCCAGAACGCTGGGATCCTGACCTGAGCTGAAGGCAGCTGCTCAACCCACTGAGCCACGCAGGCGTCCCTGGCGGTGCTTTCTGAAGGAGTAGCCCGGGGCTCGGTAGCCACAGAGCCTGGAAGCAACCTGCTTGTGGGAAGGGGTTCAGCTTCACTCCAGGACGTGGCCGCCGAGAGAGGGAACCTGTGGCATGCGGGGCGTGGACAGGGCGTACCGGGCGGTCTTGCGGGGGGCGTGTGCGAACACCTACCGAAGGGGCAGCAGTCGAATCCTGGGGACGAGGGCCGGCCGGCCGGCCCCCGTGGTCAGCTACGTGAGCTTTCTCTGTTGGATAAAGGTCATTCCTGCCTGCTGCTGTCCCAGGTGCTGGGAGCAGAGCCCCTTCAAGGCGGGGGGTCCCCGAAATCCAGGAGATTTCTGGGGCCTCAGGGAAGGGCATGGTCACTGGTTTGCCGCGGCCTTGCGCTTCGCTGAGTGCATGGCCTGCCTTGGCCCGGGACCTCCACACAACCCATTTCACCTATGAGCAAAACTGGGGCTCAGAGGAGCTGAGGCGCCCCGCGTTGTCAGACACTAGTCCGCTGTTAGGAGGCTGAGCTGGGCTTTGACCCCATCTGCATAACCCCAGAATCTTTAAAAGGAATGGCCGAGACCCTGAATCACCACTCACTGTGTGTTCATCCAGGTAGACCTCAGGACTTTCCACTCTTGGCTTCTAAGGCTGTGTCCCACTGGGCCCCGGCCTGCAGGAGCCGGGAGGGCACAAGGACAGGCCGGGGCAGGCCGGGGCCTCCGAGGCTGGGGGAAGTGCCCGTCCTGGCAGCAGGGGTGAGCCCATGAGCCCACGTCACCGAGCCGGGCAGCGGCAGGTCCTTGGGGCCCAGACGCATCCCTCTGCGGGAGCTCAGGCCTGCGGGCCCCTGTGCTGGCCAGGAGCGCGGGGGTAAAGGCAGCCCCTCCCCGCCCCCTGAGGGATTGCATAAGCTGCCGGCGTGCGGACAGTGATTACTGGAAGTCCCGAGGATTTCTTCATCCAGGGCTTGGCCGGGAGCGGCAGCTGCCTCCCCTTCCTGCCTCCCTCGGTGATTAATGTCCCACTGCCGGCCTGAGGAGCTCCAGGGCCAGCCTAGGGTCTGGGCTCCCAGTGGCGGTGGGTGGGGACCAGGGGAGCCCAGGGCACAGGCCAGGGGCAGATGGAAATCGGTGGGAGGTCCTGGGCCTCTGTCATCAGCCCCGGTGGCACTTTGTGCGCCTGCTCTGCCTGCCTTCTAGAACAGGACCGTTCTCGGTGGGGACGCTGTGTCTGTGCCCCTTCCTGGCTCCGCTTGGCCCCAACTCCCCCAGAGACGCTCCCGCGAGCCCAGTCTGGCGGCAGAGGGACAGGGCTGGCGCTCAGCTTGGAGGTGCCGGCCGGGCTGGACTTGGACTCCCAGCCTCAGACGCGCCAGGTCACGGAGCTGGGCCCGTGGGCTGGGCTGAGGCTCGTTGCTCACACCAGGGCCCGGGGCTCTCTTTGCGGGTGGCAGGAGCAGCCCCCCTGGGGCCAAGTTACTGGCTATTTGGTGGGCCAGGCAGCCCTCGATGGTCATGTGGACGGGGGGGAGGGCGCGGGGGGGCAGCCCAGCCACACTGGAGGGGCTGCCCGTGCTAGAGGTCCGTCCCAGAGCTCGTCTTCGTTCTGGCCCAGGCACTGCTCTGTGCGGCTGGGAGCCCTGCTGGGTCGCACTTGCAGCCTGGGGGGGCCTGTGGTCAAGAGTCTGGTTCTGGTGTCCACAGGGGTGCTGTCGGGTCGTGGCTGGGGCCTCCTGAGTACCGGAGCACCGGGTCGGAGCCCAGCCCGAGGGGCTGCTCAAGTGTGCTCAGGCTGCGCTGGGGCTAGAGGCCCCCTCCCACCCCAGCACGGCCCCTGGGGGGGGCACCCCAGCACCGCGCGGTCCAGGGAGCCTCCGCACCCGCCCTCCGCTCCCAAGGCGTGGCTGGCTGTGCTGAGCCCACCCGCTCTGTGCCCACCTGACCCGGCCGCCCCTCAGCCCACTCTCCCTCATCCCTGGGGCTGCGCCCTCACTTGTTGGGCCTCAAGGGTGACCTTGGGATGTGCCGCGTCTCTCCCCAGGTCGTGATGCCGCCGCCGCGGAGCAAGAAGCCCAGATAGACGCACCCGCGGCCTGGGTCGCGGAGTCCCCCGATGCTGGCGGTGGGGCCTGCCATGGACGGGGAGTTTCCGCAGCGTGAGCCCCCTCCAGCGGGCGGCACCCTCTACAGCCCGCCTCCCCTGCAGACCCCGCTGTGCGGGCCTGGTGTCCAGGTGAGTCTGGCCCCCCCAGCATCAGCCTGGGCGCAGCGGTGGAGAGGGACACGCTGCTCCTGGGGCTGCAGCTGCGGCCATCCCTGCCTGGGCCTCGAGCGGGTGTCCCAGCCCCCACTTTCCAGGGAAGACCCTTAGGGGTGCCCAGCGGCCCCCAAGTTTCTCAGACATGAGCCACTGGGTTGGTTTCGCAAGGTCAGGACTGGCCCTTAGGAAGACGCTCGGGCCTGGGCTGTTGTCCTCACCAGCAGGACGCGGGCTCCGACCTCCGCAACATATTGTTTTGAGGTTTCTTATTTTCGACGTAACGGACCTTACGTCTTTTAAGGTTTATTTGAGAGAGAGAAGGGGGGAGGGGCAGAGGGGGAGGAAGAGAGAAGCTCAGGCAGAGTCCCTGCTGAGCGTGGGGCTCCGTCCGGTGACTCTGGGACTGTGACCTGCACCGAAATCAAGAGTCGCACCGACTGAGCCACCCGGTGTCCCCCAACGTTTATGTCTTAAGCGGTTGTAGATTTATAGGAAAACGGAACACAGAGTCTCCACATCCCCGTTTTCTGCTCTGTCAACACGTCGCGTTAACGATCACATTGAGTAGTTGCGACTGAGAGACCGACACGGGGACGTGATGAGCACCAGGCCGCAGGCGACACCAGGGCTCACGGTTGGTGCTGCACACCCTGTGGGTTCGGACGAGTGTCACGGACACCCACCATCACAACGTGGCACAGAGTAGCTCCGGGGCCTCGCGGCCCTCCGTGCTCCACGCTGTCACCCTCCCGCACCCCGGCCTCCACGGCCCTGGCTCTTCCAGAACACCCCAGACTCAGAGCCCCACGGCGTGCAGCCCTCTGGGCCCGGCCGCTCTTGCTCAGGGATACACCGCTGAGGTCCCTCCGGTGCTGCGGGGCTCGAGGGCTCGTTTCCTCTCCGGGCTGAGTAATGCTCCCCGTCTGTGCGGAACTCCGGGTTCTGCCCGCTCGCACACAGAAGGGCATCGTGGCTACTCCTGAGCTTCGCCCACTGTGGTTAAAGGCACATAGGTTCCAGCCCGGCCTGCTCGATCCGAGTGTACGTAGGGTCCAGAATTCTGCAGCAAGTCAGGCCTGGAGCCCGTCTTTTCTGGGGCCGAACCAGGGTTCTTCCTGCCGTAGAAGAGCAGACTTTTTCAGCAGGGAGATGCGAGCTGTCAGGCTGGGGGCGGAGGGCTGGCCGGGGCTGCCGTGGGGCCCTCCTTCAGGAAAGTGTCAGCTGGTTCCTTCCCCTCTGTCCTGCTGGCTTAGGGCTGGGAGGAGGCCAGGTGGCAGGAGAGAGCGGGAATCAAGCTGGGATTTCAGGGGAGCCGGGAAGCAGGCCACTGGGGCAGGCTCCTGAGGGCCAAATGCCCAGAACCATCGGGGGGCGTCCCAGATCCGCGGTCGGAACATTGGGACGCAGCTGGGTGGCGTGGACCCAGAGTTCTGTCTGTCTGGTGTGCCCACTGGTATCCTAACGTCACAGGCCTGATCTGCACAGTTACTGGCGTGAGCCACAGCAGTCTGGGGAGGGCAGACCTCCCCATCTGCATTACCACTGAAGACGCCGTGTCCGCGCCCTCGGCCAGCGGCCAGCACCTCTGGCCAGGGCCCCAGACGCCGCCGTGCGCCTCCCGTCTCTCCCCTTCCTGGTAGAGCTGTGTCCACATGTCCTCTGACCTTCCGTGTCCCCTGCCTCCCTCTGAGCCTCCGTCCGCGCCGTCGTGCCCGGTGGCTTCCTGTTCCCGTGTGCCACCTGGCCCAGGGCTGTGGGTATGTGTGTCCTGGGGCTTGGTCTTGCCGGGTTCTGTAGTCTCTGTAGTCTCGGAGCGCGCGCTCGTCATTCCTAATAGTGCTCCAGGGTTCCTGCTTGTCAGCATCCCGTAATTTGCTCAATTGTTTCCCTATTGTTGGGCTTTTGGGGTGATTCCAGTCTTCTGCCGCTATAAATACCACCCTTGTGTCTCCCCCTTGTGGATGAGGCTGGGGCGGGGGGTCCTTCCGAATCAGAACTCCTGGGTCAGAAGGCGCCCTGGGTAGGGGTGCAGAGGGTGGGGCTGTAAGGACCACAGGGATCCTGCGGCCGCCACGGCCCCTTGATGGTGGCCGGGCCGGTGGCCAGGGTGTGGCACTCCGTGGACAGCCCGGGACCAGCCGCGCTCAGAAGCAGGTGTGGTGGGACCTGCTGGGGCTGTGATATGGACCTGGGGCGAGGGAAGTGCCTCATGGCCCGGCCCCTCGAGCCCAGCCCCCTCCGGCTGTCAGAACTGGCGGGGCTCGGCCCAGCACTCTCCATGGTGCTCCGTGGGGCTGGGCTGGCCCTCCCAGGGTGTCTTGGGAGCCTGTCCCTGCAGGCCTCCAGCTGTGAGGGCACCTTCGCCAGGCCACACTGGGTGCAGCCCGTGCTGACGTGATGCGTGCATGGCCTGTCTCTGTGATGGGACGCTCAACACTACTCCCCTCCCCTCCAGCCTGTCTGGGCCGAACCAAGCTCTGGAGGAGGGACCTACCCCCAGGACCGTCACTGTCACTAAGGGTGGCCTGATTGAGCAACTGAGAATGCAGACATGTACCGAGCGTTAAGTTTCACACAAAGGATATCTTAATGTCTGTGTCCCATGCAATATTTACTCTAAAAATTGCTTTTTTTTTTTTTAAAGATTTTATTTATTTGACAGAGAGAGATCACAAGCAGGCAGAGAGGCAGGCAGAGAGAGAGGAAGGGAAGCAGGATCCCCGCTGAGCAGAGAGCCCAATGTGGGGCTCAACGGCAGGACCCTGAGATCACGACCTGAGCCGAAGGCAGAGGCTTTAACCCACTGAGCCACCCAGGCGCCCCTGCTTTTTTTTTTTTTTTTAAAAGATTTTGTTTATTTATTTGAGAGAGAATGGGAGATAGAGAGAGAGAGGAAAAGAGGACGAGAGGGGGAGGGGCAGGGGGCAAAGCAGATTCCCTGCTGAGCTCGGTCCCGGGACCAACTGCGCCCCACCCCTGGGTGCCCCTGATTTTTTTTTTTGTTTTCTAAGGATCTTATTTATTGAGAGAGAGAGAGTGTGAGCACATGGGGAGGGGTGGGGGTGGGGAGAGAATCCCCAGCAGATGCCTCGCTGAGTGCGGAGCCTGACGTGGGGCTCGACCCCAGGACTCTGAGACTGTGACCTGAGCTGAAACCAAGTCGGCTGCTTAACCCACTGAGCCGGACAGGCGCCCCTAAAGACTGTTTGCTGTGTATCAGAAATTCCATTTTTGCTAGACACCCTGTATTTTA
Source organism: Meles meles (assembly GCF_922984935.1). Classification (NCBI taxonomy): domain Eukaryota; kingdom Metazoa; phylum Chordata; class Mammalia; order Carnivora; family Mustelidae; genus Meles; species Meles meles. The sequence goes on along the minus strand of NC_060085.1, from coordinate 583,061 downwards.
TCTGCAGCTCTAGCGAAAGCGTTATCTTCCTATGTGGGCTTACAGGTCCTGGGGCGTTCATCTCCCCGGGAGAAGCCAGCCTCGGTTCCCACCTGGAAAATCCCCAGGCAGGCTTGCCTTGGCTGGCCGGGGGGGTGGGGTGAGGGGCGGGAGTCAGGCTTTGGGCTCTAGATCAGTCCCACCCCGAGGCCTGCTCTCGAGCGGCAGAGACACACCTGCTGTGCCGGGCAGATCCCGAGGAAGGCTCGCTTGGCTGCCTGGAGGCGCCCCTTGGCGTGCGACTGGGGCGGCCTGGACTGGCAGCCTCACAGAGCCCTGTGCGGGGGGACAGAGGCACAGGGGCCTCGCGCTGTCCGGTTTCCCCGGTGAGGTGTGCACAGAGCAGGAGCGGTGGAGGGTGTGAGGCGCACCCCACAGGGGCCTGCCCAGCCTGGAAGCCGCCTCCGAGCCGGGTCCGCCTGCCGTGTGCCCAGAGTGGCGCACGGTGCCTGGTTTAGGCTAGTTCCTGAGATGTTCTGGGAGTGCGCGCGGCCCTGGGACGCTTGCGTCCCTCTCTCAAGTTGGCGTTTTCTCCTTTCTTTTTAAAGATTTTACTTTTGAGTCCTCTCCATACCTGACGTGCGGCTCGAACCTACAACCCCGAGACCAAGAATTGTTCACTCCGGGGACTGAGCCACCCAGGCGCCCCCGGGTTCCTCTCCTTGCATGGGGCTGACACGAGACGGGGCCCTGGGGCGACCTCACCCTGCTCCCCTGGAGGATGGCCTTCTGGAGGCTTCCACGGTGACGCCCCATAAGTGCTGCGGTGCTGGGGAGGACCCTGTGCTGCGCCTCCCGGCATTTCCCATAGTGTCTCTGCAGCTCAGGCCAACCCTGGGGGAGCGGGCGGGACCCCTTCCCTGCTGGTCTCTCCCTCCCCTTCCTCTGTCCTGCTGCTCTGCCCCGCCGTCCACCCGGCACAGCCCTGCAGGGGTCGGGGTGGGGGGCGCACAGTGATGGGAAGTCAGGGCTGGCTACCCCCACCCCTAGATGCAGGCGCCAGAGAATGGCGCCTCTCCTGGCCCCGCCATCTGGGCTGGTTCCGGGCCAGCTCTCGGGCCAGCTCTCCGGCAGTCAGTCCCGCGGAGAGGGAGGAAGCCGCGGCTGGGGGACGGCTTCCTGCCGCCTGGTGGAGGAGCCCGGCTCCGGTGGCCCCGCGGGAAGGCTGCTGGTCTTCCACCTGCCGGAGCCAGCTGGGACAAGTGGGGACATGGACTGCAGCCAGCAGGCCTCACGGGCAATCTCCCACACAGGCCACCGTGTGGCTTCGGGGAAGGGACCCCTGCTCGGCAGGCCTATGCGTCAGGGTGGGACAAGCCTGTCGTGTGGGCAGCGCAAGCGTCCACTGTCCACACCCCCAAGCTGGTCCTATCAGAGCCCGGTGCGGGGCCGCCAAGCACCCACTGACCTCAGGGTCACCCTTCCAGCCCGCCATGCCTGTTTCTCAAAGCGGGCTCCCCAGAACCCCTACCAAGCCGGCTTGGCCTGCAGGAGCTCTGAGAAGGCCAGGCTCTCACCCCCGGGGAGGGGTTCATCCAGGGTGCAGGTGGGAGCCCCTCGGAGAAGGTCCCCGGCCCTGCAGCACACCTGGGTCCTGTGTGGAAAGCAGGTTACCAGGTCAGACCCTTGGGTGGGCCAGCAGTCTGGGCCCCCCAGGCCCTCCAACGATGAGGGCGTGCTCCCAGTCTGGAGGTGGGTCGCGCCCCCCCGCCCCCGTCCCGCCCCACCCGTGTCTGGGTGTCTGGCGGTGCCCGTGGCTCTCGGCCGGCCCGAGCCCTCCACGTGCACAGATGGGTTCCTCCATGTTCACGGCGGTCCCCGCCATGGGCTCTCCTGGACGGATGGGCAGATCGGCGCACGGAGCTGTGGTCGCTCCCTGGCGACCCGGCTGGGGGCCCACAGGGTGCAGTGTCTACCCAGGCCGTGGCCGCAGCGTCCTCCCTCCTCCTTGCTGACCGAGCCCCCGGTGTGCGCCCCTGACCCTCCCGCTCTGTTTCAGAACGCCATGCTGCAGTGCCCGTGGTGGAGCGCCTTCTCGCCCGCGCCGTACCCCGCCTTCTCCAGCGAGAGCCCGTAAGTCCCTCTGGCCTCCGGGTCCCAGCTTGCCCTGCCGCGCCGTGCCCTGCGGCCATGGAGCCCTGCAGAGCTTTCACGGTTCTGCGGGCCCTGCCAGAACAGAAGTAGGGCTCATGGCCTGTGGAGGGCTTCAGCAGCCCGTTCAGGGGCTTGTGGGCGGGGCCCTGGCAGCATGGAGGCAGCTGAGACTGACTGGCTGTGGCCGCTCTTAGAGCCCACCAGGGAGAAGGGCAGAGAGCTCTGTGGGTGCCCCCCGGGCTGGGGGTGAGAACTCTTGGGGCAAAGGAGCTGGGAGGGCACGGCGAGTGGGGTTTTGAAGAGTAAGTAGGAGCCTGCGGGGGGTTGCAGGGAGCAGGCCAAGCGCCCGGCCCAGGAACGGCCTGTGGAGGAGCCTGGCCGCACCTGACCGCACACTGCAGGGCACTGTGTCCTGGGATGCAGGCATGTGGGCCTCTCCCAGGAGCTGAGTTGCCTGGACGCTGGAGCTGGTCCTCGGGCCGGTGGCTCCTGCTCCTGTCCTAACGGCCACCCTCTGCCCCCGTCTCCCTGCAGCCAGTTCATGAGCTCCACCTCCTTCCTCGCCAGCCAGCCCTGCGTGGACGCCAGCTACGGACCCTCCACCACCACCCCCAGCTTCCTGCCAAAGACGGGCGACTTTCCTCAGGTAGGGACCTGGAGCCGCGGTCCCCCTGCCGTCCCCGTGAGGGTGCATGGGCGGCCTCGGCCCAGCTCAAGTGTCCGTGCTCTGTACTCGGGAAGAGCTGCTGCCCCCGTGCCCAAGGGCTCCCAGGTCGCCCCGTTGGCTTCCCTGCGGCGAGAGAGCCCGGCTGGAGGCGCACCCCAGTCCGCTGGCTGCCGGCGCCCCAGGCGTGGCTGTGGGGCAGCATCGGGGGCGCTGGGTCTGCTTTTCCAAGCGTGGCACCTCCCTCTCCCTCCCCGCACCTGCCCCGCCCGGGTGCCACGGCGCCTCGTGCCCCGTTCCCCTGGCCGGAGCGATGCTCCATTGGGTGCGAAGACCAGACTGGGTGTTTGGAGAGTGTAGCCCACCCGCACTGGGGGAAGAGACAGGTGCGGGTTCATTCCGGGGGGGACTCCGGCGGACCCTCGCCGGCTGCGTCTGACGGCTGCGTCTGATGGCTCCTCCTCGCAGCAGCCCCGAAGCCAGGCGCCGCCAGACAGCATCTGTGGGAAGGAGCCCAGGCGGGATCTGAGGCTGGGCAGCGGGCAGCCTGGCGGTACTGAGTTTCCCTCAGAAACATGCGGGACTCGGTTTCGCCGCAGCTGGGGTACTCTAGCACGCAGTTTGGGAACTGTCCGTCCCCAGGGGCTCGGGTCCCCAGAGCTTCAGCTTTCCTTGTACAGTGGGAGCTTGTGTGGCCCCCGGGGGCCAGTCTGGGAGGATACGGCTCAGACCCCCCCGCTGGAATCCCCTGGACCCAGGCGGGGTGGGTTCCGACTGGCTCCCTCCTCGGGGAGCTGCCCAGTGTCCCTGTAGCGCCCCGTGGAACCAAATCCACCCAGAACGGGAGCCTCCTTGGAAACAGGGTCTTTGCAGGTGCCACTTAGTTAAAGCCGGGGATGAGCTGATCGTGGAGCAGGGAGGCCCTAAACCAGTGGGCCCTCGAAGAGCCGAAGGAACGGGGTGTCAGCCACAGGCAGGGCGGCTGGGGGGTGCGGCCTGGGAAACCTTCACCCGGCCGGTCTGCCTGGCAGGACCGCGGGAGCACATGCGCGTACGGTTCAAGCACCCTGGCTCCAGCTTGGGCCCCGTGTGGCCCCCCGGGAAGGGGCTTGGCTGGGCCTGGAGGACACGGGAGCATAGTGGGCTCAGCTAGACCTCGGGGGCTCCCAGGCCTCGTCTGGCCGCCAGCTCTCCCAGGGGGCGGGGGCAGCAGGAGAGGGCGGGAGGTCTCCGTGGCGGCATCCCAGCGGCGTTTGCAGGCGCGTGTGGATTCTCCCGCCGCGGCTGACACGCAAGGACGGGCTGGCCGCTCCGGTTTGGCGGCTGCCGTCACCCCGGCTGCGAAGCACCTATGTCAGACAACGGGTGTGGCTGTTGGTCCACTGCCTGACCCCCTCCCTGCACTGCCGCTCAGTCCCGGGCAGCTCCTCGGCCGGCCCCAGCATCTCACCATGCCGGCTCCCAGCCGGGGTGCCCCCCGCTCTCCGGGCCGGGCAGCTGAGGCTCTTGGGACTGGAAGGCCCAGCCTGGGCCGCCCGCCCGGCTCTCTTCCGTGCACTCAGCTTGGGCCTCTCCTCTCTCGGCTGTGCACACAGCCCGCGCGCTTTCCTTGACCCACCCTTGGGGCCGCCGCACCCGTGTCTCACCGCGTGGGGGGGTCGCTGCTCTGCGGTGCAGCTCGGCCGCAACCGGCTCACAGATCTGGACCGAGCGCCTGCTGAGCTCGGCCGTGGCCCTCCCTGCCGGGGGCTGCTCGGACCCAATCTTTCTTCTAAAGCAGCAGAACCTTCTTCGAACAGAATCTCCCCCGGGTGCTGACTGTGGGATTAGACAGATGTGGGACCAGAGTCTAGTTGGGGTGAAGGATCCCGAGGCCCCGTTAGCCTCCTCCATTCCCTCGTGACCCCCAGGCCTGCAGGCCACGCTAGGGGGGGCCAGACCCACGCTGGGGGGGGCCAGACCCAGCTGAGCGTCAGACACCTGTGCTCCTGACTGACCGAATGACGTCACCACGACCACCAGCAAAGTGGTAGCCTCAGAGACGTCCCCTTCCTGGTCCCCTTCCAGAGCAGAGGGGACCTTGTCAGGGCTGCGAGGTGGGGGTGACCCTGCTTCCTTGGGGCCTGGCGTCCTCCCCAGGTCCTCACGAGAGGGCGGCAGAGGGTGGCGGTCCCAGAGACGGGCAGACCCCGCGCTGCTGGTGGGGAGGACGGAGGCGGCCGCGGGCCAGGAAAGGCAGGAGCCGAGTCTCCCTGGGGCCCCGGGGGGAACATAGCTTTCCGTTTTGGACTCGTGACTTCCAGGACCACAAGGAAATAAACGTGTGCTGTTCTCAGCTGGAGCATTTGTGGTAGCTTATTCTGGTAGCGAGAGGAGACCGACGCACCGTGTGAAGCCCGCATGTGGCCCATGGCACGTTCTGGCGTTCTCCACTGTGCTGTTAATCGGAAGGAGTTCGAGCTGGGCTGTAGCCAGGAGTGAACATAAACCTACAGGCCTTGATCTGCCTCCTGCTCACTAAACCTGAGCCCTGAGTTTCCTGGCAGCCAAAGCAAAAAGAGAAAGGAGATGAGCTGTGTGACTCTTTCTGCTGCAGGAGAAGCCCTCTCTCCCAGTCTCCTTTGGGGCACGGAGCAGTTCCCTGGGATCAGCGTCCCCCGACTCTGGGGAGGGCATCCGGACTGGGTGCCCCGGCCTGTGCCTAGTCTCGGCTCCAGCTTCGCGGTCTGAGGGCCTCTGTTCCTTGTGTTGTGACAAGGGCTGACCCTGAACACCGGGGGACTGGGCCCCTCCCTCGGTTCCCGCGGGATCCAACCCAGACCCGGGACGTTGGCAGCGGGTTGACTATGCCTCCGTATGGGGTCCCTGGGGTTTTGTTTGTTTGTTTTTTGTTTTAATTTTCGTTTTATTTTTAAGTAAACTCTACACCCAAAGTGGGGCTTGAACTCTCGACCCTGAGACCGCGACTCCCATGTGCTACTGACTGTGCTGCCGGGTGCCCTGGGGTTCCCGTTTTCTAGCTGCCCGGGCGGGGCCTGCAGCCCGTGGGACCCGGCTCTCAGGAGTGCAGAAAGTCAAAGCGAGTCCTCCCTCAGAGGCCACTCTGTCCCCCGGGTGGTCGCAGCTGGACCCTCTGTAGTGGCCCAGAACCCAGGGGCCAGTGCAAGGATGAAGGGCATGTGCCCGCAGGGGTTCCCCGAAAATTTCAGGGCCGATACTCTTTTTTGTACGTGCGAGGGTTCTGTGACGAAATGAGCTTGACGGCACTTCACGGGGGAGTGTGGGAGGCTGGGAACCTCGCGCTGCCCCAGTCTCTGGAACATTCCCCGTCAGATGGCGCTGCGGTCCGTCCCCCAACGCAGCCAGCAGACCGGAGCGCCCGGCCTGGAGCGCAGAGGCCCCCGCTGGGAGCCGGACCTGGGGCCTGCGCGCTTCCCCGGTGCTGTGTTCTCGGCGGGAGTCCTGCGGGCGGGACGCTGCGTTCTCGGGTGTCACTTCTGTGCCTGCCCCGACCACGTGTCTTCCTGTGCGTGGCACTGACCTTGAGCCCTGGACGGGGCGGTAGCGCGGGGGCCCTCGCTGTCCCCTGGCCACGGTCAGGTTGCTGCTGCGTTCCCCTCTCCCCCAGGGCGGCTGCGTCGAGGCTGCTGGGGATCCTGGTCTGTCGTCGTGGGGACGGGGTGGATTTCCTCACGCGTGGCTGGATGTGGCCTGCGGGGACCGTCACCGTGGTGTCTGTCTAGCAGACACTGTGGTCCCTGCTTCTCCGCCGTTTGTCGGCCGGAGGACTTCTGTGGGGAGAGCTGGCCCTCCGCTTACTCGGCCACCTGGCCGTGACACGACGGGCCACCGTCAGGGGCTGCACGCTTCAGCGCTGCTGCGTGGGCTGCTGGGAGTGCCCGTCTGTGTGTCCCCACTTGGAGCCGTCTGGGGTGACCCAGGCTCAGTCCCTGAAGACCCCGCCTCAGCCTGCACACCACCCGCTTTCCCAAGGAAGGCCTCTCCTGACCGTGGTTGGCATGGAGCCGCTCAGGTTCTCCGGCTCTCACTGGTGCCCCCAGTAGTCGAGGGGTCCCCCGTGGGGTCTCCCACCCCCGGCTGTGAGGGCCTGGCTTTTCTTTCATTCCTTGCTTTTGATCGAAGCTGTGATTTGCAAAGCATACAGTTCAGTGACTCTCAGATTCGGGGGGTTGTGGAACTCGCCTCTGTGTAATGCCAGAATGTACCATCGCCCCAAAAGGAGACCCCACATCCACCAGCACTCCCCACTCCTCCCTGCCCGCCAGCCCCCGGCCCTCACGAGCCCCTTCCTGTCTGTGGAAGAGCCTGGTCTGGACGTGTCACACGCGTGGACTCACACCCCATGTGGCCTCCTGTGTCTGGTTCCCTCCCTGAGTGTCGTGGGCTCGGGGTCTGTCCCCAGGCCACGCACCGGGCGCGTCTCGCTGCTGCGGGCAGCCGAGGGACGTGTCCGTATGTGGGGGACCCACTATATGTCCTGCTCTTTGGCTGACGGGCATCTGGGTGATTCCCACAGTGGGATTTTGATGACCCTGAACCCTGCCGCGGTGAACACCCGCGAGCAGGCTTTTGTGCGGACTTGTGTTCCAGGTTGGCTGAATCTGATCGGGGGGTTGTTTGGGGACACATTGAGGTCGGCCGGGGCTGAAGGACTCAGGGTTGCGGACCGCCTTGCCCAAGGCCTTGTGCTCCAGGCCCTGCCCTACGCTCCCGACCCTGGGGTCTCGGGGGTCCTGCTTGTGAACATGCTGCCCTGACCCCTCCCCCCAGGTCCGCCTGGACCCCGAACATCCTGGCCGGACTCTGGGGGAGGGCCCCTGTCTCCACGCCAAGCCCCCTCGTGCAGTGAGTGCCCTGAGCCTCCCTCCCAGCATCTCGGGTGGGCCCTGCACCCACCCAGTAAGGACACGTTCCGTCCGCCAGCCCGGGGCTTCTGGGAAGCCAGGATGAGGTCACACTCAGGAAAGTGCTTTGCGAACTCTCAGCGGCTCTCCGCCGAGGGGCGGGCAGCCCTGCCTGCTCTGCAGGGCGCCTCGGGCAGGGAGCGGAGGTCGCAGCACCCCCAGCAGCCCCTGTGGTTACCGGCACTGGCAGCAAGAGCCCGCAGGACGCTGCTTCTTTCGGGAGGCCTCCTGGTTCCCAGCGAGCCGCAGCCAAGAACCCCGCCCCGCTCCGTGGTCTGTGCCGAGGGCCACGGCCGAGGAAGCCCCACTCTGTGGCCTGCCCGAGCACCACAGACCAGGGGGAGCAGCAGCGTGGGTGTCTCCACAGGGTCGCTGCACAGAAGCTGGGACAGCCAGGAGCCAGGGGACGAGGTGGTGAAGGGTGACCAGGTGCTTGGAGAGTGGCCCCTGCAGAAAGCCCTGGGTCAGGGTCCAGGCCCCTCCCCCCCGCTGACTACAACACCACAGAGTGCTCAGGGTCAGTTGTCCCCGCGGCAGGTCAGTTGTCCCCACAGCAATGGGCTAACAGCCGTTTCTTCGGGGGCCGTGTGAGCCAGGGCCGCCCCCACCAGGCCCCACAAACGGGGTGACCTTGAACCACAGAAAGCATGCCCTCACTGTGCTGGGGCCAGGCCCCCCAGATCCTGGCGTGGCGGGGCCGCGCTCCCTCCTCGGGCTTCAGGGGAGGGTCCCTCCTGCCTCTCCCAGGTCAGGGGCTCCAGACATCCCTGCGCCTGCAGCCACATCACTCAAAGCCTGTCCCGGGGCACGTGGCTACCTCCCCGTGCGTCTGTCTCGAGGACACACCAGTCATTGACTGCCTCACGACCTCCCCCTTCCTGTGCGACCTCACCTGAAGTGACTACGTGCAAAGATCCTGTATCCAAATAAGGTCCCGTTCCCAGGCCCCGGGGGACAGGACTCACCCCTCAACAGAAACATCCCAGCAGTGCGGTGTGCCTGAGGGGACCTGCCGTGCCCAGCCCGCCCTTCTGCCCCATGTCCACCCACTCCCCGGAGGTGGTGGCCCAAAGGCCAGCAAGGCACGGCGTGTGTGAGGGCCTGCGAGGCGGGGAGGAAAGGAGGCAAAACCCCAGCACAGACTGGGAGTTCTTGGGGAACAGGGCAGCTGGGCCGTGCCCGCCCCTCTTCACCCCGCCTGGCCCAGGGCAGAGGGTCACCCCGGGGCCAGAAGGGGCCCTGCCCGACAGCCCCCCAGCTCCGATGGAGCCAGTCCTGTCCTTTGGGGCGGCCCTGCTCCCACACATGACCTGTGTGTAAGTCACTGTGTTTGACTTCCGCCGGGGCCTCTGCCCAGGTCCCCACTCAGCTCTTATGCCTCCATCCAGGCACGCAGCAGACCCCCAACCTGTGGCCTCCGGGGGGGCAGGGTGGCCAGGGGCTCAGCGGATGCTGGCTTCCCTGTCTCCTCAAGGCCACCCTTGTCCATCGGCCAGCCGTCTGGCACCGAGATCCGGGGGACGGACAGTCAAAGGTCAGAAGCTGCTGAAACCCGACAGACCTCGCGGCAGTTGGATCTAGTCATGGGAACTCGGCACCGGCACTTCGTGCGTCTTTCTGGTTTGGTTTCTAGTCATCGTTTTGAATCTCAGTCCAGGTCCACGTGCCTTGAAATCCACGCTTTGGGGGCAGCTGGCTGGCTCAGTCAGGAGAGCATGTGACTTTATGTATTTGACCGAGAGAGACACGGCGAGAGAAGGAACACGAGCAGGGGGAGTGGGAGGGGGAGAAGCAGGCTTCCCGCTGAGCGGGGAGCCCGATGTGGGGCTCGATCCCAGGATCCCGGGTCACAACCTGAGCCAAAGACGGACGCTTAACCACCGAGCCACCCAGGCGCCCTAAGCGTGTGATTCTTGATTTCAGGGTCTTGAATTCAAGCCCCGTGTTGGGCGTAGAGACTATTTACAAAAGAAAATGAGTGACTAAAAACTGTTATAAAAAATAAAATAAGGGCACCTGAGTGGCTCAGTGGGCTAAAGCCTCTGCCTTTGGCTCAGGTCATGGTCTCAGGGTCCTGGGATCGAGCCCCGCATCGGGCTCTCTGCTCAGCAGGGAGCCTGCTCCCTCCTCTCTCTGCCTGCCTCTCTGCCTGCTTGTGATCTCTGTCAAATAAATAAAATCTTGAAAAAAATAAAATAAAATCCACCTTTTTAAGGTAAATTCACAGGGTTGTGCAACCACAAGTTCTGTCCAGTTCCAGAACTTTCCATCAGCCCCGAGGAGACCCCGTCCCCATCAGCCATCCCCTCCCCCAGCCCCTGGGCCCCCACGAGCCCCCTTCCCGTCCGTGGAGGAGCCTGGTCTGGACGTGTCACACATGTGGACTCACACCCCGTGTGGCCCCCTGTGTCTGGTTCCCTCCCTGCGTGTTGTGGGCTCGGGGTCCGTCCCCAGGCGTGGCGGCCTCGCTCCTGCGGGGGCCGGGGACACTCCGCGCGTGGGCGGGCCACATCCACCTGCTCAGGGACACTGTGCTTGTTAGGGCTTTTCGGCTGCCACGAGGCGCGTCGCTGTGGACGTGTACTTAGGGTTTGGTGGGACGTGTGTTTCCGTGTGTCTCGGCCGTGTATGCAGCCGTGGACGCGCAGGGTCGTCGGGTGACCCCGGGTGCATCTTTCCGAGGAGCTGCGGGACTGTTTCCGGAGAGACTGTCCTGTGTCCCGTCCCCGCCAGCGGGGCGGCCGGCTCCGACGTCTGCACGTCCTGGCCGGCACTTGTCACTGCGTGTCGGGGTCGGGCTGTCCTGGGGGCCGTGACGTGGCGTCTCCCGGCTCTGGTTCGCATCTCCCACTCCCGTCGGTGTGAGCGTCCTGCCGGTGTCCTGCTGCTGGTACTTTCCCTTCTACATGCAGTGCTGGGGCGGGGGAGGGGCGCGTGGGGGGCTGCAGGCTCTGTGGTGCCGACGGGACAGGAAGGCCACAGTGGCCTTGTGGGACGGGAGCCCGTGATCCCTTACAGTCCCCGACAAGGCCCACGGCCCAGGGTCCCCCCCCAGCCGCAGCCCCGCAGGTGCCCCTCCCCCCCAGGCTCGCGCGGGGAGCCGGGCCGAGCCACAGCTGCTGTTTCGCGTGGGAGGGCACCGTGCGGTGCTCGCGCAAGGTCTCTGACCCACAGGTGCAGCCTGCCAGCCCGGCCTGTGCCCGCTCTCGGTGCGGGGCTGAGGGTGCAGGGCCGGGCCGGGAGAGGAGAGAGTGGGGGTTTGGGAGATACCCACACCCCTTGACAAAGTTCCAAGAGAAGGAGAGGGTAGGGGCCCGGCTTCCTGCGGGGAGGCCCCCCAGCCGGGGCCCGCAGCATGCATAGAGGCCCTGGGCGAGCCGGTGAGGCCCTGGAGAAAGGCTCCAGGGTGGCTGGGGAGCGCCGTGTGGAGGGGTGTGGAGGGGTGTGCAGGGGCGGGCCGGGCCTGCCTTTTCTCCCTGGGGCGTGGGGACTCGTGCCCCTCCTTGCCAGGGGACCCCAGGAGCAGGAGCAGGTCCCTGCCAGCAGGCCAGGGCAGTCCGCACCCGGACTACCCGCGGGCTGGGGAGACCGAGGCAAGGGCCGGGGGGAGGGGCCCCCGGCGGCGGGAGGGTGCGGGCCGGTGGGGTGCGCGCCCGCGGCTGGGGGCCCGGCGGCGAGGTCTGTGGCCAGATGACGCCCAGTACAGGAATTCTCGCTCTGCCAGTAATCACCCTGACTTCCCGGGCAGCCATCATTTCCTGAAAGTCAGCCGCCTTAGGGGAAGTAGGCGCTGGCGGTGACTAACCCGACATGCAAATGCGGCCGGGCCCAGAGCGGCCCAGCGCCGCCTCGGTCGTGCGGGAGCCGCCCGCCGCCGTCCGGGGCGCCCTCGGCCGCCGTCGCCCCCTCGCCATGTCCCAGCTGCGCTTCTGGCTGCACTTCGCGGCGCTCAACAAGGTAACCGCGCACCGCTCGCTCCCGCCCCGCGCCGGCGGCCGGCCACCCGCCGCGGAAGCCCGGGCCGCCGGGACCCCGGAGAGCGCCCCATGGCGGCCGGCCCGACCCTGACAGTCTCGGGGTGTCCTGGGCCGGAGCAGGCGGAGCGCTGTTTGAGGTGGGCTCCCAGCGGCCAGGTAGGAACGGCAGCCTCCCTCCGTCCCGCCCCGGGATCCCCGGGGGGCCCTGGACAGCTTCCGGCCCCTAACCCAGGGCTAGCAGGACAGAGCCTGTCGCCACAAGGGCATTTCTGGGGTCCAAGTGGCGCTGAGCAAAGGGCGTTTCTGGGGTCCGAGTGGCGCTGAGCAGCTGCAGCTCCCCGAGGGAAGCCCAGGGTGAGGTCTGGGGTGGGCCGTCCTGTCCTGTGCCCCGTTCTGTGGGGGACACTGTTCGGCAGGTCTTCATCTGGTCCAGGGAGCCCCAAAATGCTGAGAGACAGTAACCACGGCGGGTGACCCTGTGACCTCCCTGGTCCCCTAGAACAGTCAGGGTGACCCCCCACTCCCTCCCCGTTGGGAGCTGCTGCTGACGGAGTAGGGTGGGGTCTGGCGTCTCAGGAGGCACTTTGCAGGGGGTCCATGGAGGGTGATTTTGGGTTTGGGTCATCTCGGGGATCCACTGGTGGCCGCTGGGCATCTGGTCCTGACCCAGGGGCTGGTGAGGCGCCCACCTGGGAGGGGTCAGCCCTCCTCATCCTGCCACCCTTGCAGGGCAGGGAGTGCCCCTGGGAGGGACCCTGGTGCCCCACGTGAAGCCCTGCCTGCCTTGGACCCAAGAATTGCGTGGAGCAGCACCCCGAAGTGGGTAGAACCCTCCACTTTGCTAATAGCCCTTCTTCCCGAGTAGCCGTGTGCCGAGTTCCCGCGCGGGACCGAGCTCCCCGGGCCCATGCACCAGCCCTCCACTCACGCCGCACGTCCGCACAGTGACAGGCAGGCCCCGACCCCTCATTCACCAGAGATCCTCGCTCTGTCCTGGGTCCCCGTCCCGACCCCACGGCATTTCCCTTGTCCCTCTGCGTCGGAGCCTCCTGGCCGGGACCCTGAACCCCCTGTTCCTCATGTGGATGCCCTGGGAGGTTGGAGAAGGGCTGGCCGGGGGTCCCGCAGGACGTCCCGAGGCTGTGTTTGTCCCACCAGGGGTCCCTGCAGCTCATATGGCTCCTGCCTGTGGACCCCGCCCTGTCTCCTGGCCGGCTGTGCTGGCCGGGTCCACACCATCCTTGTGGGAAGGGGTCGCTCTGTGCCGCCCACCGGGGGGAGGCCCCCAAGCACCCACCTTCTGCCAGGTGCCATTACACCCCTCCCCACCTGCATCCGCTCCTGCTGTGACTGCTTCACCTTCAGGAAGCAGGCCCACCCCTTGGGGCCTCCCGGGGCTGCCAGCCTGATGGCCTCAGGGGCACTTGTCACTGTGACCCAGCTTGCGGGGTGATCTCTGGGAAAGCCATGCTCAGATGTGGTTCCAGAAGGATTTTAGCAAAGGCAGACGGCCACCCGTGCCCAGACCCCCCCTGGCAGCCCTCAGAGGTCCGTGCTCCATGTGGCCTCTGAGGACTGAGCACCCAGCTTCCATGGCCCGGCTTGCCCACCTCAGACCCCAGCTGCCCTGGAATGTGGCCGAGTCCCCGGGAGGTCCTGGTGGGCAGAGAGCCTGCCTCACGGTTAGTGGGGCCAGACCTCCCGCTGCCCCCTCAGCACCACCCGCTACCCTCGGGCCCCATGGATAGCTGCTCCGACCTGTGCCGCCCGCAGGCATCCCAAGCAGTGTGGAGGTGCGCCTTTCCCACCGGGGTTGCTGTGGCTCTCCTGCCCCTGTCCCCATGCTGCGGATTTTATGCACTTTCCCGTGCCACTGCCTGCCCGAGCTGGTCCTGCCCGCCGCTGTCTGTCTCCTTGCCCGGACTTGTCCAGGCTGTCGAGTCCTGCCAGGGTCTGCCTTCCCTGAGCCCAGGCTGGGTGCAGCCTGGGGGTCGGGCGTGAGTGGTGGTCCCTCCGGTTTCCTGTATGTGGTCAGTACCTGGGTGCCCGGCAAGACGCCCAGCCTCACACCAGCTGACTTGGCTACGGGTGGTCTTTCCTGCACAGACCGTGAGTCCTAGCCTGGCTGTGGGACCAGCTCCATCCAGGAGATAGACTCCTGCAGACTGCAGCCCCTGCATTCGGCCACCGTCCGGGAGGCCCGGCCCCATGCCCGCCCACCTCTTCCCTGCACCACAGGCCCCAGCCTGCGTCGTCCTCCGGGCTGTGTGTGCTCCTGTGTCCTGGCAGAGCCTCAGGAAGCTGGGTGGTGTGACCTGGAGGCCCCCCCCACTGTCCCCACCGCCGAGGAATAGGGATCTGACTCCGACACAGATGAATGGGAGGGGCGTCCTCGCAGGTGCAGTGCGGCAGGCCCTGGCACGGGCCGCAACCTGGCGCCTGTTCTCAGGGACTTGGGGGCTGCAGGGTCGCTGCCCTCCACCCCCAGGAGCCAGCTCACCTGTGTTCACGGGGCCTGAGCCCAGTGCAGCAGGACGGGCTCCAGGCCCACGTGTCTCCTTCCTCTGCGGAATCTGAGACCCCCTGCCAGCCCTGCCTGTCTTCCTCACCATGCCCCAGGGGTTGGTGCGCCGGCTGAGAGCCCGGCTGGCCGGGCCCTCCGAGGGCCCTGACAGGCTGAGACATATAAGGGGTGCCCGTGCCTGGGGACTCCTGGAGGGCAGCTCTCCACTGCTCTCATCCAGCCCTGCCTCCCTCGCCCGTGAAGCTCCCGCACTGACTGACCTGAGTCAGCGTGACCATGACACAGAGGTTGGCCTGGGAGGGCCTCACCTGGGAGAGCCTGTGGGGGCTCCTTCCCCATGAGGAGTTGGCTGACCCCGGATCTAGATCTAGGCCTACGGGGGCTCGGGGAATCGGAAGGGGCTCCCCCGTCCCCAGCTTCAGGCCCCCAGGGGTCGCTGTCTATAACACGGGCCCCTACTGCCCTCTCCTGGTGGTCGGTGGCACGGACACCACAACCCGGGAGCAGTCTCTAGGGGGTCTCCGGCTGGGGGCTCCCTCCCTGCTGGTCCAGGAACCCTGAGGGCTGGTCGCCGAGTGTCCCGAGGGTACACACAGGCGCTCAGCGTCGGTGACCTGGGGGGGAGGGTGTGGGAATAACCCTGGCATTGCCTCTCGCATCCTTTACACTTAGGTTTCTGAACAGCGTGTAGCTTGTACAACAAACTGCCCCTGGAAGGTGTGGGGCTGTCTGTGTCCTGATTCCCGTGTACTGGTGTGACGTGCTCCCAGGGTCACCGAATTCCAGAATGTTGCGTCTCCCAAAGGCAGCCCTGTCCCCATCTGTTGTCCCTCCCCACCCCCTCCCCAGCCCCCATAAGCCCCCTTCCCGTCCGTGGAGGAGCCTGGTCTGGGCGTGTCACACGCGTGAACTCACACCCTGTGTGGCCTTCTGTGTCTGGTTCCCTCCCTGGGCGTCGTGGGCTCGGGTCCGTCCCTGGGGTTGTGCGTGGGGGCACCTCTCCGGCTCACGGCAGGAGTGTGTCCATCGTGCCTGGGCCGCCCAGATGCGCTGGCTGCCTCTCATCCCGCCTGTCTCCCAGGATTCCGCGTACCTCGACGACCTTTCCAACGCCTCCATCTTCTCCTCGTCCGTGGACTCGCTCTCAGACATCGCAGACACACCAGACTTCCTGCCGGCCGACAGCCTCAGCCAGGTGCCCACCATCTGGGACGTGAGCACTGGCCCCACCGCTCACGAGAAGGTGAGCTCAGCCCGAGAGGCCTCCGCACGGGCAGCTGGCCTGGGGCCCCATCCCCGGCTGCGGGCAGCTCCGGGTTGCTCAGAGACACCAGTGAGGTCGCTGGTCAGGGGTCCTGGTGGTTTCTGCACGTCCGAGCATGCAGGGGTGCGGCATGGGCGAGGGGAGCTCCTGCGCTGGGCCCGACCCCTCTTTCTGCAGAGGGTCCTGTCACAGCCGGCCACCGCCCTCACCGGCCCCGGTGGCTCCGTCTCGACACCTCGCTCTGCTGGGCACACGGGGTTCGCCGGGAGACCAGCCAGAGCCAGCTTCCAGTATGGTTCTCCCTCTGGGGGTCCAGGGCGCTGTCCGGAGGCATTGGGGAGGTGCGGGTGCTTCTGGCGTTGAGAAGGTGAGGGCCCAGGAGCCAGAGGGCTGCATTGGCGCCTGTGAAGCTCGTGCTGGACTCTGTCCTGCTCGTGCAAGACTCTGACGGGGGAGCGTGGGTGACATCCGGCCAGACGGGAGGGGTCCCCAGTGTGCCAGGCCCAGACTCCAGCTCATTCCCGGACTGGGCAGAGTTGCATTGGGGAAGGAGGCGGGACCCCGTCCAGCTCCCCTCCGGGGTTCTCTGCTGGAAGAGAAGGCTCTAGCTCTTGCGAGCCCAAACCCGGTTCAAGGCTGACAGGGAGCACTGGGACCGTGGGTGAGAGGTTGCGCCTCTTCCATCCCGAGCCCCGCCCGGTGGCTCGCTCCAGTGGACACCATGCCTGCCCAGGCCCTGGCGCTTCCTCGGCGCCTTCCGGCCCCTCTGAGCCAGGGGACAGTAGACAGGTCGGTGAGGCCCAGGGCCCGGTGTGGGGCTGGCAGAAGGGCAGGAAGAGCCCAGGGCGGCCTTGTGCGGTCCCTGTCCTTCACAGCCGTGACAGGCAGCCCAGGCCGCCTTCTGCATCTGGGCCAAAGGCCCTCGACCAGCCCCTGGCGCTTGGGTGCAGAGCGTGAGGCCGAGGCCGCTCAAAGCGGTCAGCAGGACGACGGCTGCAACCCGGTGCTCACAGCCGCTGCTTGCCCGCCCGGCGGGCCTCCTGCCTCAGCCTTCCAGGAACCCGGGCCCCGGGTTTTTTGGTTTTTGTGTGTGTGTATGTGTTAATGGAATGTTTGTTTTTATTAATTAAAAAAAGGGGGGGACAGGGAATAGAGTTTATCCTGCTCCTGGTTTCGCCCTTTTGTCTCATTTTCTTTTTCAAAAAAGCTTTGGCACGTTCTTAATCTTCGAAAACAGTGGGAGTTCGAGAAATCAAGTGGGTTATCACACACCCCACACCTTGTCATCCCCCAAGACAGGAAGGGACCCTCGAGCTCTGTATGTGCTCAGGAGTGAGCCCCTGGTGCTCACACTTATGGGTCTGGGCAGGGTCCTGGAGGGGATCGGCTCTAGAAGGGACTTCTTCATTTCTATTCGTTTCTCCCGTTTGTGGTTTTACGATGACCACACTATTTCCATGACTTTTATTTTAAGGGAAAGTGTGTTTTAGAATTGTGCAGATCGGGTCGGGACCCTGCTGTGTCCACCCTGTGTGTCTGAGGACAGGTCACCCCCAGCAGCCTCAGTGTGGTCACTCCCTGAGGGCAGGCCGTGGAGGGCCAGGTGTGACATGGTTCTCCAGGGTTCGGGTCTCCTGTCCTGGACCCTCTGGGCTCTGGATGCCACCTGAGTTCTGATGCCAGGGCTCCTCATGTCCCCATGGCCGATGGGCTCCCCCCAGGGACGGCCTTTGTCCACGAGGTTCTTGGTCCCCTGGGCCCACGCTCAGGCGGTCCATCTTCCCACGGCATGACTGTGGTCTGGGACACAGGACATGTCCTTACTCTGTTCATCTGCATGATGGGGGTTGTGGCTTGTTGCTCAAAAGAGCCAGCTGCCAGGCAGCAGAAAGGAGGCAGGCAGCTGGCCGTGGGCTGAGGGGCGTGAGGACAGTGTGAGAACCTGCTGGAGACCAGGCTGGGGGCCCATGGGGGGCATTTCCTCCCCCGATCTTGCCCGCTGGCTCATATTCACTCTGCTCTAGCTGCTCCTGCCCACTGGGCCATGGACAGGCCTTGAGGACCCGGTGTCCTCCCTTTCCAGCACCCCACTTCTTGTCAGCTACCAGGTAAGCTGGCCCCTCCCCAGTGCTGCCTGCCTCTCGTAGGGCCTGGGACACTCGGGGGCACCTGTTTGGAAGCAGGGTCTCCCCACTGTATGGGTGGGGAAACAGGCCCTGGGGAGGCACCATGGGGTGGGGGCTGTGCCTCATTCACTGGGCTGGCTGCCCCCTGGGGGAGGGCTGTGCTGAGCAGGACGGCCGGTGCAGCTGGGACCACAGCTCTGGTGCTGACCTTCAGTCCCAGAGTCAGCCTGAGGAGGAAGACGAGGCAGAGGAGGATGAGGGGGAGGAGCTGGGCCACGCAGAGACCTACGCCGACTACGTACCGTCCAAATGTGAGTGCGCCACCAGCTGCCAGCCCCCAGCCGGGCCCTGCCAGGCCTGCACAGCCCCAGTGGGCTCCAGCCAGAGGCAGGACCAGTGGCCGGAGCTGCGGGCTGGTTCCTGGGACTATCTGCAAGGGGCACAGGCTGGCTTTGGCTGTGGGCTGGCCTTAGGGGCAGTTCTGTAAACCCCACTTGGACCAAACTGGAGGTACCGTAGAGGGTCCCGTGAGAAGTGAGCCCCACCTTCCTCCCTGAGCAGGGATCTGCCCCCCATTCCTTTGTGCAAAACACTGATGGGCCCCCTACCCCAGACCCTGGTCTGCCCCTCTGCCTTCTGGGAATATCTCCCAGCCAGCCCTGGACCCTGGCAGCCCACCCCAGACCCTGGCCACACCCCTGATGTGCCCTTGGCCATGCCTCTCCAGCCAAGATCGGGAAGCAGCATCCGGACCGCGTGGTGGAGACCAGCACCCTGTCCAGTGTCCCACCGCCGGACATCACCTACACCCTTGCCCTGCCTGCTTCTGACAGCGGGGCCCTGTCTGCCCTGCAGCTAGAGGCCATCACCTACGCCTGCCAGGTGACCTCGGGTCTCCCGCCCCGCCAGCCCGCATTGTGTGTGGGGGGCCCTCGAGGTCGCGGGGAGGGGCAGCCCACCAGACCCTGACCGCCCTTCCTTGGCCCGCAGCAACACGAGGTCTTGCTCCCCAGCGGGCAGCGGGCTGGCTTCCTCATCGGCGATGGTGCCGGCGTGGGCAAGGGGCGCACGGTGGCCGGCATCATCCTGGAGAATTACCTGCGGGGCAGAAAGAAGTCCCTGTGGTGAGTGTGCTCTCCCCCCCCAACCAGGCCCACGCCCAGGCGGGCAGGCGAGGGGGGAGGGGGCACCGTGGCACCCACCAGCCCCCACTCCTAGGTTCAGCGTCTCCAACGATCTCAAGTATGACGCGGAGCGGGACCTGCGGGACATCGACGCACCGGGCATCGCGGTGCACGCCCTGAGCAAGGTGGGTGGGGTCGCCCCCTCCTCGGGTGGGGGCCCGGAGCACTAGCCCGGCAGCGCCCCCACGCCCGCCCCTCTCCTCCAGATCAAGTACGGGGACAACACTACCTCAGAGGGCGTCCTCTTCGCTACCTACTCTGCCCTCATCGGGGAGAGCCAGGCCGGCGGGCAGCACCGCACGCGCATCCGCCAGATCCTGGAGTGGTGCGGGGAGGCCTTCGATGGAGTCGTATCCTGGCTCGGCTGCGCGCGCGGGGAGGTGGGGCAGGCGAGCTGGAGGGGCGGGGCCTGGGGGGGCCTGGGGCGGGGTGAAGGGAGGGGGAGCCCGAGGGTTTGCGGCTGGAGGGGGCGGGGTCGGAGGACGGCCCTGGGCCGGGGGTCAAGGGAGAGAGGGGCGGAGGAGGGTGGGGGGAAGCGAGGGGGTGGGGTCCGGAACGGGGCAGGGGGAAGGGGCTCGGAGGGAGGGGCGGACCCTGGAATCCCGGAACCTCACCCCGGAAGCTGGAGGAGTTCCCGGCAGGAGGCTCGCGGTCGCTGACCGCTGTTGTCCGCTGCGGTCTGGCCCGGCTTCCCGGCTCCGGCTAGCTGGGCCCCCGGCCGCAAGCGTGGGGGCGGGCCCCAAGGCCGGGAAGGTGCCCCCGGCTGTGGGAATGGGGCAGAGCGCGCCTCCTCCCCCTCTGCCTCCGCAGCTCCAGAGGACGGCTGGGCTCCTGGGGCTTGGGGGGGGGGGGGGGGCTCTGCTCACCGGAATGTCCCTGTCGGTATCGGTGGGGCTCCAGGCCCTTCCCGACAGAAAGTGCAGGGAGCGGAGAGGTTTGCAGCCGCCTCCTGTCTGGAGTGTGGAGGAGTGTTCTGTTCCGGGACATGGAGCAGCAGCTGTGGAGGTCCGGCCGCACGCAGGACTGTCCGGGGCGGGCCACGTGTTAACTGCGAGCTGACCGCACTCGGGGCCACCAGCACTCTGCCAGCAGACCCCCTCAGTCTCCCCAGGGAGGTGCCCGGTTTCCTGGGGATTTCTGAACCGGGGTCCACGGAGAGTCCTCTGGGCCTCATGCAGCAGGGATCCTGCTGCCTGGTGCACACGGCTGTGTCCGCGCTGCTGGTGCTGCTCTGGACCAGGGCCTGGCCCTCACTGAAGGGGTCCCCAGAGCTCGTCCCTTGGGTGCCTTGGCACGTGACTTTTCTCCTCCCTGCCTGACCCTGGGCACGTGTGCTCATCCCCGCATGTCCTGCCACTCTGTCCCGTCTCAGGGACATGGCGGTGGTCTCCAGCGTCCCTGTCACAAACAGCCCCGAGTGACCGGCCAACGTGCCCCATCACACCCTCTCACTTTCCTCGGGCCTGTTCCCAGAGCAGCGTGGCTGGCCCCCAGGCCTCCCAGCACTCTTGGGAAGTCCCTCTCGCTCCTGGTCCAGTCACAGGTCAGAAGAGGGATGTTGGCCTTTTGTGTCTTTCCGGTTTGTGTGCGCAAGTTCGTAGGGTTACCGTGTCCAGACCCTTGCTGTCCTCCAGAGTAGGGCCCACCGGCCGGAAGAAGGGATGGAGGCCGCTCGCATGGCCTGGGGCAGACGACGGCGTGTAGAGTGCCTGCACGTTCACACCTGCCCCAGGACCGTGCGCTTGGCTCCACAGTCCCGCTTCTCGGTCCCGTGTCCACACGTCCCCCGTGCCCTTGACTCCTCTCCTCATTCTCTAGCCTGTTTGCTTCGGGCCCTCGGTCTGGGGCGTGGCGCAGAGAGCCAGCACCAACGCTCCCCGGCTCCCCTGGGGGAACAGCTGCAGCCGGAGGCCTGCCCCGCTCGCTCAGAGACCCTGTTTCTCTGTGCTCGCTTGCGGCGCTCCTTAATGTCCTCACCAAGCCGGCGCCTGCCGGGTCTGTCGGTGGGGGCCTCCAGGGGCCTCCAGGCTGTTTCCTCCTCGCCCTGATGGCCTCCAGGCACCTTTCGGAGCTTCCTCTGGGGCATCAGACTAGGGCCTGTGGGGCTGCCTGCCTTCCAGAACAGTCCTTAACCCCTGCCTGCTCCAGATTGTGTTTGATGAGTGCCACAAAGCCAAGAACGCCGGCTCCACGAAGATGGGCAAGGCTGTCCTGGACCTGCAGAACAAGCTGCCCCAGGCCAGGGTGGTCTATGCCAGTGCCACAGGTGGGCACGGGGCGGGGGGCGGGTGCCCCAGGCCGGGGCGGTCTATACCAGCACCACAGGTGGACATGGGGGAGGTGCGTCTGCTCCTGGAGCCTTTCTGGGGCTGCGTCCCAGGCCCTGACCTGGCTACGTGGAGGAACTGACAGGCGGCCCCCTTGCTCCAGGTGCCTCGGAGCCCCGGAACATGATCTACATGAGCCGCCTGGGCATCTGGGGTGACGGTACGCCCTTCCGAACCTTCGAGGAGTTTCTGCATGCCATCGAGAAGAGGTGGGTGCCCGTCCCTGCCCATGACAGGGGCTGCCAGGGGACCCGCAGAAGGCCTGCTGTCCGGCAAGCCGTCTCCACAACCTGGCCTGCATGCATCTGGCAAGCCGAGGGTTCTCGTTCTTTCTCTGCCTGTGCTTCCCATCACTGTGGGGGAAGGAACCCCGCCCTGCTTTTCCTGTGGCTCAGGCAGGTCAGAGCGCAGGGCCTCTGCATGTACTCCCTCCGCTCTCTGTGCCCGTGGCCCTCGCTCACCCCCGGCGCCTGCTGCCGGCCCCTCCCTGGGTCACTCTCTGGCTGAGTGGGACCCAGCATGATCTGTCGGGTGGCTCTGTCCCTGTGCGCAGGGGCGTGGGCGCCATGGAGATCGTGGCCATGGACATGAAGGTCAGCGGCATGTACATCGCTCGGCAGCTCAGCTTCTCCGGCGTCACCTTCCGCATTGAGGAGATCCCCTTGGCCCCGGCCTTTGAGCGCGTCTACAACCGCGCGGCCCTGCTGGTGAGCCAGGCGGCTGCGGGTCCCTGACGGTGGTGTGAGCACGACTGCGCTTCCCCTCGGAGTTACGCTCCTGTCACTGTCGGTGTCTGTCCTCAAAGGCGCCACAGGCGTTTTTCGGGTCACAGAAGCGAGGAGGCAGCTGTCCCGCCCCTCTGGCCCGTGGCTGGAGACGAGCGTCGTGCTCATGCGGGGAGCTCCCCTGTGGCCGGGCTGACGTGGGCCTATAACCAGGCCCCCAGCGGGCCTTCCCACCAAGGCAGAGCTCATTGTTCCTGGAGCCTGTGGCTGTCTCCTGCCTCCACGTCTCTGTGCCTGTGGCGGGGCCTCACTGCGGTCGCCATTCTGGCGTGTGGCTGGGCTCCCTCGTTCTCACCGGCAGTTCCCCTACGCGGGACGAGCCCTGAGCTCAGCCCTGAGGGTTCCACGTACAACTTAGTTCACACCGGAGGAGAGCCGTCTCCCTGGGCCCGGCAGTCATTCTCTGCACTGGGCCCGCCCCCTCGGTGTGGGAAGCTCCCCTGTGGTGAAGGCTACAGTTGTCCCCAGCTGTGGGCTCGGGTCACTGGGGCAGCAGCGCCCTGGGTGAGCCGTCCCGCTCTGTAGTCTCCGGGGCCCCGGGGCAGCGGGCAGGCGGCAGTCACCGCACACGTCCCCAGCCCTTTCTGAAAGACCGTCCAGGCCCCTGTGCTGCCTGAGTGGGTCACCTTCCCCGTGGTCTCACCAGCCCCACAAGTTTCGGTCCGTTAACGTTTCTCCCTGTTGGGTTGACGCTGCCTCTGTGTTGCTCAGCCACCCCCGCCTGCACCCCTGCCCACGAATGCCAGCCAGTGGGAGGCGGCCCAGGGTGGGAGCGGGGGGCGGGAGCCGGGCAGCAGGCAGGCAGCTGCGGGCTCAGCCAGCTGTGTCGTTGCAGTGGGCCGAGGCCCTGGGCGTGTTCCAGCAGGCGGCCGACTGGATCGGCCTGGAGTCTCGCAAGTCCCTGTGGGGTCAGTTCTGGTCGGCCCACCAGCGTTTCTTCAAGTATCTGTGTGTCGCCGCCAAGGTGTCCCGCCTGGTGGGGCTGGCGCGGGAGGAGCTGGCCCGGGACAAGGTGAGCCAGGAGCCGCAGCGCTGGCCCTGTGGGGCTGCCCAGGCACTCTGCCCCGGTCCTCTCTAGAGCTTGGCGACTGCGCCTTGACCCCTGTGCCCTCACGCGGCCGGCTGAGCCTGTGAGGACCGTGAGGGCTGTGGCACCGGCGAAGCCGAGGCCCGGCGGGTTCTGGTCCTGCACAGCCCCGCTCCCCTGAAGCAGGCGCCGTGCGTGGCCTTGTCCGTGGTTCTCTGTGTCCAGGCCGGCCTGGTGATTCCCCGGGAAGAACTGGGCGGGAGCCAGGGCAGAGAACAAGGGAGAGGGTCCAGGAGGGCTGAGGGCAGCTGTGCGCTGCCATGTGGGGTTTCCTAGGGCAGATCTGGGTGTGCTGGGGGCCTGGCCGCTGGCAGGATGGAGGCGGCGGAAAGAGAAACAGGCCAGCTCTGGGTTTCTGACTGCCCGGGGCTGGGCTTGGGAGCCTGGGGCTTCTCTGTGGGCCCCTCTGGGGCCACGCTGCAGGGATGGCTGGTGGGCGTCCTGGAGCCCGGCTCACCCTGCTCCTCCGTCTCCACCCCCCAAGTGTGTGGTCATCGGGTTGCAGTCCACGGGCGAGGCTCGGACCCGGGAAGTGCTGGACGAGAAGGATGGGCAGCTCGACTGCTTTGTCTCCGCTGCTGAGTGAGTGGTGCTCATGGCCCAAGGGGTGGGTGGTACATTCACTCCAGGGACGACCCCCCCCTTCCCCGCCACGTGACAGCCCATGTGTGGGGACTCCAGCGGTGGGAGCCCAGGTGTGCCTCTGCTCGGACACCAGCCCCAGCCTCCAGGCACTGTGCTCTAAGGCGTAAAGCCAGAAAGATTAGTCATGGGTGACTCCAAGGCTCAGAGGTGCCGGCAGAGGGACTGGGGTTTCAGTGCGAGGCTTCTGGGTGCCCCCCCCGCCCCCGTGAGCCTGGTGCGGTTTCGGGAACTGCGCAGATGTTTGGGTCGCCGAAGCAGCAGGTCTCTCTTCCTGGGGCTCCTGGGCCCAGCATCCCTCGGAGGTGGTCGGCCTGTGCGGGCAGAGCCCTGAGTCCTTCCCTTGATGGCTGGAAGGAAGGAGCCCTACGCAGGCCCCCACCCCACACTCAGGCCTTCCCAGTAACACTGCGCCCCTGCAGTCTGGGCCCCCCCCCCCCCGCCGCTCCCTGCGCTCCTCCCCCCCCACCCGTAATCCGCACAGCTGCCTCCCTGCCCCCGCCTGCCCTCGCTGAACCCCAGACATCGGGCGCCAGTCCCCCAGAGCGAGCCCCAGCACGGGCTTAACGCGACTCCGACTCTCCCGATGGACGGTAGGATCCTCCTTGTAATGGGAATAAATTCTGCTTCTTGTTTTCAGGGGCGTCTTTCTGTCACTAATTCAGAAGCACTTTCCTTCAACCAAAAGAAAGAGAGAGAGAGGAGTGGGCAGTAAGAGAAAACGTAAGCCCCCCGCCCCCTGGCCTCTGACCCTGACCCACGCCCAGCCTGGCCTGTGGCCCTCCCCACCTGGCCCCCTCCCAGCAGCCGCCGTCTCGGCCACTTGCTGCGCAGCCTGCCGGGCGCGGGGGGTCTGACTCGTGATGCCCACTCCGTCAGGGACAGCTCAGTGTAGCTTCCGAGAGACAGAGACAGAGACAGAGGGAGGGATGTGGGGGAGAGGAAGAGAGAAGAAAAGAGAGGGAGAGGGAGCCGGACGGGCAGCTGCCTCCGGGCCGCACCGTGTGGCAAGGACATACAGATCCCCGCAGGGCCCAGAAGCTCCGCACGGCTGCCCGGTTAGCAAGAGACAAGAAGCCAGGGCTGCAGGCTGGCGTGCTTAGCTTGTCCTCGGGCAGCACCTCCCGGTGGGCTCCAACACCACCCTCAGACGGGTTCGGGGCGGGGGGCGCTTAAGATTCGGGTACGCGGCCTCACGCTCCGGCAGCGGAAGCCAGCCCGGCAGCTACGCTGTGCGGGCCATGTGGGCTACGACAGGGCTATGAGAGGGCGGTTCTCCTCCTGCCAGTGGAGGCTGGGCATCAGCTCATCATGGGTCATGAGGCTCAGAGAGGGCAAGCAGCTCACCTGAGGTCACAGAGCCAGACCAGGGGGCCCCAGCTCCCCTCACCTCCAGGACCGGCCTGTGGGGCACCCTGGACCGTGGCAGTGCACAGAAGGGGCCTGGACCGCCATCCTCCTGGGCCCGGGACATGTTTTCTGGCCAGCCGGCCCAGGCTTGCCTTGGGAGGTCAGGCGTGCGGCCTCCTGAGACCACAGCTCGGGATAAGCTGAAGCGTCAGGAGAGGGACAGGACGCGAAAGCTGCCCCTTTATGCCCTGCCCGGGCCCACGGCAGGACCCCAGACAGCAGCCCAGAGCTGGCCGGACGAGGGGCTCAGGCCGCTCGTGTCCCAGCGCATGTGCCTGGCCCCGGGCAGCCCCCTTGCCCATGTGCGGAATCGTGGGGAGCCGGGCCCCTCGGCGAGCCTGGTTCTCGGTGTGCAGGGCGGCCGCGGGGCCGCGGGGCCAAGGTCCCCAGGCTGGTGTGCGAGGCGGCGGGCGTGATCCGCATCAGTGACGACAGCAGCACGGAGTCGGACGCCGGCCCAGACAGCGACTCGCACTCCTCCCCGGAGTCCGTGCTGGACGACGACGTGGTCATCTTGGACACCGTCGGGCTGCCAGCTGACGACCGCGGTGAGGCCCGCGGCCTGGCGTTCGCCGCTTTCCAGATCGGGGGAGCCGGGCTCGGAGAACTGTCGGGGCCGCGCTGCCGGTCAGAGGCCGAGCGGGCTCACGCCAGCCATTTGGGGGAACGGAGAGCGCTGGACCCCAACCCCTGCTGTGCCCACCCCCCGGGGGCCCCCTCGTCCACCTCCGCGAGTGGGGCTATGGGCGGGGAGGGGCGGCTGGCTGGTACCCCCCTGACCCTCCGGCCCTGCAGGACCCCTGTGCCCCCTGCAGCGGGACCCTCACGGCCCCTGCGTCCTGGAGCGTGTGGAGCAGCTGAAGCAGGACCTGCTGGCCAAGGTGCGGGCGCTGGGCCGGGAGCTGCCCATGAACACCCTGGACGAGCTCATCGACCAGCTCGGGGGCCCCGAGCGCGTGGCCGAGGTGAGCCCCGCCTGCACGCAGGCTCTGAGGCCCCTGGTGGTTCCCCCACGTCCGCACCCAGCGCAGTGAGGGGGGCTTGGGGTGGCACCCGAGCTCCAGCATCCATCGTCCAGCCCACGAGGCTGGGGGTGCCTGTTGAGGACCCTTGTCGCTCGGCCGCGGGTGCCCCTGCTCCCCAGCCCAGCTCTGTATCCCCTTCCCCACACGATCTTCTCTGCCCCTGGGCCTCTGGGGGCACTCTCAGGTCTGTCCCCCTGTGGCCCCCCGTGGCCCCTCCCTGTTTCCTCCATCTGCACAACTGTACCCCTTCCTGGGATGTCCTGGGCTGAAACCCGGGTCTGTTTTCACCTCAGGCAGCCGTTTTACAGAGCAGACTTAAGGTGGAATGAAGGTCCCGGGTCTGCCCCGTGGGCGGCTAGCGCCCGGGGCGGGGGCTGCCTGGGCCCAGGGTCTGTGGCACCCCACAGCACACACTGAGGAGACGCGGGGCACAGGCGGGGCGGCAGGGGACGCACGCAGGGACCAGTCCTTGCCCGGCCCCCCCCCGCTGACCGCCGTTCTCTCCCCCCCAACCCCAGATGACTGGCAGGAAGGGCCGCGTGGTGTCCAGGCCTGACGGGACCGTGGCCTTTGAGTCTCGGGCAGAGCAAGGGCTCTCCATCGACCACGTGAACCTCAGGGAGAAGGAGCGCTTCATGAGTGGGGAGAAGGTGGGGGCTGTGGGGATGGGGCCTCTGGGCCCAGGGCATGGGCTGTGTCCACAGGTGCTCCCGGGCTCCTCCTGGTGTCGGGGGGACCCTGTGAGGTCCCGGGGGCCCCAGGAGCTGCAGGGTTCCTGAGGGGCCGACCCCAGGACCACAGAGCCCTGCAGCCTCTGCTGGGTCCGTGTGTATCGTGCACACGCGCGTGTGCGCCTGAGCAGGGCCCCTGTAGGTTTCCTGGCTGTCCCAGCCTTCAGGCACTGTCCCCTGTGCCGTCCCTGCCCCGTGGCCCACCCTTGAAAGTCCGTGTGGGAAAGCCGCTGTGGGCAGGGCAGGCTCCACTCGGTCCAGGGGCACCCAGGGGCCACGTGGCCCAGACCCCGCTCCCAGCCCACATGGGCTGCCCCACGGGCACACACATCAGGCCTCTGTATGGGTCGCCCTGAACAAGCCCCGGCGGGCCAGGCAAGGGGCACAGGACACAGACGTGTCCCATCCACATCCCGCCAGCTCGTGGCCATCATCTCCGAGGCCTCCAGCTCCGGCATCTCCCTCCAAGCCGACCGCCGCGTCCGGAACCAGCGGCGCCGGGTGCACGTGACGCTGGAGCTGCCGTGGAGCGCTGATCGCGCCATCCAGCAGTTCGGTGAGCCCCCGCCCGGCCCGGCCACTGCACCCGGGCACGCGCCCCTGCCCGCTGGCCCTGAGAACCCTCCTCTGCCTTCAGGCCGGACCCACAGGTCCAACCAGGTCTCTGCGCCCGAGTACGTCTTCCTCATCTCGGAGCTGGCCGGGGAGCGCAGGTTTGCCTCCATCGTCGCCAAGCGGCTAGAGAGCCTGGTGAGCGGGCGGGCGGGCTCCCCGAGGAAGGCCTGTAGCAGGACCCCGGGGCGGGGGTGGTGGGGGCAGCGCATGACGGCCTTCCCCGTCCGGGCAGGGGGCTCTGACCCATGGGGACCGGCGCGCCACGGAGTCCCGTGACCTGAGCAAGTACAACTTCGAAAACAAGGTACCTGGGGAGGGCCGGGGACGGCAGAGGGGTCCCTTGCCCAGGTCCAGCCTCTGAGCCAGGCCCTCCTGACCCTCACCCTCCCACCCAGTACGGCACCCGGGCGCTCACCTGCGTGCTCACCACCGTCCTGAGCCAGACTGAGAACAAGGTGCCACTGCCCCAGCCCTACCCCGGAGGAGATGCCGCTTTTTTCCGGGGTGAGCTGCGGGAGAGCGAGGGTCTCGGGTGGGGGGCAGCTTGGCCCTGAGCCGTTTGGGGCACTGGGATTGGTAGACTAGATCCATGCCCAGAGACCTCTCCCGCCCTGGCTTACCAAGGGGGTGCCGGTGGCAGGGAAGACCGGGGGCTGGCTGGGGAGGGTCCGGGCGGGGGCGGGGCGGCGCGCATTCGAGGCCCTGCCTTCCGCAGACATGAAGCAGGGCCTGCTGTCCGTCGGCATCGGGGGGCGAGAGTCCAGGTCCGGCTGTCTGGATGTGGAGAAGGGTGAGTCCTGTGCGCCGGCCCCCCAGCCCCAGCGGGAAGACCCCTGCCCCTCCCAGGCCAGGGCCCCTCCGGACGCGGCCTGAGCCCCTCCCCGCCTGCCCACCAGATTGCTCCATCACCAAGTTCCTGAACCGCATTCTGGGGCTGGAGGTGCACAAGCAGAACGCGCTCTTTCAGTACTTCTCCGACACCTTCGACCGCCTCATCGAGACGGACAAGAAGGAGGGCAAATACGACATGGGCATCCTGGGTGAGGGCCACAGCGGGGGCGGCGTCTCTCCCCGGCCAGGCAGAGCAGGGAATGGCCCCGGCAGTCCCTGGAACCCCCTAGCACCACACCCCTGCCATCCCCCGGAGAGACTGAGGCCAGCGGGGCCGGCGCACTGGCAGCACGCCACCGGGGGCCTTGGAGGAGCAGGACCCGGAGCGGCGTGGAGAGCCCAGGGAGACGAGGCGCTGAGCGCTGTCCTGTACTTGGGGGGCCACAGGGCCCCCTTCCCGGGTGTTCCGCAGGGACTGGAGCGTTTTATTTAGATGGGAGGCATGTATTGGCGGGCGTAGTGTGATGCTGGTAAGCCAGCACACGGGCTCTCATCACCCCCTGGGCCAGGCCCTCACCGAGAACAACGGGCCGTCTCTGACGTTCCACGTGGCCCTGGCGTTGAAAGCACACGCTCTTGGGACGTGAATGGCCGTGGCCGTGTGCCGGTAAAACTGTCGTAAACTCAGCGGCAGGTACAGTTGCTGACTCTTACATCAGCCGTCCCCCGACAGCCACGCAGAGCAGACTGTGTGTGGCCTGTAGTCCCACCGAGCGTGAGTGTCCAGCAGGACTCCACGCCACCACCGGAGGGGCCACTTGCCGTCCAGGGTGCCACGTAGGGTCGGGTCCAGGCCGTCTGTACTGGGGGAACCTCCACTGTGATCTGGCAGGCATCTCTGGGGTACCCCAGAACTTGGGACTGACCCCCCCCTAAATCCCAGAGCCCGGAGCCTGCCCAGCCACATGGGGCCTCGGGGCATGCTGGGATCCGTGGGGCTGGGACCCCCCCACCCTGGCAGGCAGGAGGGTCTCAGCCCGCTGTCCTCTCCACGCCCTCTCTGCAGACCTGGCTCCGGGCATCGACGAGATCTATGAGGAGAGCCAGCAGGTCTTCCTGGCCCCCGGACACCCACAGGACGGGCAGGTGGTCTTCTACAAGGTGAGGGCACCCGGAGCCGCCCAGCACTTGGAGTGCGGTCCCCACCGCGGCCGCCTCTGAGCGCACCTGCTCTTGCAGATCAGCGTGGACCGTGGCCTCAAGTGGGACGAGGTTTATGTCAGGTCGTTGGAGCTGACCGGCACCCATGACGGCTTCTACCTCTCGAAGGTGGGCGTCCGGGTGGCACGCAGGTCCCCAGGGGCAGGACCGCAGAGGAGGGGTGCGGGAGGGGGAGGGGCGGGGCCAGGAGCGCGGCCTCACGCCCGGCCCGCCCAGGTTCGCGGCAAGCCGAGCTGCCTCCTGGCGGAGCAGAACCGGGGCAAGCACTTCACGGTGTACAAGCCCAACGTGGGTCGGCAGAGCCAGCTGGAGACCTACGACAGCCTGTGCCGCAAGTTCCGCCGGGTACGCGCGGGGCGGCGGGGCAGGGGTGCGGGCCGGGGCGCCCTGCACCGGGCGGGGGGGTGGGGGACCGCCCTGCACTGGGGGGGCGCGGCCGGCCGGCCGGTGCTCGGGGCTCACGAGGCCGCGGGTCCCCAGGTGACGGCGGAGGAGGCCAGGGAGCACTGGGAGAACAGCTACGCCTTCTCGCTGACGCACTGCAGCCACGCGGCGTGGTGAGGGCCAGGGCGGGGCCGGGCGTTGTGCCCCCTCTACCCGGCAGCCGTGCGCGGGGCTGGGGCGGCGGGGGCCCGGGGGGCGGGGGCGGCGGGGCGGGGGCGGTGCTCCGGGTCTGAGCCCGCCCCCCCACCCCCCGCAGGAACCGCCCGTGCCGGCTGGTGCAGGAGGGCCGGGACTGCACGCAGGGCCTGCGGCTGCGCCATCACTACATGCTGTGCGGCGCCCTGCTGCGCGTGTGGGGCCGCATCGCCGCCGTCATGGCCGACGTCAGCAGCAGCAGCTACCTGCAGATCGTGCGCCTCAAGACCAAGGACAAGAAGAAGCAAGTCGGTGAGCGCGCGGGCACGCCGGGGGGGGCGGGGGCGGGGGCCGGGGGGCGCTGCCGCGGGCGGGGCGCGCTGACCCTCCGTCCCCCCAAACCGCCCCCCCCCCCGCCCCAGGCATCAAGATCCCCGAGGGCTGCGTGCGCCGCGTGCTGCAGGAGCTGCAGCTCATGGACGCGGACGTGAAGCGCAAGAACGCGCGAGGCCGGGGCTTCCCCGCGCCGCCGCCCGCCCTGCGCCCGCTCGCGCTGCCCTGCGGCCCCGGCGAGGTCCTGGACCTCACCTACAGCCCGCCGGCGCAGGCCTTCCCGCCGCCCTCGCCCTTTGCCTTCCCGCCCCCGGACCCCGTGCCGGCCCCCGGGGGCCTACCGCTGGGCGTCCCGGACAGCGCCGCGGACCCCGCGGCCCTGGCGCACCAGGGCCGCGACATCAACTTCAAGGAGGTGTTGGAAGACATGCTGCGCTCCCTCAACTCCGGGCCGGGCGCAGGGGCCGCAGGGGCGCCGGGGGGGGGCGGGGGCCCCGAGCGGCAGAGCGTCATCCAGTTCGGCCCCCCCTTTCCAAACTCCTAGACCCGCTAGGTGACCGGCAGCTGGTGTCCGAGAGGAAGCTTGCTTCTCTGCAATACTCAACGGCGGCCACAGGGACTCGGTCTGGTCTCCCGCCCCCGTGGGTGGTGCGCGGGGCCGTGGGCGCGAGGCCGAGCTGCCCTGCTGACTGCCAGGAAGGGGGTGCTGGGGTGCTCCCCCCTCCGGTTCCGGAGGCCTCCACAGCAGTGCCTTCCCTGCGGGTGGCTGGGCGGCCTCCTCCCGATGCTGCCTGCCCTTCCGGGCTCTCCGAGGCAGTGCAGGTCCCACTCAGGATGACTCGGGGTCTGGACTCGGAGTCTAGGCTCGGGCAGGGCCCAGGGGTGGGGGGCCCACCCTCCCTCTGCCTCTGTCCCCCCCCCACCAGGCCTAGGCAGGGGCTCCCCAACCCACCTCACCCCACCCACCTTACAGGGCCTGGTCTGACCAGAACCCCTGGAATCCACAAAACTGGGTGGCCCCAAGAGCTGGAAACTCAGGAAACCCCAGGTGCTCAGGGCCCTGCCTTCTCTGGGGGGCTCCATGGGACAGGCCCCCCCATTAATATATGCAATTCTTCCCCATCTTCTTTGCTCCCTAAATTATTGCCCGGCCACCTCTCCCAGGCCCCAGAATCTGCCGTGGAGCTGGCGGTGTGGACGGGCCCCCTGGTTTCTATGTATTTATAATGAGTTCAAATGTACATATGTAAAGAGATCTTTTTTAAATATATGTGCCTTTTCACTATTTCCCAGATGTTTGTCTGCTTCTCCAGCCTGCAGAGACGGTGGCCCCGGCGGGGGCTGGGGGGAGGCTGCAGGTCTCTTCCAGGAGCATTTAGCGGACGCCAATAGTGACCCCGCTCAGGGGTGGTGGATGGCACCCAGGCTGGGTGGGACCAGCCCACTCCTCTCCCAGACCCATGTGAGACCAAGGCCCAGCTGGAAGAGACAGGTCCCCACCCCAAAAGGCCATTGTCTACCGTCACCCTGTCACCAGCATGGCAGGCCAGCTGCTTCCGGACTAGCTGTGCCAAGCCTGTGGTGTCTTGGTTGGGACGCTGGTCACCTCCTGCGTGCTAGACACACAAACCCCACCGGGGACCTTCCTGGGGGTGCTCTGAGACCAGATCCTCTGACCACTGGTGTCCACAGCTGTGGCCCCTGCTTTGGCTTTCTTCCCAGGGTTGTCTCGGGGGTGTGGAGTAGCCCGGGCGCAGGAGAGCCCCAGAGCTGGAGGGCCCTGGAGCCGGGGCCTTCCTGGAAGCCACAGGAAGCACATGTGGGTCTGGTCTCCAGCCAGAATGTGCACAAGTGAGGAGCCCGGAGACCCCAGGGGAAGCAGCTCAGGGTGCCTGGGGCTCTCCTCCACCTGCTTATTCCAGTACTCCAGCCCCTCCCTCTGCCGCTGACCTTTACTGGAGGCAGTGGGAAAGGGGGTGGGGGGCAGTGTCAGTCGCTCTCCAGCCATGCCGTTCCCCCGAAGCAGGGACAGGGATCCATCCGAAGAGCCCCCTGAGCCCCAGGCCACCGCCCACCCCTGCTGGGCCAGTGAGGCTGGAGATGATGCCTCCCTGCCAGGGCCAGATGAGGCCCCGAGGGCAGGCCTGGGTGCACTGGCTGTGTCCAACAATGAGGCCAGTGTGCCCGGCGTGGCTCTGCGCCCGGACCAGCCTGGTGCTCAGCTGCAGGTGCCTGGCTTCCCAGTGGGCAGAGCCGCAAGGCCCAGCCAGTGCTGACCCTTCCCCTCTAGGCATGGAAGACCGGCCCCAAGCACGGCTCTAACAGCTGTCACCTAACAGGTTAACAGCCTGGGTCAGGAGTAACAGCCAGTAATTCCGATTATGTCCTGCCGGATCAGCTCTGCTGGCGCTCGGTGGGCGGGCCGCTCGGATTAGCACGGGGCAGCCCTCAGGGCCCAGAGTGCCCAGGAACTCAGAGCCCAGGACTTGGCCCTGAACCACAAGGGGCCCGGGCAGAAGGCGCCCTCCCACCGTTCACCCCCTCCAGGGAGGCAGGAACACACAGCAAGCCAAAGTGGATGTTTTATTCCCACAAGATAACCAGGGGGGTGGGGGGGGGCGCCAAGCCTCGAGCCAGGCCGAGGAACCTTCCTCCGGCGAGGGGTGCACGCCGGGTTCTCAGGTCTGCCCCACCAGCGGGCTGGTTTTCAGGCAGACCGTCATGGGTGCCGGGTGGAAGGCTCCGAGGGGCAGGGCTGTGGGGGGGCGCGGACTTGTGGAGCTACAGGTAGCACGGCAAGTCCTTCTCGATGACCTGCGCGGGCACAGGGGGTCAGGAGGGGCCTCTCCTCTCGGCCCCCACCCCCACCGGGCTCAGCGGAAAGGCACCTACCAGGGGCTCTTCCATGGGACCGTACCGCTTCACCACACAGCCGTTCTTGTCAATGAGGAACTGCCCAGAGAGACCACGTCATCGCCGGGCAACAGCCAGGGTGGGGGGGGGGGGGGTGGGCGGGGGTGGGGGCTTCCAGGGGCGCTGGGGGCAGGCAAGCAGCCCCCCCCACCTGCCACCCCCGCTGGGGCCCGGGCACTGAGCTGCAGCTGAGTAGACAGGGGCCCTGGGGACAGGAGCTGGCCCTGGGCGGGGTCCTGGCCTCCCACCCCCACCTCCCAACCTCCTCTTACCTTGGTGAAATTCCATTTGATGGCACTGGGAAAACAACGGGAAGTCACGCGGTATCCGGTGGCAAATGCCACAGGCCCGCCAAGCACCCCCGCCCCCTCCAGTCCCGAGGCTCCTCTCCCCTCCCCCAGCCTCCCACTCACTTTCCGAGGATGCCCCGCCCCTTGGGCTGGACTTTCATCCACTTCCACAGCGGGTGAGCGTCGTCCCCGTTCACACAGACTTTGCTGTACATATCGAACTTGACGTTATAGCCCGCGGCGAACTCTTTGATCTCCGCGTTGCTCCCTGGCTCCTGTGGCGAGCAGGGCGGGGGGCGTGAGTGGGGGCAGCCTGTGCTCCCCCGTCCCCTCCCCCACAGCGACACGGGGCGGCGCCAGCCACGCACCTGCCTCCCGAACTGGTTGCAAGGGAAGGCCAGGATCCGCAAACCGCACTCAGCGTATCGGGCGTGCAGGTCGACAAGCTGAGTATAGTTTACGTCTGTTTTGCCTCACTGCGAGGCCACGTTGGTGACGATGCACACGAAGCCCCTGGAGGCGAGAGGGGGCAGTCAGGCCAGCTCGGCGCCGCCAGCCTTTCCCCCGCCTCTCCCACGGGGCGCTCAGGGACCCACCGGTACTTGTCCAGGTTAACCGTGCGTCCGTCGATGTCCTTGGCGGAGAACTCGTGCATGGACTGAGCACAGCGCCAGTCGTCTCGGGACGCGCACTGCAGGGAAGGCAGGCGCATGAGCGGCGTGGGGACCTCGGGGCGCACAGCCCCGAGCCCCCTGCCACCTGGCCCACTCGCCGGCCTGGGGTCCCCGGAGGAAGGGCTCCCAGGCGGATGCGCGCCGAGAAAACCCAGCCCCCGGGGCAAGGTAAAACCGAGGACTCCTCCTCCGCAAGGGCGCCCTGTGCGCAGCAGCGCACACTGGAGAGAAGACGCTTGGGCCCGCGCCAGGTGCCCGGCGGCCGGGGTGGGGGACCCGCGCGCACCGGCTCTGGCCCCTCCACACTGCAGCCGCTATCCCAGGTCGCGAGCTCCGCCTGCCCCGGGCTCTGCAGACAGGACTCCTCCCGCTGGGGGCTCGCCCTCCTGCGTCCGCCAGCCCCAGCCTTCCGCCGCCGGGGGACTCGGCGCCGCCGTCGCTGCTGCCGCCGCCTGCCCGGCAAACGGCGGCGCCGCCCGCGGCGACCCGGGGACCTGGAGGCCGCGCGGCCCATGCCCGGCCGCGCCTGTGCCCAGAGGCCCGCGCCGCGGCACAAAGAGGCCGGTAGCCAGGGCGCCCGGCCGCCCGTCTGTGACGCCACCAAGCAGGCCCCGAGGCCGCGCCGGGCGGGGGAGGGGCGGGGTCGCCCCGCGGCGCGTGACCCGGTCCTTCCAGCCCACCGGGCGCCCTCCGCTCGCCGGGCCCCGGCCGGGGACGCCAGCGGCCGAGGGCGCCCAGCGCCCCCTGCCCCCCGCGGCCTCCACGCCGCCGGCCTCGCGCGCCCCGCAGGCGCCCAACGGGGGTCCCGGCCGCCCAAGCCCTGCTCCCGAACGGCCCCCACCCGAGCCCGCCGCGGTCCCGCGCGTCCGCCCAACGGCCCCTCGGCCCGCCGCGCTCACCATGGTGCTGGCCAGGCCGGACGCAGCCAGGGACCCGCACAGCAGCGCCGGCTTCAGCAGGCGACACAGGCGGCTGAGGTTCATCGCGGCGGCGGGGGCGCCGGAGGCAGCGGCTCCTCCCCTCGCCGAGCCCACCAATGGACGCGCGCCGGCGGGCCTCGCCTCCCCGCCCTGGGCCACGCCTATCAGGGCCGTCATTGGTCGGACGCGCGGGCAGGGCGGGTCCGTGGTGACGAAAGCCAATGGGAGGCCGGGGAGGAGGGGCGGGCGGGGGCGGGGCTGGGGCCGGGCGGCGGCTCCGCGGCCGTGGGCGACTGCGCATGCTCGCCGGCGTGGGGGCGGTGGGGTCCACGCGGGCGGCGCGTCGGTGGGTTTGGGACGGTTGTCCGGGTGGTTGACCGCAGCGCCGCGGGACGCCTGGCCGCCGGAGATACTACTGGGAACCCGTGGTGGGGGGTCGGGCTCGCAGAAAAACCGCTCCGGTCTTTGGACACTGGAGGTTTCCTTTAAAAAGTTAATAAGGTCACGCGGGGTCGGACTCCGGTGTCGCCGCGGGGGCGCCTCGCTCGGCCCGTGGCCCCGAGAAGGCCGGCGGCCGCCCAGCGGCGAGCGCCCGCCGTTGGAAGGGCCACGCGAGCCGGGGCCAGGACCAGGGGACCGTTAGCGAGGACGCGCAGGTGCGCGCGCGGCGGGCGGACACGCGCGGGGGCGGAGTCTGCGGCCCAGGGTGCGCGGCCGTCGGCAGGGCTCGACCTCTGCGCCTCCGACTTGTTTGCTCCGGGTTCTGGCGCCTGGCCAGGCCGGTGCCGTCAGCAGACCCGCGGGCTCCTGCGAACCGAGTCCAGGAATTCCTCAGCGGGCCCTGCGGCCCCACGCCCAGCGGAGAGTGGACTTTGACCTGCCGGGGCCGCGGGGGCGGACTCTGGGCCAGGGACAGCCCCTTCTCTGCCTCCCACCCAGGCCTGCCCAAGTGCGGGCCGAGTTTGGGGTGAAGGCAGCGGATTGGGAAAACCACTCCAGGGTCCGCTTCCCCATTCCTTGTCTGGCACAACCCTCCCGCCACTTGTGAGCGTCACCTCTTGGCGGGGAGCCGCATGGTCTCTGCTGGTCCCCCGCTACTTCTGCCTCCCTGGCACGACGGGATGGGTGCCCCTGCAGCACTGCTCTGAGTCATGGGAACTGTGCCCAGGCCTTGCCAGGTTCTCGGGGGCCCTTTCTCCTCTCTCTTCCTCATGTCCAGAGCCCCTTGCTGTCTCCACCTGCCACCCGTACCTGGGCCCTCTTGGGGGACCATCTGGGCCAGCCCTCCTTGGGCCCAGCCTCCGCCCCCCGAATCCAGGTTCCAACAATCCTGCCTAGTCCTCTTCCTCAGACTTGCCGGTCATTCCAAGAACCTAGACAGGTGCCCTATGTCCCATCGTGAAATCTGCTCCTAGCCCTCCTCCCCTCCACCTTCAGCCCCCTCTCTCCTTGGTGTCTATGTCCACATGTCCAACCCCTTTCCTCCTGCCAATCCCACCCTGTCCCAGGGTCACCAATCATGGCTGCTTGGGGAACCCCCCACCTGATCTGCAGGTCTGCTCAGACTCGCTGTTTGGTGGCCTTGTTGACCAACCCCCCCCCCCCAGCTTCTCCAACCCGCCGGAGGGCACCAGGCAACCTCCTGCTGGTCGGTGCCACCGTCGTTAACAGGTCCACTGGGAAGTGGGTGCCGCTCTTGTCCCTGTCCCCCAAGGTGGGGGAAGGGAGGCATTTAGGCAGAAAAAAGATTAAGTAATGTGCCTTGGTTCCCATGGCCACCATTGGCCACTGCTTCGGGGTCCGTGTCCTCCCGTCCTCTTGGCCTCTGAATCTTGGCAAGGTGTCAGGTCTGTCTGGTGACCTCACTCCGACTACAGTCTCCGAGGACTCCCACATGTCTGTCTCCCTTTGGACCTGGCCGCAGATTCCAGACTCATCCCACTGTCTCCTCCACATTTCTCCTTGGGTTGACAGAAAACTCGGTTTGGTTTTTTTTTTTTTTGTTTAAAGATTTTATTTATTTGACAGAAAAAGATTACAAGCAGGCAGAGAGGCAGGCGGGGGTGGGGGGGAGTAGGCTCCCTGAGCAGAGAGCCTGACACGAGGCTCGATCCCAGGACCCTGAGATCATGACCTGAGCCAAAGGCAGAGTCTTAACCCACTGAGCCACCCAGGCGCCCCTCATTTTTTTTTTTTTTTTAAGACTTTATCTATTTGACAGCGAGATCACAAGCAGGGCGAGAGGCAGAGGAAGGAGGCGGCTCCCCACTGAGCAGGGAACCCGATGCAGGACTCAATCCCAGCCCCTGGGATCATGACCTGAGCCAAAGACAGGCACTGAACCATCTGAGCCACCTATACACCCTTTTTCAAGTTTTAATTTTATTTTTAAAGATTTTATTTATTTGATAGAGAGTAGGCAGAGAGTAGAGAGTAGGCAGCGAGGCAGGCAGAGAGAGAGGAGGAAGCAGGCTCCCTACTGAGCAGAGAGCCCGACGTGGGGCTCGATCCCAGGACCCTGGGATCATGACCTGAGCTGAAGGCAAAGGCTTTAACCCATTGAGCCACCCTGGCGCCCCAATTTTAATTTATTTTTAAAGTAATCTCTACACCTAGTGTGGGGTTGGAACTCATGCTTCGTCGACTGAGTCAGCCAGGCGCTCTTGGAGCCCCATTCTTTTCTTTTTTAAAAAATCATGTATTAGGGGCGCCTGGGTGGCTCAGTGGGTTAAGGCCTCTGCCTTCAGCTCGGGTCATGATCTCAGGGTCCTGGGATCGAGCCCCGCATTGGGCTCTCTCTGCTCCGCGGGGAGCCTGCTTCCTCCTCTCTCTCTGCCTGCCTCTCTGCCTAGTTGTGATTTCTCTCTGTCAAATAAATAAAGTATTTAAAAAAGAAAAACAACAACAAAAAAATGTATTAGAGTGCATGAATGCGTGGGGGGAGGGGCAGAGAGAGAGGGAAAGAGAAAAATCCCAAGTTGACTCCCCGCTGAGCCGGGAGCCCAACTCCGGGCTCAGTCCCATGATCCTGAGACCATGACTCTGGCCTAAATCAAGAGGTCAAAACCCAACCAACTGAGGCACCCAGGCCCCCTCTGGAGCCCCTTATCTGCCGTCTACACCTGTTTCTCCTTGGTCTGTCTGTCCTGATCCCAGCAGCTCTGATCCTCCTCCCTCTCCATCTGTCTCTTCTCCACTTCCTGTCCATCTGCAGATCCCGTGGGGTCCATCTTCCGAACACCAGGAACCTGCCCACTGCTCACCCCTACGCCAGCTGGAGCCCCCATCTGTGGCCAAGTGGCCCTCCTCCTTCCTCTCCCTGGTCTCTCTGGTGAAATGTTGACAGTGGCTGAAAAAGAGAACCCAAGCTTTTCAACCCTACCAACAAGGCCTCCCAGGGTTTGCCCCACCACACCCTCTAACCTCCTTTCTTACCCCTCCCCTGACTGGGCCTCCTCACTGCCAACACACCCGGCAAAGTGCAGCCTCGGGGCCTTTGCACACACTACCCTCTGGCCGATACAGCTTTCTTCGGACCTCCCACAGCCTCCTCCCTCTCCTCTGGCCTTTTGCTCGGGTCTCTCT
Organism: Meles meles; assembly: GCF_922984935.1. Taxonomy (NCBI): domain Eukaryota; kingdom Metazoa; phylum Chordata; class Mammalia; order Carnivora; family Mustelidae; genus Meles; species Meles meles. The sequence continues at coordinate 544,296 of NC_060085.1, read as the reverse complement.
CGCTGCTGACCTTCCCCGCCTTCCGGGCCGGACACCGGGCATCTCCCATCTGGCTTAGCGCCCATCTTCCATTGCACTGTCCTGTTCCAACGTTATCTTGCGCTCGCGGCTTCGGGTGGGTCTCCCTGGAATGGAAGGGGGCCTTGGCCTGTTTAGTTCCCCGTCTCTGGGAATGCAGCGCTGAACGAGAAGGCCCTGGCGGCCTCCGGTGGGGCGAGCGCTGAGCCGGGGGAAAGGCGGAGGCGCAGTCGGGGTTGGGGCTGTGGGATGTGCAGGCAGAGGTCTCCTGGGTCTCAGGGGACAGGACGGGGAGGAGACGGAGGTGGGAGTCCTGAGCCCGAGGGCTGTGCCGGGCTCCGTCCTTTAGATTCTCAGCTAAGCTTTGTTTCCACTATACGGAAGGGGAAACTGAGGCTCAGGGGCATTAAGCTGGACGCGGCCCACAGCAGTTGGATGCAGATTTATGGAGGGCCTGCGAGGTCGCCCGGCCGTCTCTGGGAGGCAGGCGCGCAGGCCGCTGAGCCCGCCCGGGCCTCAGTTTCCCCGCCCGCACCTCGCCTCGCCTCGGCCTCTCCCGAGTCTAAATTCCGCCCCTGGACGGGCGCTGGGCGGAAACCACAACTCCCGGGAGGCCCCGCGGCTCAGGCCACGCGAGAACTGCGGAGGCGCGAATGGGCCGTTCCATTCTCTCGGCTCTCGCGCGGCCAACCGGTGCTCGCGGAGGGCCCGGGCTGCCCTCAGGGCTGCCGTTCCCGAACGTCTCTGGAGTCAGGCGTTCGCCGTCGACAGCCCGGCGTGGGGCGGGGGCGGGGCTCGGCGCATGCGCAGTCCGTGCGGGTCCTGCCGCGGGCGCAGGCGCAGGCGCAGGCGCGTTGACTGAGAGCCGCGGCCATGGACGACGAGGAGGAGACGTACCGGCTGTGGAAGATCCGCAAGACCATCATGCAGGTGCGCCCGCGCGGCTAACGCGGTGAGGGCGGGCCGGGCACGCGGCGGCTCGGCGGGGCGGCCGGAGCGGAGGGGTCGGGGTGGGGGTCCCGCGGGCCTGCGACCGGCCCCAGGGCGGGGCTCGGGCGGGCGCGAGACAGGGGGCGGCCGACCCGTCCTCCCGCTCGGCGGTGCTCCCGGGGCTTTGGCGCTCCTGACGCGGAGCCCCGGGGCCGGGGCCGTGGGAGGCGCCGTGCGGGTCAGCCGGCCCGACCTGCCGCCCGGGGAGGGCTCTTCTCGGCCTGGGCCGCCCGCTCCGAGGGACTCGCGCTGACTAGGACACCCGCCGCGCGCCACGCGTCCGGCCGCCCGTGCGCGGGGCCCGAAGCCCTGCGGGGCGAAGCCCGGGCCGCCGCGGCTCTGGAAGGGGCGCCGGGACAGCTGTGCCTGCGGCTGAGCGCGCTGGGGGCCCTGCGCCCTGAATCAGCCACGGGTCTGCTGGGGGAAGGGGGTGGGCGCGGGGCTGACCGGCCGCTCCGGCCCCGCGTTTCTCCGTCTGGGTCGTCTTCGGTCGGCCCGCCCGCAGCCCTGCCCCGCCTGTGTCCCGGTTCCAGCCGGAGTCCACCCTGGCCTGCCGGCAGTGCCCCTCCCACCCCGCTGCCTCCATGTGCCCCAGCCCCCCGGCCACAGCTCTGCCCTGCTGCTCCGTCCCAGCCTGTCCCCGAGGCCCAGTATGAGATGACGGGATGTGCGCGCGGCTGGCTCTGGGCAGGAGCTCTCTTGGGGTGTGTCCTGTTGTCCCCACTTGCCCCTCCTCTCTGAGCTCTGCCTGCCCCTGTCGCGTCAGGCTCCCAAACCCGTGTCCTTCCTGCAGCGGCCTCATCCCACCCGAGCTCTGCCCTGGGTCACTGGCTAGTTCTCTCTGCAGCTGTGCCATGACCGTGGCTACCTGGTGACCCAGGATGAGCTGGACCAGACCCTGGAAGAGTTCAAGGCCCAGTTCGGGGACAAGCCGAGTGAGGGGCGGCCACGGCGCACAGACCTCACGGTGCTGGTGGCCCACAACGACGACCCCACGGACCAGATGTTCGTCTTCTTCCCAGGTGAGGCCCTTGCTGGTCCCGGGTGGCTGTGGGTCTCCTCAGGGTCACAGCTCTAGCAGGGCCATGTAAGGGTCTTCTCGAGGGTCAGCTCACGGCAGCTGCCTGCCGGGTGACCCCGTGTCTACGTTGACCCTTTTCTGTGCCGGTCGGAAGGAAGCTCCCCGTCCCCGCTGTGGACCCCACCGTTGAGTGCGGACTTGTTTGAGCCCTTCTTCAGTTCCCTGCTGTTTCTTTCTTGCTGGTTTTCTCTGTCCAGCGGGACAGACTCACCTGTACCCTCTGACCCCACCCGACAGCCCGCCTGCCACTCTCGGTGCTTCCGGTTCCCCGCAGCTCCTGCCCATGCTGCTGCAGGGTTCTGCCCTCACCACGCCTTTTTCTGCTTGGTCTGTCTGCTCAGTGTCCGTCTGTCGTCCTTGGAGACGGAGTTCAGAAGCCTCCCCTTCCAGGAGCCTCTCTAAGCCCCAGGTCGAGCGATGAGCCCCCATGGGCTCTCCCAGGAGCCCTGTGCTCCTCTGTCGTGGCCCTGCTGCAGCGAGGCAGCCCGACTGTAAAGTCCCAGAGGCTGGGAGGCCGTGTTGTGTAGGGAGCACCCTGGGGGCCCGTCCCCCGCCTGGCATCAAGGGGGTAGAAAACGTTTGCAGGATGGACCCAGCTGTGCATTTACAAAAGGGGCCCCCACGTGTGAGGCGTATCTCCTGGAAGCCTTTTGGTGCCTAATCACGTGCCTCCCCGGGGAGCTGTCTCAGCCCCCTCACCATCGCCCGGTGGCGGGGCCCTCCCTGGAGTTGGATGGGGTGGACGTCGTGTTCAGATGGGCCCCAGGCAGGGACTGGGTTCTCTGCTGTGTTAGTCCACCTGGACCGTCATAACAGAGCTCCTTGGACCGGCGGCTTCGGCGTCACACTCATGGCCGTCCCTGCCGGAGGCGGGATGTCCGAGACGAGGGTGTCGGCAGGGCTGGGTCCTCCTGAGTCCTTTCTCCCTGGCACATAGGCCTTCGTCTCTGTGTCCTCGTGGGGTCGTCCCTGTGCATCTCTGTGTTCTCACGTCATGTTAGAAGGCCGTTGGTCTTGTCCAGTTAAGCCCACTCTAGCGACCTTGTTCAGATAAAACTGTGTATTTAAAGATTTTGTTCCCAAGTGCGGTGGGATTTGGGGGGCACAACTCAGCCCCTGATGCTTCCCGTCAGGTGAGTGAGGGTCCGAGGCGATGGGGTGCACGGGAAGGCCCGGCTGGGAGCCTCACGCACATGGCAGCCAGTAGCTGACCTGCTCGGCTCCGAGGGAGCAGCGGGTCTGGCCATGCAGGGATGGGACTGTCGTCCGTCAGGTCAGCTGACTCACGTCCCTCCTCACACCGCCACCGTGTTGCCTAGACCGGGCGGACTGCTTTATTGGGGTTCGCAGACCTTGGAACCAATGAGGCACTGGACCAAGTGGATTTCCGGATCCCAGTCCCAGAGAGGACCCTTTAGGTGGGGAGATGCGGGGTGCTTTTCAGCTCCCCAGGAGATGTGGAGGCGAACCAGCACCCCAGTTCCCGTTGGGCTCATGGGGACACTGAGACCTCAGGGGGTAGAGCCTGTTCCCGAGCTGCACTGGGACGCCTTGGCAAGGCAGAGCTAGGACGCAGGCCCTCCGGGAAGAGGCGCCCTTACAGCGCGGGCTGCCGCGGTTCTGTCTGCAGAGGAGCCCAAGGTGGGGATCAAGACCATCAAGGTGTACTGCCAGCGCATGCAGGAGGAGAACATCACGCGGGCCCTCATCGTGGTGCAGCAGGGCATGACCCCGTCCGCCAAGCAGGTGGGTGCACCCGTCCCCCCGCCCCCAGGGCCGAGCCCGTGTGCCTCACGTCCCCCTCCCAGGGCCCTGCTGACAGGAGGCCCCATGGGGCCTCGTGAGCTTGGGCTCTGAGAATGAGCGGCTGTCCCATGTGGGCCTCCCAGAGCAGCCCCCGCGTTGTCCCGGCTAATGCCCGCTGGGGAGAGAAGCTGCAGTGGGGAGGCTGCCCGTGTCGGGGTCTGTGTCCCTGCGTGGGGCTGGACAGGTCTGAGCGGGTGCTGGTGTGGGATGGCAGCCCGGCAGGCGGTCTCGTCCCTATGCGGAGTTCCCACGGTCCCGCCAGCGCAGGGACAGCCGTGGGAGCATCTTGCCGGATGTCACTGTGAAGCCAGACTGAGGCCCAGGAAACGTGTCGGGGTGGGTGGGCTCTTCCTCTTGGAGAAACCCCGCCGACGGGTGGGATTTCCCGATTCGTGATGTGGGCGCTTTTCGGAGGTGTGCAAGTAACCCCCTCTGGCCGCTTGCCCGCTGGTGGCCTCTGGGGAAGAAGTGGGGCGTCGTCTTGCCGTCGGCTGTACGTGAGGCTCCGCGTGTCTTGCAGTCTCTGGTGGACATGGCCCCCAAGTACGTCCTGGAGCAGTTTTTGCAGCAGGAGCTGCTCATCAACATCACGGAGCACGAGGTGGGGGCAGAGACGGGGCCCACTAGGCCGTGGGAGGGTGACGGGGCGGGTCCCGGCGAAGGTCTGCAGGAGGGAGTGGAACGGAGTCTCCGCGTGTGGCCCTAGGCGGGAGGCACACCGGGAACCTGCCAGGAGTCAGGGAACTGGGGGGCTGGAATCTGCTGCCCCAGGGGCCCCCAGATGGCGCCGCCGGCCCGTCTGCCTGCCCTGCACTAGCCCCCTGTCCGCGTGTGGAGTCGGGAGCTGGGGGGCTGGCAGCCGGGACCGCCGGGACGTCCCCAAGCGCCCCGGGGGGATGTTCGTGGTGAGGAAACAGCCTGTGGCCCGCGTCGCTCTCCTGTCCTATACGGAGACACAGGGCGATTTCAGCCACACGGAGACTCCATTTCTCCTCTCGGCAGCTGGTCCCAGAGCATGTCGTCATGACCAAGGAGGAGGTGACCGAGCTCCTGGCCCGGTAGTATCCTTTTGGCCCCCGTCTGGGCCCTTCTCCCCTCCCGCCCCACCCCACCCCACCCCAGCCAGCGGAGCCCGGCTCTTTCCCTGACCCGAGCCTCTCAGTAAACTCCGGGAGAACCAGCTGCCCAGGATCCAGGCCGGGGACCCGGTGGCCCGCTACTTCGGGATAAAGCGAGGGCAGGTGAGCAGGGCTACGCCCGGCCCCTCTAGACGGAGCCAGCGCATGCAGCCACACCGGCTCCCCGCCAGCCTGGGGTCCCCTGTGCCGCCCCCCACAGCCCGCCTTTCTGCTTCCGTGTGCGCAGGTGGTGAAGGTGATCCGGCCCAGCGAGACCGCCGGCCGGTACATCACCTACCGGCTGGTGCAGTAGCCGCCCCGTGAGCCGGCGAGACGCGCTGTGTGGCCACGGGGCCCGCCTGTCCAGGAGTGAGCCCAGCTCTCCTCTCCCCTGACCCCGCAGTCGTCTCTGCCACCTCCCTACGCAGGGGGCTTGGAGGCAGCCCCACTTCCTGCCCGGCCGGGCTCGCCTCGCACAGCAGGCCTAACACGGGGTTGTCCGCCCGTCTCTCTCCCGCCCTGCGGCCTGGAGACTGATGGGGCTGTGCCCCCCCCGGCCACGAGAACCTCACCGCTGCTTCTCCGGACCCTGGGGTGACCCTGCCTGGGTGCTGAGCCCCACCCTGGACCCCGCATGAGGAGGCCTCCAGAGGGGACAGGACGCCACAGGGAGGCCCACAGCAGCCAGTGACCCGCAGCCGTCCTGGCTCAAGTGTTTGGCCGGCCCCCAGCAGGGCAGGCCCCGGCGGTGTCTGAAAGGCGGCAGGGAGTCAGCTGCTCTTTGCTGCTGGGTGTCTGTAAGAGGGAAAGCGTTTGAGTAAATAAATTGGCCTTTCTGGAGAAGCAAGGCGGAGTGACAGGTTTGCTGTGAGTGGCCTTACTCGAAGCCCTGGACCCTGGGCCTGTCCTTGTGTTCCGTGGGGCCTGCTGCCCCTCCCCCCATGGGGGCCACGTCCAGGCGCGTCCCTGTCCGGAGTCGCAGTGGGGTTGGGCAGCGGGGGACTTGCTTTCCGTGTCGTTGAGTGTTTTCTTGCGTGGAAGTGTGTGGTCAGGTCACCCGGTCTCCGCGTTAGTGACTCGATGCAGGAGGCCTTCCTGGTCTGGCTGGAAGGTTGGCCCTTCTTGTCTTGCTGACGGCTATATCGAGCTCGACGTGTTGCAGGACGCCCCTCGGTGGCTTTCAGGTATCATCGGTTTTAGAACTTGTCACCGTGGGGCTCCTGGGTGGCTCAGTGGGTTAAAGCCTCTGCCTTCGGCTCAGGTCATGATCTCAGGGTCCTGGGATCGAGCCCCGCATCGGGCTCTCTGCTCCGCGGGGAGCCTGCTTCCCTCTCTCTCTGCCTGCCTCTGCCTACTTGTGATCTCTCTCTGTCAAATAAATAAATAAAATCTTTAAAAAAAAACAAAAAAAAAATAGAACTTGTCACCCTGAAGCAGCCTTATCCCCATCAGCTGCCAGTCCCTGTCCCCTTCCCCCACGAGCACCTTCCCGTGCGTGGAGGAGTCTGGTCTGGGCGTGTGGCAACGTGGACTCACCCTGCGTGCCCTTCTGTGTCTGGCTCCCTCGGTGAGTGTCTGGGCTCGGGGTCTGTCCCCGGGGCCGCAGGTGGGGGCACCTCGCTCCTGCTCAGGGCCAGGGCCGTTCCCATGCGTGAGGACATGTGTCCATCCAGCTGCGAATGCAAACATTCCGTTCCCCACTCACCCTCGGCAGACCCTGGACTTGTGCGTCTTCGGCCATGAGTTACGAATACTGCTGCCGTGAGCCTTGGCGTTCGAGTTTCATGTGGACGTGTGCGTTCCTTTGTTCTGGGCGTGGGTCTCGCTGTGGACTTGCTGGCTGGTGCGGAAGCGGGTTACCCAGTGGAGAAATCGCTGGGCTGTTCGGTGCCATGGTGGCCCCAAGTCAGAGTCGCACGGCCTTGCCTGCACTCGCTGCCGGCGCCCCGCACACGCGATTCCCTTCTCCCTGACGACTAACCCCGTGAGTGTTCTCTGCTGCTGAGAGGCCACGTGCATGTCCTCTGTGCAGGAAGGTCCGCTCGACCCGCGCGTGTCATGTGGTTGGGCTGCGTGTCCCTGTCGCTCCCGGCACCTAGCCACAGGTACGCGCACGTGTCTCTCACCACATACACGCTTGGCAGAGGTGTGTCCGTGATTTCAATTCCTTAAACATGTTTGTAAGTTTGGTGAGTTTACACGTGGCCTTCAGTTCTGGGGTTGACTCGCACAGGGATGCGCTTTCCCCTGGACAGACCGGGGCCTCGGTATGTTCGAAAATGGCAGTGCGCACAGGCTCGGGGCTGTTTCAGGGTCCTCTCCCACAGGTCCGTCCACGTGTTAGAAGCTTGTTCCCACCCCTCCCAAGTATACATGCCCTGCTTTCCAAAGTCAGCTTGACCAGAGTAAGCCACACCCAGAAGGATGGAACCCACAGGACACCACTCCCAGGAGGGCCCCAGAGGTGGCCATCCCCAGGCGGGAACAGGGGCCAGCCTCAGGAAGGGAGGGACCCTGACCCCTGCCATGACGCGGAGGGACCCTGAGGACAGGGGGCTCAGCAAGAGCAGCCAGACCCAGAAGGACCCATCCCGCAGGACCCCACCCCCACTCCCGGGAGGTCTGCAGCGACAGAGAGGAGAGGGTGGGACCGGGGGCCCGGGCAGGGCTGGGGACGGAGTGTCCGTGTGGGGAAATGGGAAGTTCCGGTGTGCGCGGAGACGGTGCTGTCCTGTGTGTCTTAACCACAGTAAGATAAACTTGGTTATTGGAGTTTTTTCATGTCACGGGGCTTTAACTGTTTTGTTTGTAAATAAACGTGTAAAGCTGTGTTTGTCCTCTGTGTGAGGACGTGCTGACTGCGGGAGTCGGGCCATGAGGACTCTCGGGCACTGGTGACTTGGCTGCTCTTGAACGTGGAGCACCGAGTTTGGCGGGTTTGCGGCGTCTGTGCGGCGGGTGCGGATTCGCTCCGTGGGCACGGGAAGGACCGCGACAGGTCGGCAGTTTAGTGCGGGCCTCCTCCGTTGCCTCCGGCGGCACCGGGCTTTCTTTGGGAACGCCCCTTCGCTGCGCAGGGACGGAGCCCGCCCCTGCTGCTGCGCACCTCCCGCCGCCCGGCCCCAGCGTTGGTGGGAGCTGGGCGGTTGCTCTGACACGCCTAGGCGCCCCCTCCTAGGGTACGGGGTTAGGGGTGGCGGTGGGGGGGCCCATTCACATGGCCCCAGGCCCCCGTGACATTCTTTGAGCCTGGGCCAAGCCTGGCCTGAAGCTGGCCGGAAGGAGTAAGCCAGCAGGCCCCCCTGCGAACAGCATTCAGAGCCCGCGGTGGACTTGCCTGGCCAGGCTCCAGGGCGCTTCTCGCGACGCGTGAGTGCACGTGGAGCGCCGCCGGCCGCCCGAGCACTGGTCAGCTGGAGAGTTTCGTGTCCGTTCTTGCGGCCGTTGTAAGACGTATATCGGATGGATCCCTTCTCGGCCTTTTGGCTAAGATCAAGTGTGAAATATATCTTGGATCGGCCGACTTTTTTCTGTGAAAGGACAGGAATAGGTGTTTTCAGGTCTGGGCCGGATCGTCCTTGCTGTGCTCTGGGCAGCCGTGGCCGCGGGCAGCACGGAAGCGTGAGCGTGGCCGTGTGCTGTTTGCCAGCGTGGGGCCGCTGTCTGCTGGCTCCGCGGCCTCCCTTTCCGGATCTTTCGCAGCCGTGGCGGGGGAGGGCCAGGCTAGCCTGCGCAGAGGGCTCTGTCCACCACTGACGCTGTTGGCCTGAGCCGGGGGTGGGCTGCAGGGTTCGGGGCCCGGACCCTCTCCCCAGCTGCGTATGTCCCGATGGGTGTGAATTCCATCTGGGTTTTTGCAGCAGATGAAAGGTTGGGTCTTCCTGCTGTTGGGCTGTCCTTGACCCTCCAAGGTCAGTCCAGGGGATTGAGGGCTCTGTGAGAGGAACTGGGGAGGGTCCTTGCTGCCCTGGGGGGGCGGCCGCAGCTCTGAGACTGGTCGGCGTGAATGAGGTTCACACTCAGGTGCTCGGGCATCGGCCATGCTTCAGGGCTTCGTAGCCACACCCGGCTGGTGGCCGCCACTCCGACAGCCTGAATAGACTGTTTCTGCCGTCTGGAAGGTTCCTCCGAGCAGCCCTGGGCCGGAAGTTTCCCAGGAGTGCCTGTCTGGTGCCTGCGTGTGCACGGCCAGCCTCGAAGGCACCCATCTGGGCTGTTTTCTGGTGGAATTTCCCTTCCTGAGAGTCCTCTCCAGCAGGGAGCCAAGAGATGGCTCGGGCCTCTGCGCCCCCTCCCGCCACCACCAGAGAAGATGGGCTCATATTTAAGACTTTATTTTAAGCAAAATATGCATTTGAAAAACTTACATCGTGACCCGGGACGGACCTCACCACATGACTACACCCCGTGGGGCCCGACACTGCCTCCTGGACCCGCCATCTGGCTTCCGGCATGGCCTTCCACGGCGGCCCGGTGGCCCACAGGATGGCTGGCTCCGAGGGCAGGGCCGCTCATCAGGGGTGCACACGGCTTCTCCACGTGGCCTCTGGCACTCAGGCGAACACAGGGCAGGCCTCTGCCTCTCCCTGTGCTCCTGGGAGCTCCTGGAAAAGGCAGCCGGCAGCGGCCTCGGTGTATCGGGCTTGGAGTATGAGCCTCACAGTGGCCAGACGTCCCCAGAGACCGCCTCAGCCACCAGCCCGGCTGGCCCGGCGCCCCAGCTACGCACACTCCGGCTGCCGCCCCGGGCCCGTGCCTGCCTCGAGCCGCCCACCGCGGAGCCCCGTGGCGGGCAGCGGGATCTTGGCCACGTTGTTGCATTGGTTGGTGTTGAACTCGGCAAGCTGCTGGGCCAGGCCTTCCCTGTCGCCGTGCCCAGCCCCGGCGCCCAGCTGCTCCTCGCTGCCGCTGCGGCTGCCCTGGGCCACCTCCGCGCTGGCCTCGCTGCCCTGCTTCTCCTGGAAGCTGAGGCGGTGTCCCCTGTCCGCTGGGGACAGCAGCTGTGAGGCCTCCTCTGCCTCGGAATCAGAGTCGTTGGAGGCCACCTGGGATTCTGGGAGGTCAAGAGAGGTGGGGGTGGGGGAGGTGCGGAGACAGGACAGACGGACACGTCGTGACCCGCAAGGCCCTGGGGACCTGCCCCTGACATGCTGCCGGCCTCCCCGGGCCCTGCTCCCCACCAGGACCGCCCGCCCGCCACCAGAGGGCAGTCACGGAGCACAGGGCTGTCGCCGCGAGCAGGGTACCGGCAGGTGTCTGTGCCACAGCTCAGGAACGTCAGAGTGGCGAGCTCTTCATGGGAGGCAAACCCACAGCTGTGCGGCCTCCAGGCCCCCAACGTGGCCCCGTGATGCCCCATCACCCAGCTGCCCGCCTGGCTGTCGCCACCACTCACCTGGGCCGCCATCTGCCGCCTCCTGCAGGGGGATGGTGGTCCCCGCGCTCCCCTCCAGGTAGGGCGCCCGCACCCCAGCCTCGGCCCGTGCCGCGTCTGAGCCGTCCTGCAGGTGGCGGGACAGGGCTCAGGGAGGGCCCCGGGATGCCCGCCAGGCCCCAGCTCTGCTCTCATTCTCGGGAACCAAGAACCAGGAGAGCCTGCAGCTCCTCAGTGCTCCCTGCGGTGACGTCGCTGCGTCCCGGGCACGCGCGGGCTGCACCGGCCCCAGTGGGGCAGCGGAGTGAGGTCCACGTGGACGCAACCGCGTGTCCTGCTGCCCCTGCACCCCCACCGTCCCGGGAGAGGGATGGCGGACCCTCCACGGGGACTAGCGCACGAGAGTGAGCAGCTGGGCAACCGCGCACGAGCCGGTGGCACGGCCAGGTGACGTGGCGGGTGGCCCCGCGGGGCGGCTCGTGAGCCTGAGGATGTGCCGGACAGATGGACAGACCGGCCGGGCTCCAGAGCCGGGTGGGGGAGGTGTGGCCACAGGGCCTTTGCGCTGGGCGCGGAGCTTCCCCAGTGGGGCTCCCCCTCCATCGGTCCTTTGCTTAAAACATGCCTCTGGGGCCCCTCCTGAGGAGCCTGCCGAAACCGAGGCTCTCCGTCTCTCTGTCCCAGCCCCCCTGCTCCGAGGGGGCAGCCCTGGGGCCCGCCCCCACCTTCACCTGGCCCCCAGGCACCTCCTCGGGTTCCTCCTCAAAGATCAGGCCGTAGTGGGTGATGAGGGTCTCCACGATGCGGGCCTGGTGCGGGTAGTCGACCAGGGAAGACAGGGACACGGTGGCCTCGGTGGGCCTTGGCCGCAGCAGCGTGGGGCCGAACACGATGCCCAGGTTCCCCGGAGTCATCTTGTTGTCCTGCTCCACCGCCACGATCCTAGGGTCCCGCGGATGCGGAAGCAGGTGTGAGCGCCCGCTGGGGCTCCCCCAGGCCCTGCCGACCTGGACCCCGGCCCTCACCTGCGCAGGTGCCGCAGCAAGTAGGTCAGCGTGGCCCGGTTCTCGGGGGGCAGGTCCCGCAGCAGCTCCCGCAGCCGGCCCGCCATGGCTACGGCTGCGGCCTCGGTCTCCGCAGGGTCTGCCCGGCCCCGGGACGCCACCTTGGCCTCTGCCTCCGCCTTCAGATTGTCCTTGGCCAGCCCCACGAGCTCGTGGTAGAGGCGAAAGGAGAGGATAGGTTCGGGCAGCTGCGGGGGGGAACGGATCGGTGGGGTCCGCGCCCCGGCCGGGCGACCCCACCCCCGCCTGGCTGGCCGTGAGCTGCGGCCCCGCCCCGCCCCACCTGCCGCAGGTAGAGCTTGAGGACGTTGCTGACGTCGTGGGGCGAGGCCTGGGACAGCTCCACCAGCTCCTGGCCGGCCTCGAACGCCTGGCACAGCTTCTCCACGCGCGTCTTCACCCCGTTGAGACGGTAGATGCCCTGTGGGGGCGGCCGTCAGCCCGGGCCACACCCGCGCCCGGACGGAGCCCCCACGGCCGCCCCGGCCGGTCACCTTGGCGTGCAGCGCCCGCTGCTCGATCTCGAAGACGCACTTCTTGACGATGAAGGGGATGCCGTCGGGCGCGCCGCGGGCCGCCTGCGAGAAGTCCTGGCCGAAGAGCTGCAGGCGGCCCTGGAGCTTCTTGTGGCCGCACTGGATGGCCAGCGTGTCCAGGCACTTCTTGTGGCAGGCCAGGCAGCACTGCGCGGGCGCCCCGTGAGCGACAGCCCCCAGCCACGCCCACACCACCTCCACCCTGAAGCCCTCCCTCGCCCGCCACCGGTCCCGCAGCACTGCACAGGGGCGCCCCGTAAGCAGCCCAGCCCGCGCCACCTCTGCCGCAAAGCCCTCCTGACCCTGTCTCCCCTCGGCTGGGCGCCGCACCTCCGCCACCCCGGCCCGGCTGCAAGGCGGGGCCAGCCTGCTCCCCCCGGCAGGCCCCGGCCCTGGCGCTGACCTCTGCCAGCTCACTCTCCCCCCCGCCCCGCCAGGGCCCTCTGGGTCTCCGCAAGCCTCCCCGGGAGCCGGCCGAGCCGCCTCACCTCCTCGCACTCAGCCCCCTGGAAGTAGACGTAGCTGTTACACTCCCTGCACTTGGCCGGCGTGCGCAGCTTTCGCAGACGGTGCGTGCGGGCAGCCTTGGACAGCCCCACGTTGCGGAAGGGCCCACTGGGCATGGCCACGGGCAGCTCGGGGCCCACGCCGTTGAGGTCAGCTGGGGGCCGGGGCAGGTGGTCAGCCTCAGCAAGGCTGGTCGGGCCGGGCCAGCCGCGGAGTCCAAGGCCCCACCCCACAGCGCCCACTCGGGGGCCCTCACCCGGCTCAAAGGCTGAGGGCCCCGTGCTGCCCTCCTGGTCCACCAGCTCCTCGCTGGACGACATGGTGCCGCTGGATGGCATCCGCTCCAGCTTCTTAAAGTCTCCTGAGCAGGAAGCGGGCGTCAGGCAGCCCAAGCCCACCGGGCACGGGCCAGCCGGAGCCTCCCCAGAGCTGGCTTCTGGCCCTGCCTGCACGATGAGGCCCCCGCCCCAGGCCCAGGCCAGCCACAGCTCTCCGCCCCCAGCCCCCAGGTAGCCAGGCCCCTCACCTGAGCCAGGGCTGGGGTCCAGGCTGCCATCTGAGTCCGACATGGTGGTGGGCCACGATTTGTGCACCTGGTGTCCACGCCCACCTGCAGGAGGGCGGTCCAGCGGGGATTGAGGGGCCCTGGGGAGGCCACACCCACCCCACACCGCCACCGAGCCCTCACCCCTGTATTCCTTGGCAGGTGTGCCATTGCTGGGTCCCCCTTCGTCCTCGGGGCTGCCGGTGGCCTCTGCTCCCGTGGCGTCGCTGACAAGGCTCCCCTTACGGGTGCGCATGACCGGGGACCTGGAGGGACAGGACAGGGGTCCCGGGAGTGTCAGTGCACCCAGCCCCGTCTCAGCGTGGGGGGAGCCCCGCGGCCCCAGGCACGTGGAGGCGGCTGTACCAGGCGTTGGCGGAGACGTGGGGCTCGAAGTCGTAGCGCACGTCGGGCTCCTCGTCCCGCTGCAGCTGGCCCACGTAGGAGGCGTACTGCTGCCCCGGGTCGTACAGCTTGCTGCTCTCGCACAGCATCTGGAAGTGCACGGGCAGCGAGGCCGTCTGCATATGCAGCATCTGGTAGTAGGAGATGGTGGCCTGCGGGTGACAGGGGCCGCGCGTGAGCCCCCGGGCTGCGCCTCGGACCCCCCAACGCCGGCTGGAGCACGGGACACGATGCGCACCGCCTTGATGGTCTGGTCGCTCTGCCGGATGACCTCCTGGATTTGCCGCAGCACTGTCACCTTGGTGTCCTCCAGCTCCTGCTTCTGCGTCTTGGCATCGGCCACACACGTCCGGTAGGTGGCCATGGCTTCCTCGGCCTGGATGGGGGCCGGGGGGGGGGCGCACACACAGCCCTCAGCCGGGACGCCCCAGCAGCAGAGAAGGGCGGGTCGGCACTCCTGCGGGGTCCCCCCTGCCCCTGTTGGGAGCCGCGCCCGCCGGGACCGGCCCCCCGCTGCCCTCTGCGCTTCCTTGCTCACCTTGTTCTTAGCCTCCTCCTCCAGACGCCGCCGCTTGTCCAGGGTCTTGGAGGCGGCGGCCCCAGGCCCAGTGACGGCCTGCTCCTCCTCGGCCTTGACTGCCAGGAAGTGGGCCTTGCCATGGTCCTCGCAGCGCTGCGTGTAGCCCTGCTTGGCCTTGCGCAGGTTCGACTCCGCCTCTTGCTGCGGGCGTGGGGGCAAGGACGCGGTCCGGAGCCATCCTCCAGCGGGGACCGGTCCCCCGGCTCCTCTCCCCGACCGGCCCCCTGAGCCCCCACCAGAGTGGCAGACGCGCTTCCGTCTCTGGCTTCCCCTCGTGCACGGGAGAACGGCGAGGCCGGCCGGGCAGGAAGCCAGGCACCCTCAGGGCTGGCAGGAAGAGCGCCGGCTCACAAACCCAGTGGGCCTTCTGGGGGCCACACGGCGCAGCCCACGCCACCAGAGCCTTCCACAGAAACGCCAGCAGCACGCGCGCAAAGTACCGAAGACGGTCTTGCATGCGCGACACAGAAGCCAGGAGCCACGTGAGCAAGGACAACTGCCCGGAAAAAAGGCCGCAGGTAAAATCCCACGACAGAACAGTAAACCGGGCGTGGGGGGTCTGCAGCTCACACCTGCGAGGGCGGAGTCCTCTACTATGGCAAGAGCCCGGCAAATCAAGAAGAAACGGGCCTTTGTCCACAGTGAGCAAAGGACAGGAAGAGAAGGCTGGGAGGAAGACAGGCTCGCCCACGCACGCCCTCCCCAGACGCCCGCTCTGGGCGCCCGCCGGAGACGAAGGCCGGGCCGCGCGCCCGCAGAGGGGCCCCGGCGGCCTCAGCACCGCAGCCTGGACCGCCCACAGCCCCGCAGTGCCCAGACGGCCCGCCAGTGGGACCTAGTGAAACGAGCCAAGCGGCCTCTACAGCTGTGACAGGTGACGGGGACGGGGACGCAGCTGGTGGGGGCCGTGCAAGGCCAGGAGCCGGAGAGTGAACCCTGGCGGGGGGCCCAGAAGGGGGGCTGCTGGCAGCGCCGGAAGGAGCCGGGAAGCCAGCGAAGGTGCCAGCAGCGTCCGAGAGTCTCACGCAGAGCCGCGGGGAAGAGACTCGCCCTAGACCTGCGAGCGCGTCGGTCCCCTGCCGGCTGCACCCGCCCTGGGCAGGCCAGTCTTCCCGCTCCTGCGCGCACAGCCGGGCGTGGCGGGTCTGGCCTCCGAGGGTTAGGGTCTGCCCGGAGCGCGGGCGGGAGACCGCGGCGCCAGGCCCCTCCCGCCCCCGCCGGCGTACCAGCTTCCTCTGGGCGCGGCGCCACGACTCCTTGATCTCCTTCCTGCGCTTCTCGTGCTCCAGCCGCCGCAGGTTCAGGGGCTGGGGGGACAGGCTGTGAGCAGGGGCAGGCCCTGGCGCAGCCCCCACCCCCACCCCCGCCGCCCGGCCGCACCTGCGTGAGGGTCTGGCTCTGCAGCGTGCCCACCGCCTGCACCATGTTGTGGCCGAACTCCAGGTCCTGCTCCAGGGCCAGGGAGTAGATGGACAGGAGCGGCATGTGCGGCTGGGAGGGGAGGGCAGAGGTCACGGGGGCGGGGCTACGCGGCCTCCCCGGCCCCGCCCCCCCCGCCCTCCGGCCGCGGGCGGGGCGCACCTGCTGCAGGAAGCTCTGCCGGCAGTGGAGCACGACCTTCTGCACGCCTTTGGCGAAGTCCATATCTGCGGGGGGGACGGAGTGAGCGCGGGGCCCGCGCCGACCCCGCCAGAGCCCGCCCGCCGCGCCTACCCAGCGCGGTCCGCTTCTCCACGTAGCCGATGAGGTCCTTCATGTACTTGGCCATGTTCTTGGCGTAGAGCAGCGCGGCGTCCACGCCCCCCTCGCAGCGCTGCAGCAGCGTGTCCACCTCCTCCGGGGCCAGGCAGCCTGCGGGCGACCCGCTGAGCGCAGCCCCGCGCCCCCAGCCCGCCCGCCCGCCCTCCGCCCCACGCGCGGGCGCCTGCCCGTCCGCGCCTCGGAGGAGGCTCACCGGCTTCGCAGTCGTCGGCGCTGGGGGCGGCGCCCTCGCCGCCCGGGCCGTACAGGTTCTCCATGGTCTGCGCGGGAGAGACACAGGCGTCGGCCGGGGCGGGGCTCTGTCCCACGCACCCCCCGCAGGAGACAGCCACTGCCCCCCACACCCTGGACGGAGGACACAGGAGTGCCCCCCCCCACGGCCGGCCGGGCCCCATGCAGCCTCCAGGTCGCCGCCCCTGCTCACCTGGATGGGGTCCCCAGGGGGCACCGACAGGAGAGTGCTGCTGTCCACTTCCCCCATGAGGAACTCAGACACGCTGCAGGGCAGGGCAGGGTCAGCACCCGGAGGCCGTGGGCCCCCGCGCCCCCAGCCCCGCCCCACAGGCCCCGCGGCGCTCACGTGCTACTGAAGGAGAGAGCGATGGTCTCCAGGGCTTTCTCAAACTCCTGCTTGTCGTACCCCTGGTTGCTCTCATAGTGGAAGGCTGGTGGGCAGAGACAAGGCTGAGGGGGGTCGGCCCAGGCCGGGACGCACCCACCCCGCCCGCCTGCGACTAACTGAAGGGAGCCCTTAGCCCAGGGGCAGCCCGAGAGCAACTGTGCCTGTCAAATCGCCATGCACCCTTCCAAACACACTTCCAATGTCCCTTCCTCCAGGAAGCCCTCCCAGGTGCCCCCAGAGCCCTCCCTGCCCTGCCCGGGGCCGGCTGACCTCTGACCCTGGCGATGAGGGTGCCTGCAGCAGTGAGCGACTCCACGGTGTTCAGCAGCGGGTACCTGGAGATGATCTGGCGCATCACACGAAGGGCGTCGCCCAGGTACTCGTGGGCCAGGGGCCGGCGGGCCTCCAGAAGGTCTGTGGGGCAGAGCGGGTGTGAGCAGGGGGGAGCGCCTGGCCCCCCCCACCCCGGGAAAGCCTGCTTGCCGCCGCCTCAGAGCTCCTGGCCCCAGAGGGGAGACTGAAGTGGAGGTGGGGAGGGCAGCTGCCCACAGCCCACTCCGGGCCTCTCTGGGCTGCTGGCCAGGTCCGTGAGGGCCAGACCGTGGTTTAGGCAGTCCCTTGTGCTCAGGACACTCTTCACGTCCTTCCGGAGAGCAAGCTCCTGCTTGACCTTCGAGTTGCAGCCCCGGTGCCCACCTCCTCCATGCAGCCCCCCGGCCGCTTTCCTGCCACAGCCTCTCAGGGCCGCTCAAGGTTCTGTCCAGCCCTCCAGCCATTATCTACTCCTCCCTCATTTTGCAGATGGGGAAACTGAGGCACAGAGAAGGGAAGTCATTTCTCAATGATGAAGCTAAGCTCTTCCACGCACGCCGGCCTCGAAGGCGTGAGAACTCCAGACAGGAAGGCCCTGCTTAGCTTCGTCTTGAGGGCAGTGAGGGGCCACAGAAGGTGCTAGACTCAAACAGCGTCAAGGTCGGATCTGTGTCTTGGAGTGCGACCTTCAACAGCCTCCACAGCCCCTCACAGCGCGGGGATCTAGAGTTGCACACTCCAGCCCGCCCCCTCCCTGCCCCGCAGACAGTCTTAATGAGAAAAAAGCGGTGTGTGCAGGCAAAGCCCCGTGCACAAAACACGGCCGCTGGGTAGGAGCAAAACCACAGGAATGCGTGGACTGCAGACCGGGACCCAGGAGGCCTGGCGGCCAGCTGGGAGGGCCACCCTGACACGGCGTCCCCTCCCACTCCGTGCTCGCTGGACGGTGCTGTCCTTTCTCAGCACCCACGACCCCCACTGAAGGCTCCCAGGGGTGGGGGGCTCCACTCCAGCCCCTCAGGCTCCTGCAGGATCCAGGGAAGGCGGAGCCACGAGCCACGCCCCTTCCCTGCCCCTGCAGCCCCGGTGGGTGGGCCCTGCGCTGTCCGCCACCCGTGCTCTGCCGCCGCCCCACAGGCCCCACGATGGCCCCACGGGGGCCCCACCGCAGGATGAGACACCTGAGCCCAGGGAGGAAGCGCGGGACTCAGCCCACAGCCTCTCCTCCCGCGGCCGAAGCGGGTGGAAGGGCCCGGGGCGCGTCCCAGCCTCCCGCACTGCGCCCTCCGACTCGGCCCCGCCCAGTCCTGGCCTCCAAGGAAGCGCAGGGATCGGAAAGGAACTGAGATTAGAGAGTTTCCCCAGGAAGCCGCGCCGGCCCCCGCCCCGCCAGATAACCCGGGGGGCTCCCACCTCCCACCCGGCGGGGGCCAGGCCTCTGGAGAGGCCCTGAGGAGGCTGAAGTCAAACCCCAGCTCTGGCCCCTCCTCGGCCCGGAGAGCCAGGGGTCAGGGCCCCACGGAGGCCTCAGTTTGCAGATCCGTAGAGCGGGGCCTGGGGGGAGCAGGAGCCGGGCAGCGCCGGGCCTGGTCCTGGCAGTGCGGTTTCTGGGAGGAGCGGGCTGCAGCCACGAGGTACCAGGGACAAACAGGAAGCCGATGAAAATAACTCGGCAGGAAGCTGGGCTGTGAGCGCCACATGGAGGAGAAAACGGAACCGCCGTCCCCAACGGACAGCTCACGCCTGCGGCTCCCAGGCCGGTCCTGCCCTTGCCCCTCCCGGAGCCCTCTCCAGCCAGGCCCCGTGGCTCCAACCCGCCCCACCTCTGCTCTCGCATTCTCTGCGGCTACCGGTGGCCCTCGGGAGAAGAGGTGGGGTCCCTCCCCGCTGTCCTCAACGCCTCCCGCTTCATGCACTTCCTACACCAGCGACGCCCCAACGCTTGTTCCCCCAAACGCATCTCCAGTTTGTGTTTCCGAGCCCGTCCAGGGGATGTTCCCTCCGCCTCCAAGCCCTTCTCTGCCCGTGGCCTCCGGACTCCTACGCATCCCTCGGGGCCCTGGTGGCAATGCAAAGCCTTCTGAGACGGCCTCTTCCCCTCCCTCCATGCCGCCTGGAGCCCGCGGGCTTTGAGGTATTTGTGTCCAGCTCCGCCTTCCGCCAGGCCTCAGTGTCCCTGCGGCCGCTCACCGTCATTCATGACGCACTCCTTGAGCTTCTCGAGGGCCTTGGCAAAGCGGCCCACGTCGGCCAGCAGGTGAGAGATGTCGCCAGTATCAGGGCAGGGACCCTCGACGGGAGGCTCAGCGGGGCTGGCTGCGGCCAGTGGGCTGCGGTGGCCCCGACCCAGCGTCCAGGAGCTGGCGCCGGGAAGCGGGAAGCCAGCGGCGCTGGCATGGCGGCTCAGGCTGGTGGGTCGTTTGAGGGTGCCCGTGGCCTTGGCATTCGAGCCTGCGCTTGGCGGCTCCAGACTGGGTCCAAGGGACACGGTGTCAGCCGCGTCTTTCCTGGGCAGCTCCTGGGAGGGTGGGGCAAGCTGGTGACCAGGGGTTCCAGCCCAGGCACTGCCTCAGTGTCCCCAGAAATGAAGTGGGGATTCTGAAGGGTCTCCGGCCTGACCCCGTGGGGGATCAAAGGCCAAAGGTCGGAGGGCCGAGATTTGGTGCCCTGCCCCGCCCACACCTGTTACCCAACATCCTCTTCCCCCAGCTTTCACAAACAACCGTCTCTGCCCAAACCACAGCCAGGGGTGGGGCCTGTGAGGGCGGGGGAGGGGCACCCCACTTCCTGGTGGAGTCGGGCGGTCGGGAGGGGGTCCTCAGCCTCCTTAGCCCCCTCCAGGCTGCCGCAGACACTCTGAGTCCCTGCTGAAGACACCTGTGTGGATTCCTGTATGCCTAAGAGTCCTGTGACCCCCATGTTCCGCCGACGCCCCCGGGCTTTGTAGGGAGCCCCTAATCTTGTAGCCCGCCACACCCCGGAGATGCCCCCCGGGTCCTCCACCCACGGCGCCTGTCTCCTGCCCAGCTGCCTAGAAACCTTGGCCCCGGGGCCCCGCTCTAGCTCTCCCCTCAGAACGCGCCGCTGACCCGGACTCCCCGACCGCCGCCCTGTGGTCCCAGACCCCGGGCCGCCCCCTCCCCAGCCCCCTCCCACCTCCTCCCTTGGCCCCACAGCCAGCCCTGATCGAGGCGCAGGGATGCGGCGGGCAGCCCAAAGGGCTCCTACCGTGAGCTGAACGCCACGGTCCCGGCCTGTCCTGCGTGGCCTGGGCCGTCCAGCCCGGTAGGGGCTGTAGCTCGTGGGAGCCCCCGGCCGCCGGCCCAGCATTGAGCCCCCGGGCCCTGGGCCCCTGCCGCCTGGGTGCTTCTCTAAGGTCCCGCCCGCTCTGCAGTCCGAGGAGAGGCTCACTCACCCCCAAGGGCTGTGGGCTGGGGCTTCCCGCCCGGTTCTTTTTTGAGATGGAAGGGGTTTTCATGAGCTCCCGCTTCTTCCTGGAGAACATGGTGGAGCCCGGGGCTGGTGGCCTGAGACAGCCGGGCCGGGGTCTGGCAGGCTGGTGGGGTCTCAAGGCTCTGGCTCTCCACAGTGGCTGCCTCAGGCCCACATTGTCGCCGGCCACCCCCTCCCCAGCTGTCAGGCCCACGTGACAGGCCCGGCCCTCATTGGCGGGCCCTCCCCTCGACAGGAAAAGGCCTCCGGAGGGAGGCTGTGCCGGCGACTGGTGACGCAGACCTGCCCCCCACCCTTCCCGGACTCAGTCTGCCCCTCCACGCAGCGGGCCTGAAGGTGGGGTCCGATCTGCGTGGGGAACCGCCAGGGTCCCACCCCTAGCCTCGGCGCTTGGGAGCTCTGCGCAGGTGCTGGCCCTGGCTCCCCGGCGCATGGGCGGGGGGGGGGGGGGGGGCACATGGCGGCAGACTGCAGGGGTGCAGACCCTCTGTCAGACACGCCCAGATGCCACCAAGTGCACGATGACATGTAGGGACCCGAACAAGCGTGCAGACAGCGGGAAGCTCGCCCATGAAACGGACAAGCCAGAGCTGCTCTCTCAGCCCTCAGGCATGGCATGGACACCTGCTATCTAGGCTCCTCCATCCCCCACCTCTGGCAAGCTGGGGGCACAGGGGACAGCAGGCCACCGCCCCCCAGCCCAGTCCAGGGGCCGGACCCCAGGCAGCAGCACTGAGAAGGCGCGGTGGGAGTCCACCACTCAGCAGCAGGAGCTAGCCCCGGGGGGCTCAGGGCCCCCCACGTCCTGCTCCCCTCCCCCCACAATCTCCTCCTCTCTCTGTCAGAGCCTCCTCTCCCCCATTCTTCTCCCCACCACTGGAGTCCCACCCCCGTCCCCAAACCCCAACCCTCTACCCTCCCTAACACAGCCCCCACTGACTTCTGCTGGGAGGGGCAGCTCTACAGGGCACAGGGTCCGCAGACCACAGCCCCGGGGGCCGCAGCTCTCCAGGCCCGGGGCCACCCACAGAGGCTGCCGAGAAGTCCCTTGAGGGCCCTCTGCCCACCACTCATTGCTCTGGGGCTGGCTTTGGGGCTGAGGGCTGGCAGGTGGTCTTCTGGCCGGGTCGGGAGGCCTGGAGGCTGGGCCACCCGCGCTGGGCCCCTCCAAGCTGCCCAGAACATTCCCAAGCCTTGACCTCATGCCCACTTCATGACCGGGCACTCCTAGGTACCGCCCTGAGCCACCAGACCCACGTGGGTGTCCAGGCTCTTAGGAAGTCCCCACATGCGAGACCCCCCGGTGCCCAGCCTGAGACAGAGGCCCTCACCTGAGCTGGGGGTCTGGCCAGATTCGAGGGCACACACTCAGGGGGGCTGGCCGGTGTCCAGATGCGGGAGGAGGGCGGCGGCTGGGGACACACGCAGCCTGACACCCAGACACAGTTTCACGCCATAAGTTCTCTTTATTTCCTCCCGGGCAGTGGGCCCTCTGAGGGCCGGGGTCCCCGCCCCAAACCCCGGCCCTCCCAGCATCTCCCGCAGAGCCCTCCGATGAGGGGGGCTCAGAGGACCGACTCGGCCATGCTGGGGTCCTCCGGGAACCCAGCGATGAGTCCGGGGTGCTGTGGACGTGGCGCAGGGCCTTCCCGGCCTCCGGCCTCCGGCCTGTGGTCCTCCTCGCTCCCCTGATCCTTGCAGAAGTTCAAAAAAACCTAGGGGCGGGCGGCCGAGGGGAGGTCAGCCCCTGCGCCCGGCCCTCGGGCCCCGCCCCAGCTCCATCCGGGCCGCGGTCACCTCCTCTCAGGTGGTCTGGCTCACGGAGAAGTCCTCCACGCCGTGCTCCGCCCCGCGCGCCGCCAGCTCCCCGAAGACGCGGGACAGGGCGCAGCGCCCTCCCGGCGGCAGGTGGAAGCGCAGGCGGCCGCCGTGCGCCTCCCGCAGCTCGGCCCCCGGGAACGCGGACTCCACGAGGGCCAGCGCCGACTCGCGCCGGCCGGCGGGCACCCGCAGGGTCAGCGTGTGGCCGGCTCCGAACCTGGGGCGGGCGGGTCCGCGGCTGCTGCGCGCTCAGGGCCCGCCGGACTCCCCACCCGCCCGTCCCCGCCTCCGACCCCCGGCCGGCCCCCCCCCCCGCTTCCCCGCCAGGGCCGCGCCCGCGCAAGGCTCCTCCCATGGCCCCGCCCCCACCGGGCCCCGCCCCCTGGAGCCGCCCCGCCCCCGCCCCCGCGCCCCCCGCGCTGGCCCTGCCGGCCTGCGGGTTCGCGTCTCCCCCGCAGTCCGTGCGGGCCGAGTGGGCTTCGCGCGGCCCCGTGCCGGGGGCTCCTCGGGCCCCGCCCGCACCCCACCCCTCGGGCCCACGCACCTGGTCTTGAGGTGCTGCGCGCTGCCCAGACAGCGGAACCGCCCGCTCACCATGACGGCCAGGCGCGAGCACAGGGCCTCGCACTCCTCCATGCTGCCAGGAGCCCGGCGCGTCAGCTCCTGCGCCCCGCGGCGCCCCTCACCTCCAGCCCCAGACACTCCCGTCCCGGGGGTCGGCTGTCACCGCGGTCGGCGCGTCCTCCCCGCAAAGGTCAAGGCCGCTCCATCTCCCCGGCCCCTGCGCTCTCACCGCCTCTGCTGCGGCCGGGTCCACCTCCCTCCCCTGGGCCTGCACCACCTTGACCCTCAGCCTGGAGCGTCCCGAGGGGACCCACCTGTGTGACGTAAGCACCACGGAGCGGCCCTCCCGCACGGCGGCCAGGAGGCTGCTCCAGAGAAAGCGCCGAGAGCTGGGGTCCATGCCGGTGGTCGGCTCGTCCTTGGGGGGCGCGGGGGGAGATGCCATAAGCCAAGCCCCAGTCCTCCCCCCCAGGCCCCGCGCCAGTCCGGCCCCTACGCACCAAAAAGACCACGGCCGGGTCCCCCACCAGAGCCGCCGCTGTGGCCAGCTTCCTCTTGTTGCCCCCACTGTAGGTGCCGGCAGGTTGGTCCGCGTCCTGCAGGAGCCCCAGGCGCTCCAGGCCCAAGCTCGCTGTCTGTGGGGCGGACGCAGTGAGAAAGGGTCTCGGGACACGGGCAGTGGGCGCGGGGGGGGGGGGAGCAGATGGGGGCGGGCAGTGAGCGTGGGGGCCAGTGAACTGGGGGGAAGGTAAATTAGAGGGGAGGAGCCAGGATGACTAAGGGACCCGACCTGACCCAGAGGCAGAGACTCCGGACGCCCTCAGCGGGAGGTGGGGTCAGGGCCAGAGTGGGCGGGGTCGCAGGTGGGATGGGAAGCAGCAGGGCAGCCCGCGGTGTGCCCCTCCACAGAGCACAGCAGCTGCGGGACGGCAGGTGCCTTACGGGTGGCGTGGGCTGGGGGGACCTGGACTCTGGGCCTGGCCACGGAGGGCCAGGGTGGGGCTGCATCCCGGGGTGGGGGGTCACCTGGGCGACCTGAGCCTCGGGAACACCGCGCAGGCGCGCGAACAGCTCCAGGTGCTCACGGCCTGTCAGCAGCTCCAAGACGGCGTCGGCCTGAGGGCAGTAGCCCATGCAGCGGTGTGCGGCCGCCGGCTCCCGGGTCATGCTGGGGAGGGGACGAGGGGCTCAGGGAACAGCCGGTGGCTCCCGGGCCATGCTGGGGAGGGGACGAGGGGCTCAGGGAATGGGCGTGGCCCGGGCCACGCTGGGGGCGGGGGCGGGGGGCTTCAGGGCGACGCACCCTGAGCCGCTACGCTAAGAGGCAGGGGGTAAGAGGCAGAGTCGGGTCCACATGCTGTGTTGTGGGGACACAGGGCTCAGGGCCAGCGGGAGCGCCTGCGCTGCTGAAGCACAGTCCCTGCACGGGAGAGGACAGGGTGGGGGCCAACAAGGCTGGGGGCCACCCCCACCCGCACCCAAGCCCCCTCACCTGTGGCCTGCCAGCATGGCCTCGCCACCGCTGGGCAGCGTGTCCCCGGTCACCATGCGAAACGTGGAGGTTTTCCCTGCTCCGTTCACTCCCAGCAGACCGAAACACTGCGGGTGCCCGCAGCCAGCACTCAGCACGGCCCCAGCCCTGGGCCGGTGCTGCTAATTCCCGGGGGGGGGTGGCGGTGTCTGCAGGAGGGCTGTGAGCAAGGGGACCCCGGGAGCAGTACGGGGTGTGCAGGTAGCCGTGAAGCTGTCGTGCGGCGGGGAAGGGTGTCTGGAGTTCACCATCGCCGGCACTGGCAGGTGTCCCGTAAGGACGACACGGCCAGCGCTCCGTTAGCAGCGGGGCCGGAGACTTCCGAGTGCCTCCGGCCAGGGCGGGCACAGCGCTCGGGGTGCAGCGGTTGGCGGGCACGCACCAGGCGCTGGAGAAAGCGCAGCGGCTGCTACCGGCACCAGGCCCCCCGCGCGTTTGCAGGGCTGTGCTAGCCCCGGGCAGGTGGCCGAGACCCGGCTCTCAGCACACCCGGCTGCCCATCGTAGGTGCTGGTGAATGGTC
This sequence comes from Meles meles, assembly GCF_922984935.1. NCBI lineage: Eukaryota > Metazoa > Chordata > Mammalia > Carnivora > Mustelidae > Meles > Meles meles. Next base: position 519,687 of record NC_060085.1, on the reverse strand, counting down.
AGGGCGCAGGCCTGGTAAGTGCTGGCTGTGAGCAGGCGCTCGCTACGGGTCCGTAGACAACAGGGGCTCCCTAAGCACTGTTACGCTTGCTGGAAGTCGACCCTCACTGAGGGGGCATTCGGCGCTCCCCTGTTATACACGTATAGGCACGGGCTCAGCGCGAGAGTTGGTCCTCCACCGCTGACCCATGGTAGGGGCTTGACTAAGGTTAGTGGCGCATGCGTGGGCACCCCTGGTGCGCGATAATAATTTGCTGCATCTCAGGAGAGGCTTTCTAACCCTTCCTGCACACAGTAGGTCTCAAGGAAGGGAAGCGTGCAGTGGGGTGCTTCCTGAGAGTGCACTGGCCCAAAATAGGAACTCAAATGTCGGCAGTCAGCCGTCGCTCAGCAAAGGGCAGCAGGCCTTAGACCGGGTGTTCGTAAAGGGGGGCAGGCACACAGTGGGGCAGCCGCTCACTGCCCCTGCCCTGGGGCCTCCGCCCTGGGCTCTCACCTCACCAGGGGGGATCCCCAGGCACAGGTGGTCGACAGCTGGTGTCTTCTGCCCATGGTACACCTGGGGGGAATTCAGGGCCCTGAGAAAGGTGGGTGGGCCAGGGGGAGCCCCCAAACCCAGCACTCTGCACCCACCTTGGTCAGGTCTCTCAGCACCAACACGTCCCCCTGGGTGTCCCCTTGGACCACCCGTTCCCGCTCTCGGGCCACGTCCTCATCCTCGTCCCCCAAGGGGTGCAGCAACCTTGGCTGGGGTCTGAGGACAGAGACGTCTGTGAGCCCAGAGCCGGCCCCGGCCCCCGCCACCCTCACCTGGTCCCCACTGACTGCGGCACGAGGCGTCCGCCGTGTTGCAGCAGGAGCGTGGACAGGAGGAAGAGTGGCCCCTGTACCGCCATGGCCAAGAGGTTCTTGCCGACCACCTCCCAGCGCAAGGGTGACTGGAACTGCCCATCCCCTGTGGGGATAAGAAGGAGGAATTAATTAGGGGGCGCCTGGGTGGCTCAGTGGGTTAAAGCCTCTGCCTTCGGCTTGGGTCATGATCTCAGGGTACTGGGATTGAGCCCCGTGTCAGGCTCTCTGCTCAGCAGGGAGCCTCCTTCCTGTTTCTCTCTGCCTGCCTCTCTGCCTACTTGTGATCTGTCAAATAAATAAATAAAATCTTAAAAAAAAAAAAAAAAGGAGGAGGAGGAATTAGGTCATGAGGGGGTGGGCTTGGTTTCTGAGCTCCTCCCCATCCCAGTCACCTTGAGTTCTTTAGGAAAAGGACCAAGAATGGGATGGTTCCCTCAACTGTGTTCCAGCTGGCCTAGAAAACAGTCATATCTTCATCTCCTTTACTTAGTGCCTTGGACCTCTTGTGATATGACCCAAGACAGAATTAGTTTTTATGGTTGCTTTGCCGTACTTCTAACTTGACTCAAACTTGGAGCCGCCTAAGACCTCTAGTTCTCTTCCTGGGGGCTGCTGTTTGTCCCTCCCCTGTGTAACTGACTTGGCTGGCACTTCCCCACCTAGAGGGATATTCTCACCCAAGCGCTCAAAGGCATCAGCCAAGGCCTGGTTCCGCACCATGTCAATGAGCCCCCGGCCCAGGCAGAAGTGGGGGAAGATTAGGAAGACATGTTTCAGGATCCGGCTGACATCCTGCAGCTTCTGCTCGGGGACAGGAAGAGGGAGGTGGCTCAGGGGCTGAGGCCAACGCCCCAACCCAGTCCCAGCCTGAGGCAGGGCCACACCTGATCAGAGAAGAGCTCCAGCACAAAGGTGGCCATGCTGCCGTTGATGCCAATAAAGAGGTTGACACAGGTGAGCACCACGTAGGCCGTGCTGGGCACGGAGAAGAAGAAGGAGGCAGGGTACATGAGTGGCGTGATCGACCAGCTGCGGGGGAACAGGAGTTAGTAGGCTATGCTGCTCTACGATGAGTAGGGAGCTTCCCTCCCATCGTCCCTGCTGGGATGGGAGTTGTGCAGGCAATGCTCAGGAGGAGCTTTTAAGGCCACCTCGGCGCATCATCGGATTAGGCTTGGGCTCAGCTCAGACCAGCACGTTGTCTCCCTGGGAGCGGTATGGAGACCAGTGCCCCTTGACAGTATTAGGTGCTAGGGGAGGGCGGTCACTAAGAATAGGCCATGGGGCCCTGGGGAGGCCTCACCCATAGAGTAGTAACAGCAGCAGGAGGGCGGGCAAGTTGGCAGGGGCCACGTACGCCCTCTGCTGGAAGGCCAGAAAGATGAGCACCACGACGCATGCTGACACCAAGTAGTTACACTGCGTTGGAGATGGTAATCACTGCCCTCAGTCTGCAAGGGCAGGAACTGCCTCCCTCCTCCCTGTGGCCCGTCCCAACCTCCCTGTGTTTCTGGGGACAGGACGAAGTCTCCACCTTCCCCCAGACCGCACCCAGGCCGTCCTGGACAAGGGCCTGACCAGAAGGGGCCAGAAGGGGCAGTGGTGAGAGGCAGCCAGATCCCCACCCCTCCAAGCACTCTCCGCACCATGTCCCAGAGGAAGTTGCCGAGCCAGTAAAGAGTGGGAGGCAGGCCCCCCATACACTGCAGGTGTTTGGCCCGGGTGATGCGCTCCTCGATGAGAACGAGGGTGAAGCTGGCCGGGACGAAAGACAAGGCAAAGACCACGCAGATGGAGACAAGCACGTCCACCGAGGAGGCCATCCTGTGGGCAAGGATGCAGGGGCTGTTCAGAGAGCTCTGCCCAACCCTGAGGGGACAAATGTCCACGGCCTGGCCAGGGAGATGTGCGGAACCATTTAGGGCAGAGGTACGTGGGCTGTTGGGGGAGCCTGGAGCCCACTGAGCCTGATGGGGTCCCATTCCCCAGGCCTATACGCACAGCAAGAGTGGGGCAGGGTCCCATTCTAGCTCCCTCCGCTCAGGATAACCGGGCAGCTGAGTAGGGGAGAGTGCACGGGAGGAAGGGGTGCACGCACGGGAGGAAGGGGGCGCACGCACGGGAGGAAGGGGGCGCGCGCACGGGAGGAAGGGGGCGCGCGCACGGGAGGAAGGGGGCACGCACAGCGCAGCCTCCGACAGCTGCTCCTTGGTGAGGTTCAGGGGGTGGTTGAGCGTGGTGATGCTGTGGGCATGGCGGGCAGTGCCCGGGGGCAGCTGGGCGCGGAGGATGGCATTGTTGGCTCTGTTGACAAAGGCCACCATGGCGTGCCAGCCCTTGTTGTTGAACCAGATCTAGGGGCGGGCAGGGCCCAGCGGTCAGGGCGCAGGCGATGTGCCTGGGCCCCCCAGCCAGCGGCCCACGGCGCCCACGGCCCACCTTGAGACTGTCGTCCGCGTCGAGGCTGGGAGCCCACACCGCGAGGCTGCTCAGGATGCGGTCGAGGGCCCCGCCAGGCGGGGGGGCCAGCAGCACCCGCAGCTGCTCCACGGAGCGACTCACCTCCTGGCCCGAGGGCAGGCCTGGGTCTCGGCCCCCCAAGGAGAAGCCCCCGTACCTGTGGGGCGGTGGGGCAGGGGGTAGCAGGTGAAGGCCTGGGGGGGTGGGGCGAGCGGAGGGCGCAGGGACGGGAGCCTCCTCACCTGACCTCGTTCACCCACTTCTTGGTCTTCAGGCTGCAGGAGAGGCAGAGAGGCAGAGACGGGTGGGGGCATGGGAGTGGGGCAGGCACCGCGCGATGCTGCGGCCGCAGACGCAGCGGAAGTGAGGGGAGGCCCCCCGCCCTGACCTCCTCGCTCGGGGTCCGAGCACTCACCCCTGCCGGACCAGGCGCGGGTAGGTCTTCACCAGGAAGTCGGACAGGTTCCGGCCTGTCAGGTTCTGCACCACCTGCCCAGAGCCGGCCAGCGCCTGGGGCGGGGGGAGACCACCCGCCGCAGCGGGGCAGTCGGGCAGCAGGCGCCGGGCTCCGGGCTGGCTGCACTGGCAGGCTGGGGACGGGGACTCCGAGGTCCAGTTTCCGCTGGTCAGGACCTCAGCGACACCCGCGGGCACTTCAGGCACCCAAAACCGGCAGACAGCGGGCGCTGGGCACTCGGGCATCCTGGGGGGGTGGCGGAGGGCTGTGGGCACGGAGCCTCCCACAGCCTCGGGAATGCGGTCGCTCCAGCTCCCAGGTGGCCCCGGGATGCTCCAAACACCCTCAAGCCCACCAGCCGCGGCCCGGAGAGACACCCTGAGGCCCCAGAGGGACAAGGTCCGGCCGACAGGCCCCACCTGGTGGCGCTGTCCCCCGGGGGGGCCTCCAGTCCCGCCTCCTCCAGCAGCATCTCCAGCAGGCGGGCGCGATCCACGTTCCCGGGAGCGTCGTCGCTGTGGGTGCAGCTCAGAGTCAGGTCCGTGCCCCCGGCCCGCCGGCCTCCAGCCCCTCCTGTCTACACCCACCTGAAGAAGGACACCTGGGCACCGTACATGCTGGGACTGAGCCGCAGAGCCGGGTAGTGTCCGAAAGGAGGCACGATGAGACTGAACACCAGCGCCAGCCCCACGAAGAGGGCAGGCAGCACGATCTGGAGGACAGGCCCGTCAGCTGCCCTCCCTGCCCGCCCCTCCAGGCTTGCCGGTGTCCTTCCTTGCTCCGGCTCTAGAACCATCCATGGCTCCCCGCTACTCTCAGTAAAGGTGCTCAGGTCAGGGGAGACTTCTGGGGTTAACCAGTCAAATGAGGCTCCTGAGCAGGCGACCACCGCAGACACCAGGCCCCCAGGTCCCCCCGCATGCTCTCTGGGGCCCAGCCCCCCTCACCTGTGCAAACAGGCCACGGCGGCTGCGGCGGGCAAGCAGAAAGCGCTTGAGAAGCAGGGCCCGGAGCTGTTGGCGGGTCAGTGCCCAGCCCCACACCCGGGGCTGTGCAGAGGCCTGCAAGGTCTGCGTCTCTGGGGCAGATGGAGCTGTGGGGGATGGGGGGGTCAGTGCTCCCGCGGTGGTGGCCAGGGAGGGGCCCCTGGATCAGGGCGGGGTAGCTCACCGAGCTCCCCATTTTCCAAGAGGGACTCCTCGGGGAGGATCTTGAGCTGTGTGGTCACATCTGGGCGAGCGCTGCCTGGGTCTGGCTGCTGCCTGTGGCTACCACCTGTGGGGCCGGCAGGGGTGAGGGTCAGGCTCCAGGGCTACCGTTCAGCCTAGGCTCTGAGTCGAGGTCAAGGGTCACAGGCAGAGGGGTTCAGGAATGAGGGGGAGGTCAAGGCTCTGCCTTGGGTCAGACCGCACCAACGATGGGGACTTGACCTAAAGTCAAGTCCAACTCTGGACCGGGGTTAGGGGTCAAGGACAGGGACCTGTGGCCGCATCCTCCAGGTCTGTGGCCGCAGCACCATCCTGTACCACCTTCAGGAAGATCTGGGGACACAGAGCAGGGGCTCGGCCTGGGACCGCACAGCAGAGAGCCACCCGCTCCTAAGACACTGTGGGTCCCCAGGCCGCCCCAGGAGGCCCCCAGCCTCTGGTCCCCTGCAGGTGCCCCTCCTCTTCCCTGGGACGGGCTGCTGACCCTGAGCAGGCCCCTCCTCATCCCTCCAAGGCAGCCTCCTCCTCCAGGCAGCCCTCCCCCAGCAGCCGCACCTCTTCCAGGCTGGCGTCCGAGATCCCGTAGCCGGCCAGCCCCAGCTCCCCCAGCCGCTGGTCCACCTCCCAGAAAAGCCTGGAGAAGCTGCCGTCCACAGCGCCCCCGTAGGGCAGCACCAGCCCCAGCTCGTGGGGCAGCTCCCTCACCAGCCGCGCCCCGGGCACCAGCTGCTGCACGAGGGACAGCAGCCTGGGCACACCTGGTGGGCAGGGGGGCGCGTCAAGGCGCCGGCGCCGCTCTCCTTGGGGAAGGTCCCCGAGAGGCCCGTCTCCGCAGGCGGGGGAGGTTAGGGTGAGCCACCAAGGGCAAGGTGGGACCCGAGGGGGGGCCGGAAGTCCACACGCGGTCAGGGCTCAGCGGTAGCCCAGGCTGGGTTAAAGGCAGGGGCTGGGATTCGGGTCCAACTCAGGGTCCAAGGGCAAGGGTCCAGGTAGCAGTCAGGGAGCCCGCTGCCCTGGCCCTTCCCTGAGGCGCACCCGCCGGGTCTCACCAGCCGCGCCGCCCCAGCCGCCCGGCTCCCTCTTCTGCCCGGCATCTACGCTCTCCTCCAGGTCAGCCTGCCCCTGTGGGCAGAGGGAAACCAGCTGCCACGGCCGCTGGGGCTGGAGCGGTGGCGGTCGCGGGTCAGAGGGTCGCTCCAGCCCTCACCTCGCTGCTGGCGGCCCGGGACGCGGGAGCCTTCGCCAGGGTCAGGTAGTAGCCCGAGCCGAGGCGCCGGCGCAGGAAGAGCGGGGAAGCGCAGCAGCACAAGTGGCCCCCGGCCACCACAGCCACGCGGTCTCCTAGCAGCTCTGCCTCGTCCAGGTGGTGGGTGGAAAGGATCAGTGTGCGACCTGGGCAACAGGAACCCAAGCCACATATACCGCCAGGATGTGAGGTCTTTGCCCGAGCTGTGGCCACTGCCGGGAGTTGCCTGCCCCGTGCGTCCAACTCCTATCCATCCCTCAAAACCCTATTCCAAGCACTTTCTCATCAGAAACTTTCTGGCCCCTGGAACAGAATCCAGGGGAACCTTGTGCCTCCCCTGACTCTTACCTTCCCGGTATTTGAGCAGCAGCTCCCAAATGCTGCGACGGGAAGCAGGGTCCACACCAGCTGTGGGCTCATCTAGGATCACGACCCGGGAGCCACCCACAAAGGCGATGGCCACTGAAAGCTTCCTCTGCATCCCACCTGGGTGAGCAGAGACAGGGGTGGGTGTCCCGGCGCGACGCCCCCACGGTCTTGGGCAGGGCTGCTGTCGTCGGGCCTCTTTCCCCACCCTCTGGGTCCCCCAAATCGGGTGTCTCCTCTGGCCTCACTGGGATAACGACACCACTCCCCTCCCCCAGCCTCATCTCTGCCCTCCCGGATGCTCCGCCCTGGGCTAGGCTCACCAGAGAGGTGGCGTGTCTGTGCACCCGACTTGGGGACGAGCCCCACATCCTGCAAGAGACAAGCCTGCTCGGGGCGCACAGCAGCCGCACTCAGACCCTTGAGCCGCCCGTAGAACCAGATGTGCTCCTCCACGGTCAGCCTGCAGCCAGAGCGAACACCGTGGCCCCTGTGGCAGGCAGAGTCCCAAGAGCACCCAGCACCCCCCAAGCCAAACCCCAAGCCCTCTGAGACCCACATGTCAAACAGCACGTTGTACTGCGGGCAGACGCCCAGGTGCGGCCGGATGGCTTCCATGCTGGACTGGACGTCATAGCCCAGGATGCAGGCGGAGCCCCGGGTTGGGGGAAAGAGGCCACTCAGGATGGACCTGGGGATGTAGGGGTCTCAGAGGAGGAAACGGAGACCCCCAGAGAAGGGGCCAAAGCACTCGGAAGGCACCTACTATCTGCCCAGACCAAAGGTGTCTTATGCCTCCACTTTGCAGAGGAGGGAAACTGAGGCTTAGAGCCCATGGTTACTTGCCTACTGTGTACCCAGAAAGAACTGGGGGTCCTGCCCCTCTGCTGGAGACCCAGACGCCTCTCCCATTGAGCAGATGTGAAAACTGAGGCTCGGTGGGGGTGAGTAGGAGCGTGTAGGCTGCTCACAGTGTGGTCGTCTTGCCGGCTCCATTGTGGCCCAGCAAGGCAGTGATCTGGCCCTGGTAGAAGTCCAGGCTGAGCCCGCGCAGGGCCGGCTGCGGGTTGCCGGGAAAGTGCTTCTCCAGGCCCCGTACGGAGACCCCTGGGATCAGGCCGGGGGGTACCTCCTCGATCAGCACTGTGGAAGGACAGCGGCAGGCTCAACCGTGGGAGCCCCAGGCTGGGGGAGGGGCGGGGGTCTGGTGGCCCCGTGAGGCCATGGAGGCTGGCCCGTAGAGTCGGTGACCTATCAGGCTGCGGTCTTCAGAGACTAGGGGCAGCCCAGGGAGCCCGGGTGGATGGAGACAGCCAGAGGACTGGGATCTGCAGGAGCCTGGGTCTTCACAGGACTCGGGGGACAGGCACAGGGAAGCGGCTGTTAGCTCTCTTCGTGCCTCACCATTTGGGTCCTTCGGGGTGGCAGGTGGGGAGGAACCCTTGAGAGAACGAGGTCCAAACCAGTAGCTCCTCCGAAAGGGAAAGTTCCACGGTTTGGGGATCCCGTACTGGCCTGGACGGGAGTGGTGCTCAGTCACCTCTTGAGCCCATGGAGTGTACCACCTTCTGGCCATACGCGGGGCACCGGGGAGTCCGGGCAGGAGACCCCATCTGCCCGCCCCAGGCCATCCCTCCCGTGCAGCCTCCTGTGCCTGGACGCCCGGCAGCGCCATCCTCTCACCTGCCTCGCCTCCGGGTACCAAAGGGCCCTGAAGCCCCGCCCCCACCCCGCCCCTCAGCCCCGCCTCCACCCCGCCCCTCAGCCCCGCCTCCCCGTCGCCGGCGCGGGAGGAGTCCCTACGCCCGCCCCGGGGGCCCACCTGGGCAGAAGGCCTCCAGGTAGCAGGTGGCCAGGCCATAGAGCAGGGCATCCAGCAGCAGAATGCCGGAAACCTGCGCCAAGCTGAAGACGCCGGCCGCAGGCCCAGCGCCCATGTTGCGCCACTGCGCGCCCTCGCCCTGCTCCTCCAGCAGCGCCAGGCTCTCGCAGCCGAACCCAAAGGCCACGGGAGACAGAAGGCTCTGCGGAGGGGGCAGGCGCCTTAGTGAGGGGCCCGGCCCGGCGCGCCCCGCCCTCGGCCCAGCCCGGGTCTCACCGCAGCCACCAGGCCACCCGCAGGCAGCTGGTCCCGCCAGGCCACGCACAGCACATAGGGTAGATAGAGCACGAAGTAGGCTAGGCCTCCGCAGGCGGCCGCCAGGTTGGCGCGGGAGAAGAAGGCGCTCAGAAGGAAGCTCTGGACCACGGTGGCCACGGCGAAAGCCGCCAGGAACAGGAAGACCACGGCCGGGTGGCTGTAGGGGAGGATGTCCCCGAGCTGCAGGGGCCACAGACAGCCCGGGTCAGGCTGCCGGAGGGCCTGCGGGCGCGCCCCTCCGCCGGGCGCCCCCGGCCTTCGGTGCGCGCGCTCCCGCCCCGCGGCCCGGCGAGGCCGGGGTGTGCGCACCTTGAGCACCAGCACGAGCAGCGCGGTGCTGAGCAGGAAGGGCGCCAGGCCGCTGAGGAACCAGCCGAGCCACAGCACGGCGCGGCCCAGCCCCATGGCCTGCATGGTGCCGCGCAGCCTGGTTTCCTTCTCGCGCACCACGGCCTTCACGGTCAGCGCCACCGAGTAGATCCAAGCCAGCGTCAGGAAGAGCGGCAGCGAGCGGCTCAGGACGCGCAGGAACCTGAGGCAGGGGGCGGCTGAGGCGGCGGCCAGAGACCCCGCGCCCAGCCGCCCCTGCCCCGCCGGCTCCCGGGCACAGGCAGGGGTCCCGCCCCAGCGGCGGCCGGCAGCGCGGTGGCGGCGTGCCCGCAGCCTGGGACGCGGCGCCTGGGGGACGGGGTGCGGGGCGGGCGCTCACGCGTCATCCACGAAGCAGGGGTGCGGCATCTGCTGCAGGAAGAGCCGGGCCCGGGGCTCGCGGCCGCTGAGCATGCGCACCGCCGCGCGCTCCAGCAGGTCCTGCAGGTACACGAAGCCGCCCCACACGTAGCGCAGGTCGGTCAAGGGGTCGGCGGCCGGGCCGGGGTCCCAGAACCTGCAGGGGGCGGGGCGGCCGGCTGCAGGGAGAAGCCCTGGCCCCACCGGCCGCAGACCCCAGCTGGCCCAAGGGGGTCTCCCCGAGCCCCGCCGGCCCCGAGCCCCGCCCACACCTGTCCCTGATCTCATTGGTTCTCGTGACGGCGTCGATGTCCATGCGGATCTTGACGCGCACGTGGCCGGGGCCCCCGGGCTGTGCGCCGTCCAGACCATCCTCGGGCCCCAGGAAGACGATGCCGGCCCAGAAGCGGTGCTCCGCCAGCAGCTCGAGCGCCCGTGCCACCAGGGCGGCCTCTGAGGATGCCGCCTCCAGCTTGTCCAGGGTCACACACTGGGGGAGGGCCTGGGCATGGGTCCTGGGTGCCCCGGTCTGCCCTTGCGGGCCGGGGGGGGGGGGAGGGGGGGAGGGGGGGGGAGGGGGGGGAGGAGGGGTAGGGCAGTGCTTCTCTCTCGGAGCCCCGGGCGGAGCCCAGCTCCATCAGGTCTCTGCAGGGCCCAGGCCTGAGGCCCATCCTCAGACTTTCCTAGGAGAATCCACCGCGCCAGTCTGGTCCCCCTCCCTGGGCTGGCCTCCACCCTTGGATCGCCACAGGTCGGCCCGGCCTCACCGCCAGACAGAGCTCCCAAGCGGTCGGCCCCTCACCTCCATCACACGGCCCAGCACGCCCACCACGTGGCCCACGTCGGCATGGGCCTCCTGCCAGGTGTAGCCGTCCCCATGGGGGTCCAGAAAGGCCAGCAGGGCCTTGGCCTGGGCCTGGCCTCCAGATCCCGGCCGCCTCCTTCCTCTGTCCCCAGCTTGCAGGAGCCTCTGGGGAGCAGTGAGGGAGGAGGAGTCGGCACAGGGTCACTCCTCTTCTCATCCCCGCCTCCTCACACCTGCCCAGGAGGCCCCACCCTGCTCTCTGCCCACGTGTGGGGCAGGGAGGATGTGCCCGGGAAGGCCGGTGGCAGCCTCCATCCGCACACCTGCAGCATCGCCAGGTTCGTACTGTCGTTCAGGAAGTCGAAGAGCCGGGGTCCCAGTGTACCCCACACCTCCTGGACGTCCTTCAGCAGGGCCAGCTCCTGGAAGGTCCGGTTCACCTGTGGGAGGGGCACCAAGAGAAGCGCCAGGCCAGGCCTCCTGGGACGCTCACCTCCTCCGAGGACCTACCCCCTCCCCTGCTGCGTCCTCTGTCTCCGCCGCACCTCTGACCCGCAGCCCACGCTGTCGCTCTCTCTCCCTGCCACCTGACAACCTCTAACTTGCTCAAAACCCTGCTTTCGGGATGCCTGGGTGGCTCAGTTGGTTAAGCGGCTGCCTTCGGCTCAGGTCATGATCCCGGTGTCCTGGGATCGAGTCCCACATCGGGTTCCTTGCTGGGCGGGGAGCCTGCTTCTCCCTCTGCCTCTGCCTGCCTCTCTGTCTGCCTGTGCTCTCTCTCTCTCTCTCTGACAAATAAATAAATAAAGTCTTTAAAAAAAAAAAAAAAAAACTCTGCTTTCACAGCCCCGCTCAGGGAGCCTCGGGGGAAGGGCCCTCGCTCAGGCCTCCCCATGCTTGCTCCCTGGGCTGAGGGAGGGGCCCAGGACCCCTCCTGCCCTTACCTGGGCCATGAGCTGCCTGGTGAAGGCAGTGTTGGGTGTAAACAGCACTTTCCCCAGGACCAGCGGCTTCAGACGCCTCCAGAGCAGGCGGGACAGTGGGTGAGATTCCAGGGACCCCACCAGCTCAGCACAAGCAGGGCCTGGAGAAGGGGACGCCATGAGGCCCTGCCTCCACTCCCAATGCCCCACGTCCCAGACTGGGAGCAGAGGTCGGTCACTCACTCAGGCCGCGGTCGGGTTGGGCCGCGGCTGGCTCCTGCCCCGCCCACTCCTTCAGGTGGCTGGCCTCGTACCAGTTGAGGGAGGGCCCCCCGGGGATGCTCGGTCCCCGGGCACTGCAGAGGGCCTCAGACACAGCCTCCAGGGGTCCACCTGCTCCTTGGGGTCTCCGCAGCAGCGCCCGGAGCTCCACCAGGCTGGGCAGTGCCCGGAGCTAGAGAGAGGTCACCAGACGATGCCGGTAGCCCTCCCTGCCAGTCACGAGCCTAACCAGAGCAAGGCACCCTGCCAGGAGCACCTCCCTCTCTCCTTCTGCCCACGGTCCCCGACAACCTACCCAAGGGAAGCGCCGGGCTGCCCTGTCACCTCCCCAGCCCGGCAGCCTGCCCTTCCAGTTCGCGGGCTGGGGCACAGGACCAGGGGCCTCTCACCTCCTGGGCCAGGTCCTCTGCTGCCTCTGCGAAGCTGCTCACGGACGCCGGGGCGTGGTCCAAAGCAGACCCCAGGGAGCCCTGGGGAGAAAGCCAGCGAGCACCGTGACACGGGCCGTGACGGAGCTCTCACGACGTGTCGAGCTCTTTGCCGTGCTCTGTGCGGGCTGTACTCTCTGAGCCCGTTTTACAAACGGGGAAGTGGAGGCTGCAAGGCACGCAGCCTCGTTTCAGGGCTCGCTGGCCGGACCCGTGCCGGCCGGACACGGCCTGTCTGGGCGCTAACAGGATGAGGAACATCCCTCCAGGTGCCAGGGACAGCCCAGGCACTGGCCTGGAAGCTGGAATCAGAGGCCCCTGCCCCAGGATGGGGAAGTCCTGGGACTTTCTGAGGGCAGCATCCCAGAGTCAGCCTGGTCTCACACCACCGCGTCTCACCTCTCCCAGCAGTGTTCCCAGTAGCTCAGCGGTCAGGGACAGGAGGTCCTGCCGTCGGTCGCTTGGCTGACGCTGGGCTGGGGGAAGAACACACAGAAGCGTGAGCTCAGGCAAAGCCTGGCCTGAGGCAGCCCCGCCCTGTGCCCATTACACAGCTGGGCAGATCGAGGCTCAGAGCGCACCCCCGCCAGACAGAGGGCCCTGGCCTCACCTGTTGTGCCTGCAGCTCTCAGCATCGGCATCAGCTTTCCCAGGCTGGCCAGCATTCTGTGGGTGCTGGGGCCCCCCAGGACAGTGCGGGCATCTGCCAGGAGCCGGGAGACCCTGGGGACAGAGGGAGCAGGAGGTGGGGTCTCAGCAGACACCCCCATGCCCAGGACCACCGCACCCACTGCCGCCAGCTCACAGGGAGTCCTGGAAGTTGCTGAGGACGCGCGGCTGCTCGGCAGGCGTGGGCTGCGGGAAGCAAGTGTTGTTCAAGTTGCAGATGAGACCCTGGAGCCAAGGAATGGTGCCGGCCGAGGGCAGCGGCTTGTTGGGGAAATGGCCTGTGGGGATGCCGGGCATGGGGGTCTTGCCGGAGTCTCCACCCTGTCCACAGCCTCCCCAACAGCATGCTCACTCAGACTGGTACTGGGTGCCCAGTCCGCGCTCTCTGACCCCTACTGGGGCCCCTGTGGATGGGGGGCCCATTGCCTACCTCCACCCCCCTCAAAAAAGAGCCTGGTTCTTGGGGGGCTTACATTCGTGGTGCTCAAGGGGGGGGTGGGAGTGGCGGACGGCCACCAGGATGAAGAAGAGAAAGAGAGGCCACAGCAACTCCACCAAGAGCTGGACCTGGGGGAGGGGCGGAAGAGGTGCGGGAGTGGGGCGCAGCGGGGGGGGGCACCCCGGCCACTCCGCCCTGGCCCATCAGTCCTGGCATTACCGGCTGTCTCCTGCGGTACAGGAAATTCTTCCAAAGCAGCAGCATGAGCTGCGTCCAGAAGGCCATGGTGGGAATGGACGGAGCCCGCGACGGAGCGCCCGCCTGAGGACGTGCGGTGCGGCTGCGAGCAAATCCTGACCCTTTCTAGCCCCGACTCCTCCGCGGCGCGGGCTCCTGGACGCTCTGCTGGGAGCCCAGCCGCAGGCACGTTTTAAAGGGTCTCTTCTGTCCCTGGCGGCGGAGTGAGCCAATGGGAGCCCTGCCCGAAGCCGTCCTCACACCTGATTGGGTGCCTGGGCTGTCGCTCCCTGCAGGGCGGGCGTCCAAAAGGCGCTCAACTAATTCTTCAGGGGCGGAGCTTCGGCTCCACTCGCGGTCGCCGGGCTCCACCCGAGCTCCCCTGGGGACCTCCCGTTCCCGGCCCCCGGCCTCATCCCGAGCCCTGCGAAGGACCCCTCCACCCCCGGCTCTCCCCGGGTGGCACGTGCTGAACCTTTCACACGCCCGGCTGGGGGCAGGGCCTGCCGGGCCCCGCAGAGAGACAAGCAGAGTCACCCCGCGGGAGGCGGGGCTCCCCTCTACGCGCCCCTCACGTGCGGTTCCCCGCCGAGAAGAACCCCAGGACCCCCAGGATGAGTAAGGAGAAGAGGCAGGGGTGCGGGCTCCTGGAGCTAGCACTTCCTGACGGCCACCTTGGCTACGACTGTCCAGCTCTGGCCGGCCTCACCGTTGTGCCGAAGACGAACCGAGGCGGGGACGCGCCCCAGGCCACGGACGAGGCCGGAACTCGCCCCCAGGACCCCCGACCCCCCACTGCGGGCTCTGCTGTCCATCAGGTGGGAGCTGGGGCGCAGGGCGAGTGGGAGCTCTAACGGGCAGAGGGGCGGCAGGTGCATGTCGCCAAGCCCCCGTCAGGGGAGGCTCCTGCCCGGTCTCCTCCGGGAATGAGCGGTCCGTTCCCGCGCCCTCCACTGTCGGGGCGCGCAGCCTGCACCCCGCCCCCAGCCCCTCATTCCCGCCCCCTGGGGAACCTGCTCCCCTCCCAGCCACCCCCGCCTCCCGGCATCCTCGAGGTTCTCTCCCCGGGACCCTCTCACCTTGCCAGCCCCCACCTCTTGCCGCCTTCCCTCCGCCCTGAGCCCGCAGCAGTGACCGCCCTCACCTGGGAGGCCCGGCGCCGCGCCGGCCCCGCCCCCGACCCCGCTATTGGCTGCCGCCCACGTCACTCACAGGCCGGGCCCGCGGGAGCCACGCGCGCCGTGGGAGGAGGCCGCGCCGAGCCGGGTTTCTTAAAGGCACCGCTCGCCTCTTGCTGCGTCACCGTGGGGCGCTGGGCGGCCGGCTCACCCCACGCGGGCCTCCCTGCGGAAGGAGGTCCCTTCCTCCCCAGTCTCCCCTGGGGGACCCGGATCCTGGCCAGGCTCGCTCCGTGACCCTGGGACTCCCATTTGTCCGTCTGCAAAGTGGGGGTTCAATTGGTCATCATTTGTTCATCCCCCAAATATTCCTTCGGTCCTGCAGTGGGCCAGGCCATGGCAGGAGGAGGAGGGGGAGGGGTCCCAATAGTCCAAGATTAGAATCCTGGGTCATAACGGTCACATCATTTTCAGGAATACCTCCGGGTCCCTTCCAGAAAAGTGACATTTCCCGAGCTCGTGGCGACGAGGGTAGGACCCACAGCCTTGAGGGCAGCTGGGGAGGGTGGTGTGGCATTGGGGCTTGGGGGGGTGAATAGGAGTTTGCCAGGCGAGGAAGCTGGACACAGAGCAGCCTGTGGGGCTGGGAGGTCCTTTCCAGGCGGCAGGGGATTCCAGCCTCTTTCCCCACCCAGGTCCTGGCCCTCAGGCTCTTTCATCCCACATTGCTTTCACCCTCTCTCCCCTGCCGCCCCGGGCCTCTGCTCCTCCAAGGCTGCTGTGAGGACCCGCTAGAGGCTGGCCTGCTGCCCCACCCCAGGGCCCCAGGGCCCCAGACGGGGATCCAAGCCAAACCCCCTCCCAGCAGACCCCAGCTCCACCAGCAGCTTCTTCCTAAAAAGTTTTTATTGCCTTTGGTCCACAGTCAACGTTTCACATTATCTCTTGGTCCCAGGGCTCCTGGATGGGGGCCAGTCCCTGGGTAGGACCTCCGGGTGGGGATCCTAGTGCAGAGAACTTGTCCTCTTCTCTTGGCAGAGGAATGCAGATAAGTATGGGAAGTGGGGGCAGGGGGGTGGCTCTGCCTTTTCCACCCAGAACTGTTGTCCTGGCTGGGCCTCAGTTTCCCCACGAGCCCCCGGACAAGCCACAGGTGAGTCTGAGAGGGCGAGAGAAATCCAGTTCCTTACAAGACCTCAAATATTTTGGACAATGGCCTGGCCCTCTCTCCTGGGGGGCCGCCTTCCTTCCCCGCATCCCCTTCCGCCACCCTCCCACCGCTGCTCCTCAAGAAAAAGAAAAAAATGTCTTTCATTAAAACTGCCTGAAACTTCTGTGGGTACAGAAACCACAAACTGATCTGCAGAGAAAAGGGAAGAAAAGGAGAGGCAACCGGAAACCATTCAGGGCTGGTCCCCTCCCCGCCCTGGTGTCTTCCCCAACCCCCCACAGCTCAAGCCCAAAGCCTGCTGGGAAATCCGCGGCCGCCGGGCCCTCCCTTCACCCTGCCCCCTAAGCTCTCAGCCGGCAGCGCTCAGACAAGGAGAAAAACAAGACAAGCAGAGAAGAGCCCCAAAACCACAGGCAGCGATGTGTGGACACGCCGGCGCGGCGCCTCAGTAACCGGCCTCCTCCTGGGGGTGGTAGGGGGCGAACTCCGGGGCCTCCCCTGGGCCCGGGCCGTCGCCCACAGCCACCGAAGCCCCATCGGCCGCGGGGCCTTGAGGGCAGTACTTGGGGTCACAGATCTGGCGCCCCAAGCCGAAGATCTGGCCGCTCTGGTTGGCGCCCTTCGTGTGGCCCATCTGCAGGGACACGGAGGAGCTGTCACACTTGTCGGTCCCCAGCTTGGTGTCGTAGATATGCCGCCGGGTCCCTGGAGCCGTCATGCCCACCTGGACAGGAGGGCAGCGCTTCAGGGCTGGAGAAGGGTGGGGGAGGGAGGCCCAGCAGCACTGGCCCCCACCCCCCCATCCCCAGCTGTCTCTGCCCCGACCGGGACCGTCTCTGCCCCGACTGGGACCCTCCCCGCCCTGCGGGGACGCCCTCTCTCGTCTGCCCCTGTGCCGAGTTGATCCCCACGACCAGCGACCCCCTCCCTGGAAACCTCCTGGCGTCTGCGTCCGGCTCTCCCTGTCGGCAGGAAGCTCCCCAGGTTGGGGCCCAGGCCCCCCGAGTATGCGAGAGTTCCGAGACCGTCCTATGGATACGGCAACGTGCAAGAGGAGACCGCATCCCGGGAGCCGAAGCCGCCGGTGTCGGATGGGCCCCTGGCCGCTCCTCGGAGGGAAAATGGGGCCCAGAACCTGGCGGCAGCTTCCCCAGCAACAGACAACAAGCAGGGGCAGGGACAGAGAAGGGACAGGCGGAGCGGCAGGAGAGTGACCCAGGGTGGGATCCTCCATGGGGGGCAGCCACGTCCACGGGGCAAGGAGGAGACTGCAGGGCGGCGGGAGCCCCACCTGGCTGGCGCACTTGTTGGTGCCCATCTGGAGGCTGATGGTCGAGTGGTCCATGGGTGGCAGGATGTGGTTCTTGGGGTCGTACAGATGCCTTCTCGTGCCGTAGGCCGTCATGCCCGACTGGCTGGCGCACTTGTTGGTGCCCATCTGCAGCGTGGAGGCAGGAGCGGTGAGGCCGTCCCCGCCCCCCCAGGCCTCTACATCCCGCCCTGAACCCGAGGGGGCCCAGGGCTGGACAGGGCCTGGGTCCCAGCGGCAGCCCCCCACCCCCCACCGCGGTGGGCGCAGGGCCAGAGGCAGGGGGAGCCCACCTGGAGCCCGATGACACACTGGCCTGCCTTCATGGTGGCATCGTCAAAGTTGCGCTCCTGCTTCTCTGAGTATTTGACGCCAATGTCCACGCCGCTCTGCAGCCCCTTTGTCTTGGCCTGGAAGGGAGGGGTGCTGGGAGGATCCCAGAGGGGCCACCGGGACCCTCGAGCCCAGCCCAGACCCACGCGACCCTGGGGATCCCCTGCCACCAGGGGACAGCTCAGCTCAGAACGGAAGTTCCGGGAGGCGGCGTCACCGGCCACCCTGGGCCTCTGACCATCACCTCCTGCTACCAAGCCTCCAGCAACCCACCTGCTCGCCCACACCTGCCCCTGCCCCTCGCCCCTCCCTGGTCTCCCCGCCTCACTCCCCACACGGTGGCCCCAGGGTGCTCGGGAAATGCCACTTGGCTTGCAATTCCCTCCTCCTGAAATGCTGTCCCAGCCCTCCCTGGTCACTAGACCCCACACCTGGGACCAAGGCCCCCTTCTTCAGGCTGCTTCTCACAGTTTAGAACTTTTTTATCATCTACAAAAAAGTGAAGATCGAGCCCTCGTGTCCACTCAGGCCTCCAGGGGATGGGTGTGTGGCTGCCGCGGCTCGAGGCTTCCCCAAAACGGGCCGCTCTGGCACGGGATGCTGGTCTCGGGGAGGCTGCCCCGTTTGCCCCTGAACCCCAAGTGCCTGGAGCCTCGGGCAGGACTGAATCCGGGGCGTCTCTTAACCCCCGTGGACCACAGCGCGGCGCTCCAGGAGGGTCGCTGCCTCCCTGCGGGCCTCACCTTCCCGGCCAGGGCGAGAAGAGACACCTGCACCTGGGTCATGTTCCCGCTCTCAAACAGGTCGTTGGCCTCGAACAGGTCCACGGGGTTCATGCCGTAGCTGACCATGGCCTTGATGAAGGTGGACAGGTTTTCCAGCTGGGGAAGGCAGGGGATGGACCGTGAGGCGACCCTGGCCGCATGCCTGGTGGGCGGAGGAGGTCCCTGCGCTCCACCCTCCTGACGCCCCACCCCGGGCCCTCACCTGGTGCCAGTTCTGCATGGAGCGGTTGATCTTGGGGACCGAGCCTGGTTGCAGCTGGTTCATGAGCCTGGGGCAGGGACACACGGGTCTCCGTTAGTGCAGGGGAGCCTCAGAGACGCGAGAGACTCGTTCTACACTTGGTCACACCCAGGCCTTCCCTAGCAGCCTGGCTGCCTCCTTCCAGGCCTCAGTTTCCCCTCCTGCAACGTACGCTTCACCCGCAAGGAAGCAGGGACCCAGGAGCACGGTGGCAGGTGTGAGCGCCACAGCCGGAGGGGGGAAGCTGGGAATTCCCACCCCGCAGTGGAGCCTGGAGGCCCTCCCGCTGTGGGCAGGGCGGAAGGTAAGGGTGCTCGTGGTCAGTAACCCAAGAACACGAAAGGCGAGAAAGACCAGAGACCCGCTGCAGGGAGAGGGCGCAGGCTTCCCGCCCGCCGTGGAGGGTGCCCCGCCGTGGAGGGTGCCGGCAGGAGGGGCAGCACCCAGCCCAGCCCCCGCCTCCCCGGCACTCACGTGCACAGGATGACTCCATCTTTGAGACCCTTCTGGAAGTCGGGCCCGATAGACAGGCCTGTGAGCCCCTCGATCCAGCTGCGGAGCTCTGCCTCCTTCTGGGGGTCATATTTGGACAGCAGCTGGAGGAGCGGAGGGCACAGGGCGCGGGTGAGCCCAGCTCGGCCGCTGTGGCCGCGGGGAGCTCCCGGGCCGCGGGCCTCCCCCTCCCACCAGCGCAGAGACATTGGCCGGGGAAGGCAGCGGCTGGGGGCACAGGGTGGGGGGTGGGAGGCGGGGGGGACCCGCTGCGGCCACTTCCTGCTGCGCCTCGTCCCCTGGAGAGGCTGCCCCTTCTCTGCTGTTTGTGGATTGCTGGGAGACGCCCGTGATGTTGACCATTTTCACCATCATCGAGGGGACAGCTCAGTGGTTTTTAATACACTCACCATGTTGTGCAACCATCACCATGGTCTAGTTCCAGAACATTCCACCGAGCCGAAAGAAACCCTGTTCCCATCAGCCATCACCCCCCATCCCTCTCCCCAGCCCCTGTCACCTCTAACCCCCTTCCCGTCCGCAGATGAGCCTGGTCTGGACGTGTCACACGCAGGGACTCACGCCCCGTGGGGCCTCCCATGTCTGGTACCCTCCCTGAGCGTCGTGGGCTCAGGGTCTGTCCCCGGGGCCGTGCGTGGGGGTGCCTCGCTCCTGCTGGTGGCTGAGGGACACTCCCGTGTGCGGGGGACACGCTGTGTGTATCTGTTCATCCATGAGTGGACATTCGTGTTGTTTCTACCTTTTGGCTACTGTGAGTTGTTACTCACTTGTATGAACATCCACGCGCCAGGTGTTCAGTCCTTGTGGGTGTGTATCTAGGAGTGGAATCGCTGGGTCACAGGGCAACTCTATGTTTAACTGAGGAACCACCAAACCCGTCTCTGTCCCTTGAACTGACCATACCAGTTACTGCCACAGGGCCTTTGCGCAAGCTGTCACTTCTGACTCAGATGTTTGCATGGCTGGGTCCCTCCCTTCAATCCACTCTCCGATCCAGTTTGAGGTCCCCCGCCTTCGAGAGGGCTTCCCTATGAAGCCCTCCTCAAACCCCCGTCTCCCCCACCCTGCCTTGTGTTCCTTCTAGCTTTTATCTTTATACAATATGCCTCCTTGCTTAGGAGCCACCCTTGAACTCTGCCTCCCAGCGCACTGCTGTCTCCACAGTCCCTGGATGGTGGGATAAAAATGCTCCCGGCCCCCCATCGGTGCACACCCAGTACCCACAAACACATACACACACTCTGTTCCCAATGGCAGCAGCGCAGGGCACCAAAGGGCAAAAGGGCCAGAGGCCCAGAGAAGCCCCAGTAAGGCAGGGAGACCCAGGCCAGGGTGTGCCGTGGGCGAATGCAGTCGGCCCCAGCGTGGCTCCTGGAGTGCAGAGGCCGGAAGCTGGGTCTGGGCCCCCTCTGGTTCCAGACTGTCCAGCTCAGGGGGCTTTCTGCTCTGGACCCACATAGACCCTACCCTGGACACTTTCCCTTCCTGCCCCTCTGCCCCGTCAGGGGACCCAGAGCCACCCGCTGCAGACCCAAGTCCTCCTCTCCGCTCTGCTCCCAGCTCCCTTAGACCACGGACACAGTTCTCTCCCTGTGCCTCCGTTTCCCCATCTGTGTTTGCCACTGTTTGCACAAGGACCTCCTGAACCAGGCCCCACCTCCTGGGTCCTGCGTATCGCTGAGAGCCGCAGACACAAAGGCAGGGAGGCTGGTCTGCTAACTTGATCCTCCCTCCCCTCCCCCGCCCCCTCCTGGTTCCCACAGCCCAGCAGCCCTGCCCTGAAGAATGAGAAGCCCAGGGCAAGGGAGGCCGGCTGGTCTGGACACCTGGCATACCTGCCCAGGGCTGGGCTGGGTCCCTAGTGGCCCCATGCGTGCGGGTTCCTGGGCTGAGGAGCCTGGCCAGCCCCGCCCAGAGCCCCCGCCTGCGCACACATGCCCCCCCTCCCCCGTGTCCAGCGGCCTTCGGCACATTCCTCCTCACCACAAACTGCCAGGAATGCAGGGGCTGCCTCCCTGCTAAATCGGGACCAGCTGTTGCCAGAGGTCTAGACCCCCCAGCCAGCCGGAAATGGAGTGACAGCTCAGGGACACGGTGGACAGCAGCCTGCCTTCATGCCAACCAGCCGGGGACAAACTGAGGCACACAGGGCCAGGCAGAGGTCTCCAGAGGTCTTGACTTCCTCCTAAGGAGCTGGTCAAGGGGGCAGGATGTGGGTTTCAAGCCCCAGGTTTCCAGGGCCGGTGCAGCCCGAGTGACCGGGACAAGCCAGTCATTGCCTTCCCATTCCCCAGACCTGCACACTGCCGGCTGGTCCCAGGGAGCCTTCCGCCCTCATCCCAGACAGAGCAGGTCTCGGCTCGCCCCATCTCACTCAGTCTGCGGAAGCTGCCTGTGCGGCCCCCCCGCTGCCCCCCACTTCCTGCGGCCCGGGGGAGATGGGGAGGGCGGCCCGCCCGGCCCTGCGGCCCCGGGTGCTGGGTTGAGTCCTCACTCTGCCACGCGCAAGCTGTGCGGTTCTGGGCGGCGGGCACGACAGCGCTGAGCCCGGCGATGGACGCACGGGGCTCTCGAACCCCGCTGAGGCTGAGCAGGGCAGCGCGGCAGCACCCGTCGCCGTGTGGACGCGTTCCCGCCATGCAGTCAGGGCTGGAGTGGAGAGGCGTGTGTTTAGGGAAGGTTCTGGATCTTGCTGGGTCACCCAGCCTTAGTTCCCCAAGCCTCGGCCATCTTCTGTCTCAGGGGCTGGAGGGAGGCCCTGCGGAGGCCCTGCAGTCTGAGCCCCCCGGGGTGCCAGTGGGGCGGGTGCCCGCATGGGGCCGGCAGGGCTGTGCCTTCCACATGCCTGGGCAGGCTCCCGGGGGCTGCTGGCTCTGGGGCCGCATTCCCAGGTGCCCGGAAGGAGGCTGGATGGGGATGACAAACTCCCCTTGGGCGGGAAGAGCCTGGAGTGACCGGCCTCGGGCGTCTCCCTGGGTCTGGGAGCACCCCCTGCTCCCCCTTCCCCAGCACGGACCCTGCTGCGTGACCGTCTGCAAGTGTGTGCCCCTCTCTGAGCCAGATCAGCAAGCGCCTTCTCAGCAGCGTCTGGCCCAGGCCCCACCCGTGTCTCTAGCTTGCAAACCGCACACCTTGTAGGAATCACATTCAGCTCACCCGGCACACCCCGTAGACCCCTCTGCTGTTGCTCTGTGTCGCATGGGACAGAGAGAAGTCACCAGGGAGCAGCCGCCGCCCCCAGCCCAACTTCCCCATCCGCGCCAACCTGGCCAGGTGTTGGCGGTGGGGAAATTCCTGTGGGGGGGCCACACCCTTTCCAAACAACGCGGCCCGCTCCCCTCCCCTCCTGAACGCGGAGGGGGCCGCCGGGGTCAAGTCCTCGCCGCCCTGAAGGGGCCCGGCGCCGTGGGGCTGAGGCAGGGACGGCGTTCGGATGGGGCAGGGCTGGGGGAAGCCGTCAGACCCGCCCGCCCCGGCTGTCGGAGGGAGCCGGACCGCAGACCTCGCGGCCCGCGGGAGGTGAGGGAGCCTGGGGCGGGCGCCCCGAGCAGAGCGCACGGCGGTGGCGACGGAGAGGGCCGGGGCCGGGGCCGGGGCCGGGGTCGGGCCGCTCTCCCGGGGCTCGCGCCCGCCGCCCGCCCCGCGAAGGGGAGTCCGCCGGGGGGTCCGGGCCGCGCGCCCCGCACTCACCCGGTTCCTGACCTCGGCCGACAGCCCGTACGAGGGCCCCTTGTTGAACTGCGTGGAGCTCATGGTGGCGGCGCGGCGGGCCGGGCCGGGTCGGGGCGCCGGGGGGGACGCGCGGGACCGGCCGCCCCGCCCCCGCCGCCCATTGGCCCCGGCGCGCATGTCCTTATAAGGCCGCGCCGCGCCGGCTTCCCGCGGCCGCCCGGCCCCGCCGCTCCGACCCCCGCCCCGGACGCGCGCCCTGTCCCCCGGGGCCCGGAGGGGCGCCTCGGCCCCGCGGCACGGCCGGGCCACAGCGGCGCGGAGGAGCGGGCGCCGCGGGCACGGGGCCCGGCAGTCCCGTCCTCTCCCTGCTGGCAGGCCCGGGGCGGCTCCGGACCCCTTCCCGCGCCCTTCGGCGCCGCGGTGGGAAGGGGGGGTGCGCTGGGCGCGACCCTGGTCCCCTGGGGCTCAATGGGGACCCGTCTCTGCGCACGGAGACGCCTCCCGCTCTACCCCCTTCCTGGGAGCGCGCATAGCCGGGTGGTGGCAAGGGGACCTGGGGGAGGCTTCTCGAAGCAGGGGCCACGGGAGCTGGGGCTTTGACGGAGGAGTAGGAGTTTGCCAGTCCGAAAGGGAAGGTGTTCCTGGCGGAACAGAGCGTGCGAAGCCCTGGAGAGACTGCGCTGAAAGCACGTAGAGCTCAGACAGATGATCGGGGGGAAGAGGGTTGAGATGGGAAGGGGTTGGGATGGGAAGGAGGTTGGGATGGGAAGGAGGTTGGGATGGGAAGGAGGTTGGGATGGGAAGGAGGTTGGGATGGGAAGGGGTTGGGATGGGAAGGGGTTGGGATGGGAAAGGGTTGGGATGGGAAAGGGTTGGGATGGGAAGGGGTTGGGATGGGAAAGGGTTGGGATGGGAAGGAGGTTGGGATGGGAAGGAGGTTGGGATGGGAAGGAGGTTGGGATGGGAAGGAGGTTGGGATGGGAAGGGGTTGGGATGGGAAAGGGTTGGGATGGGAAGGAGGTTGGGATGGGAAGGAGGTTGGGATGGGAAGGAGGTTGGGATGGGAAGGAGGTTGGGATGGGAAGGAGGTTGGGATGGGAAGGAGGTTGGGATGGGAAGGAGGTTGGGATGGGAAGGAGGTTGGGATGGGAAGGGGTTGGGATGGGAAAGGGTTGGGATGGGAAAGGGTTGGGATGGGAAGGAGGTTGGGATGGGAAGGAGGTTGGGATGGGAAGGAGGTTGGGATGGGAAGGAGGTTGGGATGGGAAGGAGGTTGGGATGGGAAGGAGGTTGGGATGGGAAGGGGTTGGGATGGGAAGGGGCTTTGAATTTCCCACTGGAACGGCAGGGAACGAGGAGGCAGTAGAACGGGGACTCGAGGTCGGGCATCCCGGGGCTAGAGCGGAGGCTGTCGAGTCTTCCAAGCCAGGCACACACCTGCCGCTCAACAGGTGGTATATGCGTGCACAGATAAATCAACAAATGAATAAATAAATGACGGAGTAAATGAATTTACTCGTTCAGTAATTCATTCATTGACCCACGGACACAACCACTCACTGCTCTGACATCGCTTCCGGGTCAGTCCCTTGCTGGGAGATGCTGGTCGCAGACCTTAGCGCCGGCCCTTCCTGTTGCCGGAAAGACGGAGCCTGGCACAGACTCCCACCCCTGCCCCACAGGAGCAAGTTCAGGACAGGAAGAAGAGTCTGAGGGAGGGACGAGGACACTGGAGGGGAAGTGGCGGCCCCACCAGAGGTGCCAAGGAAAGCTGCAATGAGAGGGGCGTGGGAAGTGGGGTTTTAAAGCATGAGTAGGAGTTTGACATATTTGACAGCAGCTCACGGGGCTCTGTGAGGGCTCAGCAAGGACTCACCCCTCCCCTGGCCCTTCCCTGGGACGCACACCTCCCCAGTTCCCCACTCCCTAGACTTCTGCTACCTCTCCGCCGCTCATTCGCCCTTCCATCTGTTGGAAGGTCTTTTCTTCAGGGTGCAAGTCCTAGCGACTGGTCTCGGATGAGTCCCTTGGGTCTCAGTTTCCTGGTCTGTAAAACGAGGAACCAGCGCACAGCGGGGAGTCAACAAGGAGCGGGTCTGGCTCTGAGTGTGGGGATAGTGTAGTTTGCTGGGATCTAGGTGGGGAGCTCTGAGGCTGATAGGATCCTGGAGCAGGGGGAGGAGGTGGGGGGCCGGCTAGACTCCTTGCTGGGTCTGCTGGGGCCTGGGAGTCAGCAGGAGCCGTGGCGCGGTGGAGAATGGCAGCCTGCGGCCGTCAGCGGTCAAGCGTGGCCCGGGGCTCCAGCCCCAGCCTGCGGCGGTCAGTGGCTGCCGGCCGTGCCCACCGGGCTCCTTGCCACGCCCAGCCTCTGATGCTTGTCCAGGGAGCCTCCGCGGCTCTAGGGACACCACCTGCACTGGGAGGCTCTGGGACAGAGAGGCTGGTTGTGACACCTGCCTGTGCCCACTCAGGCAAGCATGTCCGCAGGGCAGTGGCTGCCTGTGTTCTGAGGCGGGGGCAGGGGTAGGCAGAGCTCCCCGAGCGGTGTCCATCCGGATGGGGGGGGCAGCCGGCAGCTCCGCGGCCTTGTCGCCCCCCAGCGAGCCCTCCAAGAACGTTGGTAGGCCGAGGGGGCGCAGGCCTCCCTTCATTACATTAATCCTGGCTTAAAGTCAAATTCAGATTCTGCAAAACCTCTGCGCACATTTGGAACAACTCGGGGATGCGTGTGTTTTCCTGTTCAGCATAAGTTGTACACGGTCGAGCCGTGGAGGGGCATTTGCAGGGGCAGGAGCGCGGGGCGGGCGCGCGGGGCCGCCGGGTTTGCAGGAGCCCGTGCAGAACAAGGTAGAAATCGGTGCCTCGTGAACATCTCCCGCGGACTGCGGCGGGCAGCGGGTCCCTCTCGGTTCCCTCCACCTGGCTCAGAGTCCGCGGTCGCCGCGGGGTCAGGGTCACGTTTGCACCTTGACCCGCGGCCACACCCAGATCCCAGGTGTGGTTTCGTCTTGTTTTGGGGGGATGGCCCTTGAGTTAACAATGTTTTTTTGTACGTTTTTAGGTGGTTGAAAAGAACCCCGCTCTGCGGCAGGTGGAAACACTTGAACACTGCCGTGAGCAGAGACAAAGCTTTGTCCGCTTGGCCGCGCCCGTTTCACAGTCGCCTCATGCCACCCCGTCCGGAGCCCAGCTGCCAGGCTGACCGGGAGGGCTTTTAGGCCTTTGACAGAAAACCCACGTGGGGTCTAGACGCTCAACCACCCAGAACCCAAGAAATCCAGACTCAGACGTCCCCAAACTCAAACTCCTGGGGCCTGGAAGCTTAGCGTGTTACCATTTTCTAAACTCGGCCTGAGGACCTGCGATGCACGGGATGATGTAATTCTGCATAACCCTAACCCTCGGCGCCCCCACTCGGAGCCCTGCTTCATATCCCAGATTCCCCCGGGCTGTGGGATTTTACACGGCCACGCTTGGCCTCTCTGCGCCCCCTCGCCCGTCTGGAAAGCTCCTCCTAGCCCCCGGGTTTGCTGTCAGCGTAAAGTGGGTCAATGTGTCGCGGTCCCCGCAGCACAGGGCCATCTGAGATCAGGGTCGTCCAGTCAACACACGGGAGTTTCTTAGGAACTCTGGCCTCCGTGGAGACCCTGGCAAGGAGGTCTGGGTCTCTGCAGCTGCCCTCTGCCCGTGTCCCCCCGGGACTTACTCGTCCCCCCAGGACTGAGCCCTGGGGAGACTGTGGGCTCATGGGGAAGGGGGTGTCGGTTGTCTAGGTTGTCTGGGCTGGGACCTTGGTGATGCCTGTGGGTCAGGAGGCCCCCGCTGGAGGACCTGGGATAACAGGACCCCCCCAGAGCCTTACCAGGCTGGGGGGCTGGGCCCGGGGTCTCGGCGCTGGGCACGGGGACTACAGGTGTGACAAGGGCCCTTCCCCGCAGCCCCCTCCTGGGCAACGCCATCCCCTCAGTCTGCGCTCTCTGAGTGGGACCCTGGGGGGTCAGGGCAGGACTCCAGGTGGGGCCCCCTTTGGGTGCCTCCTGGGGGGGCTCCCCTTGCTCTCTGCAAACAGTCATCTCAGGACATACGGCTAGTGCAGACAACAAGACAGTAATAGTAACAACAGCATCTGGGAGGAGGGAGGGGGTACCTGTGAGCCAGGTCAGGAGCCCCCCTGCTCAAAACGGGCCACGCTCCCTGCTCAAAACTGGGCACATCAACGGAGATGTGCCCAGTGGCGGGCGAACCCTGCACTGTGCCCACCCTCTCACTGTGCCCCAGGCCTGTCTCAGGTCCTTTGCCCCGGCCGTGACCTCTGCAGACGCCCTGTCCTCCTGGCTCCTTCTCCGCCCTCCCTTCCTCCTGTTCCAGGGTCAGCTTCTGGTGAGTCTCCCTGAACCCCCAATGAACTCTCAATCTGCCCCAGGCCGGCTTCCTGCCCCCCGTGGGCCACCAGCATGGCCCAGACGCCCCCGCGGCGGTGTCCACAGCACCCTGGGACACCCGCCCACCTTCTCACTTCCCCGATTGTCCCCAGAAGTGTCCTTCTCTAGCACTTTGGGCTGACACTTTGAGCTCTTCCTGGCTACGTTTTTTCTCTGTGACAGCGGCTTTCCGAGGAGGCCAGCCGCTGGACCACTGCAGTTAGCTGGCCTTGCAGTGTGGATGCGCCGGGACGTGTCCCTTGCTTTGGTGGCCCCGAGTTCCTGCGACGTGGCAGTGAGCTCTAGGCGCGCCTCAGCCGCAGGTGCTCGCTTCGGCATAAGGCACCGGCGTACACACAACTGCGGCCCCTGTGCCCCGGGGAACCGGCTGAGGCTGGGTCTGCTCTCCGGCGCCGACGACACCTGCCAGCCTCCTGCTGGGACGATTGTCCTCCCTCTGTGGGACGCGTGGCTCGGGCGTGAGGCAGTAATTCTGGCAGCGAGCACTGGCGGAGCCGTGCGCCAGGCCCGGTGCAGGGCACTCCGGGGAACAGAGGAGAAGGCGCTCAGCCTCCATGGGGGGCGGGGGGTGGAAGAGGAGGACCCCCTTCGCGCGGCGGCTCCCAGGATCGCAGACCCGGACAGCGGATCTGGAAGGTTCTCCTTGTCGTACCCGAGTTTTCGCGTCTGAGAGCCCAAGGAGCCGACCCGATGCAATCCCACGAGGGTTTATCCGACAAGCTTAAGCTTGGGCCCAAGTGTACCGACGCAGCGGAGTAGGGCCTCGGCCCCCGCTGAGCTCAGGGGCATTTATGGGATCCTGTTATTGACGCAGGGTGGGGGCCAGGGCGACCTTGCGCACAGGGGTCTGAGATGGCTGTACTCACGCTACGGCTAACCCTGAGGTGGGATGGCCTTGGTTTTTCTCGGCCTGCACACTCCGCTTCCTGGGGCAGCGGGAGCTGGCTGCATCCCTGGGCGCCCCCATACCCGGACTGTCGCAGACACCGCGCCTGCCCCGCCTCGCGGGGCGGCTCCCGGCGGGGACCAGCGCGTACGCAGCGCAGGAACCAGGCTCCCGGCGCCGCGGCCCCACGGCCGTCTCCCAGCCCGGGTCGGGCCCGGCCCCCCGGAGCCGCCCTCCCCGTCGGCAGCAGGCCTGGTGTCCTCTGTGCGTCCTCACCCGGGCTCCCCGGCCCCCTCCGCCCGTCCTTCCTCACTCCTGCCGCGGCGCGGGCCCGGCCCCCAGCAGGCGCTCAGGAAGGCTCACCCCGCCTTTCCGCGACCCCAGGCGGAACGCGCCGTGGGGGCGGGAGCCACGCCTGAGCCCAGCGCGGCGCGTCCCGTCCGCGCCGCTGTCCCCTCGGGGCCGCCGCACCGGGGTCTGGGGTGCCGGGAACTGGGCGACCCTCGGAGCGGCCCGTTCACGGGGGAACCCGGGCCCTTGCGGGAAGTGGCCCTGACACCGCTCTCCTCCCGCGCAGGCCGTCGGCGGCCCGCGGGGCTCGTGGTCGCGCGGAGCCATGCTCCGGCGCCAAAATATGGAACGCTTCACGAATTTGCGTGTCATCCTTGCGCAGGGGCCATGCTAATCTTCTCTGTATCGTTCCAATTTTAGTATATGTGCTGCCGAAGCGAGCACGCTACACCCTCTCTGCGCACCGCTATTTAAAGTGCAAAAATAAAGCTACTTTTCAGTTAGGCCACATTGCTAGACATGCACGCACTGTGGTTTTTCTCCCCAGGGTTCCGTGTAAACGACTCTCTCCTACTATCACGCTTGCTTTGGATGTCTCTGATCACGAAAACCCTCAGATGTTAACTCACTTAATCTCCCATGCGCACCTTAGCGCCGCGAAGACTTGTGGGGGATGAAATGCAAAAGACCCGAACCAGACACCGCCCTGCCGGGCCGCCCAGCGCCGGCCGCCGCCATCCCAGCGTTCCCTGCGAGCCCAGGGAAGCCGCTCTGGCCGCCGCGGCGACTCGCTGGCGTCAGCAGGCCGCGGAGGCGGAAGATGGCGGCGGCGGCGGCCGGGCGTCGGTGAGCAGCGCGGCCGCGGCGAGGACGGCCGATGGCGGCCGGGAGGTGCCCTCGGGGACCCGCGGGCCGCTAGGGCGCGACGGTGGGCGGCATGTCGGAGCACGCGGCGCCCGGGGCTCCGGGGCCCGGGCCCAACGGCGGCGGCGGCGGCCCGGTCCCCGCGCGCGGGCCTCGCACCCCCAACCTCAACCCCAACCCGCTCATCAACGTGCGCGACCGGCTCTTCCACGCGCTCTTCTTCAAGATGGCTGTCACCTACTCGCGGCTCTTCCCGCCCGCCTTCCGCCGGCTCTTCGAGTTCTTCGTGCTGCTCAAGGTGACCGAGGGCGCGACCCCCGACCCTTGACCCCAGCGGCCGGACCCTCCTCCGGGTCTGCGACCTCTGACCCCGAACGGGCGCTGCCGCCCGCGCCCGCGGCCTGCCCCCGTGCCGGACCCTCCCCTCCGAGGCGGGGGTCTCCCCGCAGCGCCGCGCCCCGACCGCGCTGCCCGCGGCCCTCGGCCCTGCCCTGGCCCCGGGCCGGCTGCGCTCTGCGCTCTGCGCTCGCCCCCGCGCCGGACACACCCCTGCCGCCTTCCTGCGCTGGACGCCGCTCCCCGTTTCCGTCTTCACCTGCGCCCGCCTCGGGGCGCGCCCCTGCCTTGGGGCTTTCCTCGCGCCGCCCGCACGGCGCCTCGGGGTCGTGACCGAGCGACCGGGCTGAGGCCAGCTCCCCGCGTTCGGTCAGCGGCGCCGCGGCTCTGCCGCCCCGGCCAGGGCCCTGGTGCGGAGCCGCTTCCCATCCTCCCGGGGGGGGCAGAGGAGCGTCGGCCCGGACGCAGGACCGCCCGGGCCGTCTGAGGAGGGTCTGGCCGCGATGACCGCTGCCGCTCTTCAGTGGCGCGGGCTGCGCGCGGCCGTTTCGTTTCGGCAGAGCGCGCCCACGCGGGGGCTGGAGACGCTGAGCTCGCCGCTCGCCTTGGGGGGCTGGTGCTGGCCTTCGGGGCCCCTGGGGTGCCGCAGGCCTGTCGGTCAGGAGCCGGCGGCCGTGGGGGTCGGGTGGAAGGAGCCCAGACGTGGCCTGCCCCAGCCGTGCGGAGGTCCGCTGGTCCGGAGACCGCCCGGTGCTGCTTCCTCCCCACAGCCCCAGAGCATCGCGGGCCCCTGTGCAGGGTTCCCAGCGCCGGGTCCCTTCCTGCGGCTGCTGAGTGTGTGGACACGACTTCCTGGGTGCGGGAAGCGCTGCCTTCCCCCGACGATGAGACGACGAGCGGAGCTCAGGCTCCTGGGAGCAGGTCCCGGGCGTTCCCGTTCTGCCCGCTGCTTTCTGACCGCGGCGCAGGTCCTGTGTTTGGGCCGGCCTGGCCTGCGGATGTCGTGGCATAGGTCATCGAGTCCTGCGAGGCTCTCAGACTCCCGCGCTCTCCTCTGTGGCCCAGGGGTCTGCGGGCTAAAGCCTGAGGCCTGGTGAACCTCGTGAACCTGCCCGACCCCTGGAGTCCTTTGCTTTGCTCGTCTGCACAGTGAGGGCTGGACCAGCTGACGTGTGAGGTTGCTGCAAGTTCAGAACGCTCCGTCTCTGCTTCCTGCCTGCCCGGCTTCCGGTGCCCTCGCTGCAGGGGTGGAGGTCCCTTCGTGGACTTCCTCACAGCTGTCTCTTCCTGTGGTCCCCGTTGAGCTTAGCGCACAGCCGTGAGGCAGCCCAGACCCCCCGGTTCCTCCGCTGGGCCAGACTGGGGCCAGCAAGGGGCAGCGGCTGGGGCCCGCGTTCCGGCAGCCTCGGCTTCCACCTCTGCTGGTTTTCCTGGCATCGAGGCCAGACCAGGACCTCTCAAGTCCTGGAGCAGCGGGCACTCGGTGCCGCAGCCTGTCCGGTTGGACTCTGAACCTTGGGCAGCCTGACCCTGCAGCCACTGAGCGATGCCTGCCGGGTGACGGGGGCTCTGACGTTCTGTGCCTTTGCCACTCCCTCCCCCTCTGAAGTATGGAGGTGATCCTTGGGGTGACTAATGTGTGATAAATGTGTGCAGTGCCCCAGGGCCCTGGCTGTGAAACGGGAGTCCCTGAACACATCCCCTGCCCTGTCCTGCCTGCTTCTCTGACGCGGCGTTGAGAGGGCAGAGCGGGAGGGAGGGAGAGAGCAGGCTCTGGGGTGAAACAGGCCGGGCCACTCAGCCCTCAGTGGAGGCAACCGGAAGTGCATGTGCAAAGGCACCGGGGCAGGCAGGTCAGCAGGAGCAGTGGGGCTGGGTGTGTAGGGTCACATGGAATGGCAGAGACGGGGGGGGGGGGGGCACTGTGGGTCCCCGCGCAGGGCTGGCTGCCACCTTGCCTGGGCACATATGGCTGTGACAGGTCTTTGGAGGCACCAAAGCTGCGTCTGCCCCCCGTTCCTAATGGGGAAACTGAGGCCCAGATTCAGGCAGGCCTTGTCAGGTAGAGTAAGGAACTTCTGGCCTTGTCTCTGGGGACCTCTCCATTTAGTCAAGGGAGTAGATCTGGGGCCTTAGGGCAGGGAAAAGATGCTGGTGGGGAGACCCCCCCAAGTGCTTGAGAGGGCACCAGGGTGACATTGGGGCCCTGGGTCTGCTCTGGAGTCACACACATTCGTTGCACCAGCTCACGGCGGGACACGTCGCCCACACTGTCTTGCCCTGTTCCCTCTCCTTGGGACCCAGCTTTCCTGTCCAGCTCCTCCCCTCCAGGCCATGTGGCTTCTGCCTCAGTTTCCTCATCTTCAGACTGGGAGCCAGGTGGCGGACACACATGTCCCCGGAAGAGCCTGGCCACACTGCATGCAGCGCTCTTTGGAGATCTTGGTGCGCGGGCAGCGCGGTCTTCGGCCCCGAGCAGGCGGCGCGCTTGACGTCTGCTCTCACGCTGCGGCTGCTCTGGCTCGGTGGTCTCGGAGGGGGGCCAGGGTCCTGGGGGACACTGGGTGGGCTGGTGTGTGGGCGGCTCTGCACGCTGCCCCCACGGGCAGAGGCTCCAGCCCAGTCCGTCCGCTGTGACCTGAGCACCTGGGGCTCCGGGGCCTCATCGCCGTCCTGCGGGGCCACTTCGGCTGCAGGAAAGGAGGTGCCGTTCCTCTCGCCCCAGAGATGGGCCTTTGGAACCGGCACATCTCCCGGGTCCGGGTGGGCGCCTGGCTTCAGGCCAAGCCGGCCCCAGGATTACAGCAGCCTGTGTAGGCGCGGGGCTGCGTGTCCCCTCAGCTCGCAGCCCCCGGCCCAGGTGGGGCAGGAGTCTATGCTCTGCTGCCCCGTCTGTGAGCAGCACGTGCAGGGCTCGTGGTGTCCCTGCCGCTGGCCACATGGCCCAGGGTCTCAGGCGTGTTGGAGCAATGTGGTCCCTGGACACCCACTTTTCCCAGAACAGTGATGGGCGTGGCATGAGGCCAGCTGGGCCCTTTTCCCAGGGGCCAGGGTTGTGGGCGGTACATGGGCGCGTCACCCAGGACGCAGGATCCAAAGGCCGCATTAGAAGTGCAGCCAGCAGACCTTTACGAGGTGTGGGCTCCGGGGGACTGGTCGCTCCTTGGACGCTCCCGCTTCAGGGCAGCCCAAGGCGGTGACTTCGTGGGGCAGTCAGAGCTGACAAGGGGCAGGTCACTGGGGGCTGAGCAGCCGCCCCGCCCACCAGCCATGCCAGGAGCACAGCCAGGGTCCCATTTTGCAGATGGGGACCTGCCATGCCGGGAGGGGTGCAAGGGTGCCGGGCTGGGCTGGTGAGGTCAAGGGTGCTCGGAGGACAAGGCAGAGCTGGAGGCTGCTGGGCGAGCTGAGTCTGATCTGCCGCCCCCCGCCCCTGGCCCCGGGTCCTGCACAGGGCCAGGTGGCATCCCCCCTCCCTTGGGGCCGTCCCGGGACTTGGGGCCCCTGCAGAGTCGGGCTGTCGCGGTGCCCGGGCCTCGGCACTGACCGTCTCCTGCGTCTCCCACCCTAGGCGCTGTTCGTCCTCTTCGTGCTGGCGTACATCCACATCGTCTTCTCCCGCTCGCCCATCAACTGCCTGGAGCACGTGCGGGACAAGTGGCCACGGGAGGGCATCCTGCGTGTCGAGGTGCAGCACAACTCCAGCCGCGCGCCCGTCTTTCTGCAGTTCTGTGACGGCGGCCGCCGCGGCAGCTTTCCCGGCCTGGCCGTAGAGCCGGGCAGCCCGGAGCCTGAGGAGGACGAGGAGGAGGAGCTGGCCGTGGACATGTTCGGGAACACGTCCATCAAGGTGAGCTGGCCGGGCGTGCTGTGCCTGAGGGCGCCTGGCGAGCTGCGGTTCACCTGGTGGGGGGCCCTCGCTGCGCAGGCCTGCTCCTGCTGGCGCGGCCTTGGCGGCAGGGATGGTGCTGGGCAGACTTGAGGCCTTGGGCCATTGCCCGGCCCTTACTGGAAAGGGATCGACCCGTTTGCAGGGGCACCGAGGGCAGAAAGCACGGAGCAGGAGGCCCCTGCAGGCACTGGGCTAAGAGCTGGGAGTTGGTCCTAACTGTCCTTTATCGGGGGCACTGGGCTGCCCTGTTCCTGGAGGCGGGCAGGGTTCCGGGGGATGTGGGCGAGGCCACGGCCCAGAGGAGGACCTGCTGAAGCAATTAGGGACTAGGGTCCCGTGGTTGGTGAGGACCTGGCAGGCTTTCCGCGCTTCAGGATGCTGCCCCTTCCCTCCAGATGGCTCCCAGGGGAGCATGGTGTTGGGTCGGGGGCCTGTAGGAGCTTACAGGTCAGAAACCTTCCAGCCCTGGAGGTGGAGGGTGTCCCAGCGGGGCTAGAGGTCACAGCAGCCGGGGCAGAGTGTGTGGCCTTGGTCAGCGGATGAGCCGGACCTGTGCGCCCGGCCGCTGATGGTGCCCTTCCTCTCGGCCGCCCGCAGTTCGAGCTGGACATTGAGCCCAAGGTGTTGAAGCCACCGGGCAGTGCTGAGGCCCCAAATGACAGCCAGGAGCTCCCCTTCCCAGAGACACCCACAAAAGGTACACCGCAGGCCCCTGGCTGGCCCAGTGGGGAGCACGCGTCTCTAGATGTTGGGGTTGTGAGTTCGAGCCCCGTGCCGAGTGTTGAGATTTCTTTCCTTTTTTCTGTTTCTTTCTTTGGAGACTTTTATTTACGAGTCTGAGAGAGCGAGTGAGAACAAGCAACGTAGGAGGGGCAGAGGGCGCGCGACAAGCAGACCCCCACCAAGCGCGGGGCTTGATCCCAGGACACCGAGATCATGACCGGAGTCAGAGGCAGACGCTTAACCAATGAAGCCGTCTAGGTGGCCTAGGCAGAGAGATTTCTTGAAAAATAAAATCTTAAAAAAAATAATAAAAAATAGGGGCGCCTGGGTGGCTCAGTCATTAAGTGTCTGCCTTTGGCTCAGGTCGTGATCCCGGGGTCCTGGAACTGAGCCCCACATCGGGCTCCCTGCTCGTGTTCCCTTGCTCACTGTCTCTTTCTGTTGAATAAATAAAATCTTAAAAAAAAAAAAAAGCGCCCACATCTTGGGCTAATCGGTGCGCAGCAGATCCCTTCAAGGGGTTGCCCTGGGGCCACTCCCCCGTCCAGAGGGTCCTCGGGCCTGAGCGCCTGCCCTGCTTCACTCTGCCCACCTGTTCCCCGCCTGCGGGGTGGGAGAGATGTCCTGGAGCCCCCGGTAACTGGTTCCCTTCTCAGGGAGTCTCTGGGTGGGGGTCATGGGACCCTGACGCTCCCCAGAGCCCCCCGGGAGTGGTCGCCCAGCCCCTCAGGGAAGACAGCTGGACTGCGGCTCACGGGCTTTGTCCCCACAGTGTGGCCGCAGGACGAGTATGTCGTGGAGTACTCGCTGGAGTACGGCTTCCTGCGGCTGTCCCAGGCCACGCGGCAGCGGCTCAGCATCCCCGTCATGGTGGTCACTCTGGGTGAGTGTCCCCCGGGGTGAGGCGGGGGGGGGGTGTCTCGGGGCCTCCCAGAAGCACTTGGGTCCGGGCGCCAGGTCCACTTTCCGGCCACAAGAAGCTTCCTCCGCGGCATCTCGGGTGTCAGGGTCATGGCGTCGCTCGGGTGGGGGTCCTGCCGCACACACAGTTTTGTGCCTGCCCGCAGACCCCTCGCGCGACCAGTGCTTCGGGGACCGCTTCAGCCGCCTGCTGCTGGCCGAGTTCCTGGGCTACGACGACATCCTCATGTCCAGCGTCAAGGGCCTGGCTGAGAACGAGGAGAACAAGGGTTCGGTGGGGCGGGGGCGGGGGCGGGGGCGGGGCTTGGCGCAGCGGCTGGACCGACGCTCATGGCCGCCCCCCTACCTCCGGGCAGGCTTCCTGCGCAACGTGGTGTCTGGGGAGCACTACCGGTTCGTGAGCATGTGGATGGCCCGCACGTCCTATCTGGCCGCCTTCGTCATCATGGTCATCTTCGTGAGTGCCGGGGGCAGGGCAGGGCAGGGCGGGCGTGGGGGGGGTGGCGCTCCCTGAGATATCCCACCGCCCTTGCCCGCAGACCCTCAGCGTGTCCATGCTGCTCAGATACTCGCACCACCAGATTTTCGTCTTCATTGGTGAGTCTCCCTGCCCGCCGTTGGGGAGGGCTGGGCTCCGCCCCCAGCCCCCGAGGCCCCCCGCCCGCCTCGCCCAGCCGCCGGGCACCTCACCTGGTCTGCCCGCCGCCGTTTTGTGCCCGCAGTGGACCTGCTGCAGATGCTGGAGATGAACATGGCCGTTGCCTTCCCGGCCGCGCCCCTGCTCACGGTCATCCTGGCCCTCGTCGGTGAGGACCCCTTCCTCCTGCCCCTCCTGGCCCCGCCCCCCCCCACGGCCCGCCCAACCGCCCGCCTAACCGCCCGCCTGCCCACAGGGATGGAGGCCATCATGTCGGAGTTTTTCAACGACACCACCACGGCCTTCTACATCATCCTCATCGTCTGGCTGGCCGACCAGTACGACGCCATCTGCTGCCACACGAACACCAGCAAGAGGCACTGGCTGCGGTGAGCACCGCGGCGGCGGGGGGCGGGGGCGGGCGGCGGGCGGCGGCTCACTGTGCGCCCCGCAGGTTCTTCTATCTGTACCACTTCGCCTTCTACGCCTACCACTACCGCTTCAACGGCCAGTACAGCAGCCTGGCCCTGGTCGCGTCCTGGCTCTTCATCCAGGTGAGGCCCGCGCGCTCCCCGCGGGGGTCTGGCCTCCGCCGCTTCCGCGGGGGCTGGGGTTCTGGCTCCGGCTGCCGGCCTGACCCCGAGCCCCCGCACCCCCAGCATTCCATGATCTACTTTTTCCACCACTACGAGCTGCCCGCCATCCTGCAGCAGATCCGAATCCAAGAGATGCTGCTGCAGACCCCGCCGCTGGGCGCCGGAGCCCCCACAGCGCTTCCCGATGACCTGAACAACAATGGGGGCACCCCAGCCGCCACCCCCGACCCTGCTGGCCAACCGCCCGCCCTGGGCCCTAGCGCGCCGGGCAGTAGTGGGGGCCCCGGCCCCGGGGCTGAGGCACCCAGCTCTCTGGTGGCTGCAGCAGCTTCGGTGGCCGCGGCTGCCAGCGGGGACCTGGGCTGGATGGCAGAGACAGCCGCCATGATCACAGACGCCTCCTTCCTGTCTGGCCTGAGTGCCTCCCTCCTGGAGCGGCGGCCTGTTGGTCCGCTGAGCCCCGCCGGGGGGCTCCCCCGGGTCCCCCAGGACCGTGCCCCATCCAGCAACTCCCTGGCACATGACACAGCGCCCCCCGCCGCCGCCCCCACAGCCCCAGGGGACCCATCCCCAGAGGTCGGTTCCTGAGCCTTGGGCAACTGACCGCCCCCTCCCTGGCCATGCAGGCCCACTGGGTACGACCTGGCTGGAGCCCTCGGGTATCAGGGAGGCTGTCCCGGGGGGGTTCTTGGTGTGGCCCAGCCTGCCTTGGGTGGCGTCAGGGTCATCGGGTTTGCCCGGGGTGGGGGCTTCTCTTCCCTAGTGTGGGGCCTGCTGGAGGCCTGTCCCTGCTGTTAGTGGTGGGCCCCTCAGCCTGTGAGTCGTGGCAGGCCAAAGCAGGGGGATGGGGGCTCCATGGAAGGTTCCTGAAAGGGCTGGTGAAGCGTGTGAAGTGAGCTGTCCCTCGGTAGCAGAGCGGGGCAGGTCTCCAACAAGGTGAACGCCGGCGGGGGCCACCCTTGCGGTCCCGGCCCGCTCCGCTGGTGCTCATCATGCTCAGTGCCTTTTCCACGGCCCCTGACCCCAGGTGTGTGTACCAGGGCTGGGGTCCCGGGAGGGCAGAGCTCGCGCTTCGGGCTCGGGGATGCTGCGTGCAGGCGCCAACATGGAGGGCGGTGGCTGGGCGCGGGGCTCCAGCCCTGCTGGGGTTGGAGTGGGTCAGGGCGGGTG
The DNA here is from genome assembly GCF_922984935.1 of Meles meles. Lineage (NCBI taxonomy): Eukaryota > Metazoa > Chordata > Mammalia > Carnivora > Mustelidae > Meles > Meles meles. The sequence continues at coordinate 482,547 of NC_060085.1, read as the reverse complement.
GCCAGACGAAACCACTCGGTGAGGAATGCGGAGAGCGCTCATTCCATTCTATTTAATGCGGTGTACAAAATTGTGTTTGTATATAGAATAAACTGTTGACGGCGGCCAGAGCGTCTGTGCGCGGGCTGGGAGGGGCCCGCTTTGGGCAGGGTCGGGGGAGGGGGCGCCTGCGCCGGGCGGGGGATGCGTTGCCCGCGTCGTCGTGCGCCTTCAGGTGCTTCGGAGCAGGCGCAGAGGCCGGTCCCCGTCCCCCAGCTGAGCCAGCAGCTCGCCTCGCCGCACCAGGGCCTGGCGGAGCCGCTCCCGCGCACTCTCGATGCGCTGCTCCAGCTCCTCCAGCTCGCGGGGACCCGGAGGGCCCGAGGGCAGCACGGCTGGCAGGCGGCCGTTGGAACACAGCCAGACCGGGCCCTCTGGCCGCCCCGCCCCCTCCGAGTCGGGCGCCGCGGCGGCTTCTGCGGGCTCCAGCAGGAAGCGCACGCGACGCTCCCTCGCTACTGCCTGGCGCACCCGGGTCCAGCTCGGCGCGCCCGCAGACGCTGCCGGTGCGTCCTGCTGCTGGTCCTCCAGAGCCCTGGGGACGTGCGATGTTAGGGGCTGGGTCCGTACCTTTCCCTGGCGCGCACACCCACTCTGCTCCTGGGGTCCGGGGCGGCGGGGCGGCCCTGTCCCGCGGGGGAGGACTGGGGTCGCGGCGGGTGGGAGGGGTGGGACCCTTTACCTGGGGCCTGGCTCCTCGGCACCCGGCGGCTCTGTGTTGAGGGCGCGGTGGATTCTCTGCAAGCCCAGAGGCTCGGTCGGGTCAGGGGACGCGTCCCGCCCCACCCTCCACCCTCCACCCTCCGCCCTCCGCCCCCTGCTCGCGCCGCCTCCGCTCACCTGGCTCGTGTGCAGCCAGTACTGCAGCTTCTTGCCCCTGCGGATGCGCGGGAGCACCAGGTGGTAGAAGACGTGCTCGCCCAGGCAGCTGAGCAGAGCGCTGCCCAGCCCCAGGCAGAGCAGCACGAAGAGTCCCGAGAAGTGGTAGATGCCCACCTGCAGTGTCTGGGGTGACACGTGGGCACAAGCCCTTCACGGGCGGGCCCGGACCCTGCGGAGCCCTGGCTGGGGGCGGGACCCAGGCCGGCCCGGAGAGGAGCCTGGGACTGCGGAGCCGGATTGGGAGGGTGGCCTTGCGCGTCGTGGGGGTTGGGGGGTGCAGGTTGCTCGGGGAGCGCTGGAGCTGGGCTTTCGTAGGAGAAGCCGGAGTGCACGACTCTGGGCAGCGAGCAGGGGCCTGACCACCTCATTTGAGGCCCACGCAGGCTCAGGGCCCCCCGCCCCGTGCCTAGCCCCACCCCGGGTCCCCGGCCCTCCCCACCTCAGTAACGGCGAGGACGCGCTTCCCGCAAGGAACCATCCTGTACCACTTGTCGTGCAGCAAGTCCATGAAGCCGGAGGACTTGTAGCGGCTGATGAACTCGGACAGGTTGGAGGTGAGCGGCGAGTTTTGAGGGAGTCCGATGCCATAGCCTGGGGGAGCCCAGGGGTTGGGTTGGGGCCAAGCTGGACGCAGCCCCAGAGGAGCCGCCCCAGGGCCACTGGTCCCAGAGGCCCCTCACCCTCCATGGCGAAAGGCTTGCCCACGGTCAGCAGTTTACAGTCGGCGTCGATGGAGACCTCGTAGTCCAGGAGCGACTTGTCCATGATGAAGGCGTTGAGCTTGGGGGGGTCGCTCCTGCGGGGGTCGGGCCGTGGGGGCAGAGGCCGCGCCCCGCCTTAGGTGCCCCGCTCCGCCCCGCCCCCCGCGTCCTGCCCCGCCCCCCGCGTCCTGCCCGCCGGCCCCGCCCACCCAGGCGGCCGGCCCCGCCCCCTCGCGTCCTGCCGCCGGCCCCGCCCACCCGAGCGGCCGGCCCCGCCCCGCCCCGCCCCGCCCCGCCCCGCATCCCATCCCGCCCCGCCCCGCCCCGCATCCCGCCCTCGCCTCGCCCCGCCCCGCATCCCCGCCCTCGGCCCCGCCCCGCATCCCGCCCTCGGCCCCGCCCCGCATCCCGCCCGCCGCGGGGCCTCACGTGAGCATGGCGACCCCGTGCGGCGTGGTGGGCGCGCTGTGGCGCCGCATGTGCGCATGCAGGTCGGGGAAGCTCTTCTTGATGTAGGCCTCGGCGCTGCTCTCCCACACGGTGCCCACGCGGAAGCCCTGGGACGGGGGGTGCAGCTGCGGGGTTGGGCAGCGCGTCGGCCCCGGCGCTCGGCCCGGCCTGCGGCTCCGTGCACCCCTGCCCCGGCTCTCACCCAGCCTCTCCCGCGGCCGCCCGCCTGGGGCCCGATCACCGCGGGGCTCCTCTGGGCGCCGCGGGGGTCCGGCAGCAGCCCTGCCCCACCCACTCGACGCCAGGAGCTCCCCAGTCTGGGGTCACCCGACAGGGCCCACTGTCCCCGGGGGCAGGGTCGCCTGGGTGAGAACCACTGTTCTAAATGCCCACGTGTCCACCTCCACGCAGACCTGGCCCTGAGCCCCAGACCTCCTCGTCTTCGCACGACGCCCTCCACGGCTCCCCTGGGCTCTCGCGGGAGTCTGTCCCCAGCGGACCCCTACACTTGGCCTCCTGGGTCTTCCTGCCCCAATCAAGTTGACCCTGTACTCCCTCTTCGCTCCCGAGTGTCCCGAAACCCGCCCACCGCTCAGCCCCCCAGCCCTCTGGGACAGTCCCCTCTGCCTTGGCCTCCCCACGCAGTCCTGCAAACTCCAAACGGGGGAGTGAGCGGTACGCCGACCCAGGCCTCCTGATGTGGCTACAGCACCCCAAAAAGACCTGAATGGGAGCCTCTGGAGCAATGCCGTCTAGAACGTCCTGGACTTGCACTGTTCTCCAGTGGCTGCCGAGCACTTGCGGAGGTTAGTTTGTGAAGGTGGCGAGTGGCCAGCCCACCAGAGCATTGGGTCTAGGTTTCGTTACCCGTTTACAAAGGACGTGGGGCCTGGGGTGCCGCAGAACAGGCTAAGCACCCCAGGACACAGCCTGATCCCAACTGTGGGAGCTGCTGCTGGACAAAAAATTTCTCCAGCCGCCGAATTTCTGGGGCACAGTAACTGGGAGGAAATCGACCTGCAGTGATCAGGACCCAGATTCAAACAAATCGTGGGCAGCGGGTGGGAGAGCACTGGGAAAAGGGGACCCTGATGTGTGTGAGACCTTCCAGAATAATTACGGTGAAACGACAAAGAATCCAGAGGCTGGGGCTGTCCTTGGGGGGAGCCTGGCTGGGAGTTGATTTTGGAGCTGGAGGACGGGTTCATTCATGGTGCTCATTGCTCCCTACTCAACCATGTTTCAAATGGGGGCGCCTGGGTGGGTCCGTGGGTTGAAGCCTCTGCCTTCAGCTCAGGTCATGATCCCAGGGTCCTGGGGTCGAGCCCCACATCGGGCTCTCTGCTAAGCCGGGAGCCTGCTCCCCCTTCTCTCTCTGCCTGCCTCTCTGCCTACTTGTGATCTCTATCAAATAAGTAAAATCTTAAAAAAAAAAAAAAAAAAGCTTCAAATGTTTCATTAAAAGAAATACCTAGACTGGGGCCCACCTGGGCTCAGCTCACAGCCCTCCAGGGCCCTGAAGGGGGGAGTGGCGGAGGTTCTGTCCCAGAAGGAACTGCTTTGGACACCCTGCAGGGTGTGCCCTGTGCCTCCCACTCTGTTGCTGCCCCAGGGCCTTTGCACCTGCTGTGCCTTCTCTCCCAACACATCTGCAGAATGAGATCTACAGAAAAGTCCCTTCAATGTCACCCCCTCCCAGAGGATTCCCTCATCCCGTCTGAGAAGATGTGCCTCCCAGGGCTTCCTGTGTCCCCACTCTGGCTTATTTTCTCCCTGACCCTTGATAGCCACCTCACCCCCCCCCCCAGCTGGCTTGTCTTGCTTCTTGACACTCCCCCCGCAGCGTGCAGCCTTCGCCTGTTTTGTCCCAGCGGGGCCCCCAGGGCCGGCACATAGCAAACGCTCCACAAACGTTCTCCGGAGCAGCTGCACGTGCCTCTCGGGGTGGGAGCTGGGGGAGCGGGCGACCTCCCAGCTCTGACCTCCGGGCCCCATAACCGCCCACCTTGGGGTCATGGATCCCCGACAGCTCCAGGAAGGTCTTGTCCCCGACCATGACGGCGGCCAGGTTGGCCGTGTAGCTGGACAGCACGAGCAGGCAGAAGACGGCCCACAGGTTCATGAGCAGGCGCCCCGTGGGGCACTTGGGCGTCTTGCTGGACACGGTGCGTCCGAAGAGGATGGCGTAGCAGAGGTTGAGGGCAGAGGAGTAGGAGAACACGGTGGCCCGGTTCCGGCCACGGGGCGTGAGGCCGTAGGGGCTGCGCCACTCGTACAGCGTGAGGAAGAGCGCGGTGAGGTGCAGCGCGGCGAAGACGCCCAGCCACGTGGACCAGTGCAGCGGCCACATGAAGGCGCCGATGGGCGAGGCCGTGTCGCGGGCTCGCACCATGATGCCCAGGCTGGTGGAGAAGAAGGGGCTGCTGAAGTCCAGCACCTGGGAGCGGGCCGAGTTGATGCTGAAGCTGCTGACGGCCATGTGGGCCCTGCCGGCCAGCAGGTCCCCCACCAGGCCGGTCCAGCGGCCGTCGCGCAGGGCGCCGTACTTGCCGTCGCCCACGATGTACAGCTCGAAGTCGAAGGGCGTGTCGTCCGCCAGGCGCTCCAGCAGGTCGATGCAGTAGCCGAAGCAGCACCGGCGGAGGGCGCGGGGCACCGAGCCGTCGGCCAGCGCGGCGAACAGCGCGTCCAGCGTGGCCGAGTCGTTGGTGCCGGGCGCCAGGCACAGCTGCCCCGCGGGGCACTGCCCGTCCTCGTCCGGCTCCCGCGCGAACACGAAGGGATGCTCCACCAGCGTCACCACGCGCAGCTTGGCTCGGGCTCGGGCTCCCGGCGAGGGCGCGGGCTGTGCGGCGGCGCCGCCCGGCCCGGACTCCAGCCGCCCGGCCCGCCAGCTGCCCACGGTGGCCCAGGCCGGGGCGCCCCGCGGGTCCTGGCGCAGGCTCCACACTCGGAAGTACCGGGAGAGGTGCACCTGGGAGGAGCGGCTCACCCACACGGGCCCCGTGCGGCCCCGGAAGGACGTGTTGGCCAGGAACCTGGGGGGCGGGGGGCGGCAGAGGGCCAGGGTCAGGCAGCCTGGGCCGGCGAGGGCTGGGGTGGTGGTCAGGAGCCCTCCAGCCGGGCCCAACCCCCGCGGGGCTCGCCTCTCTGAGCACACGGCGGGGACCACGGAGGATGCGGCTGTGTCCCCCCGCCCCCCCACCAGGCCCCCTGACCGGCCGGGCACCCACATCGTGAACCAGTGACGACGTCTCTGGCCCAAAGCCAACGACTGCCCACTTGAGATGCCCGGGTGAAGCCGCCTGGGGCCAGGACGCCGTCCGCCCTGCAGGGCTCCCGCGGGATCAGGCAGGAACGCACCGGGCCAGCCTCACCCGTCCCCTGCCCCTGCCCTTCGTGTTTCTCTCCCAGTACCCGGAGCCCGTCACCCGGCCCCCTCCCCCGGCTCTGCGTCTGCCCACGCCATGAACCGCCTCCTGGGGAGGGGCCAGCCCCGGCGCACAGCACGTATCCCACGCAGATGCTCCCTCCGTGCCCAGACGGAGGCCAGCGGATGTGGGGCCCGGACACCCCCGCCACCGCACACACACGACGGGGTCCTCACTCACCGCGCCAAGAGGCGGCCGGAGGACCTGGGCCCGGCCAGCTGCTGGTCGCTGCAGTTGACCGTGGTGGGCAGGAGGGCGTGCTCCGGCTCCGCCCGCGCGGCGTGACCCAGGGCTCGCGCCACCAGCTCCACAGCGTCGTCAATGACGGCCTCCAGCGGCGGCCGGGCCACCTCACCCAGGGCCAGCAGCCCCAGGGGCAGGCCCTCGGAAGGCAGGACCTCGGCGGACAGTGGCGTGCCCAGCAGCCAGTGGGGAGGGCCGGGGGGCACGGCCTGCAGCACCTGCCACGCGCCGGCGGGGCTGCAACCGAGGAGCACAGCTGCGGGGGCGGGGGCCGAGCCCCCTGCTGGAGCCCCCAGGGCGGCCAGGCGTGCCTGCAGCCCCTCGGCGCCTGTGTCTGGCCGACTCAGGTCCAGCACCAGCTTCGGGGCCCTGCCGGCCCGGGCTGTCCAGAGGGCCACCAGGCCAGCAGGGTCGCGCACACGGCAGAGCACCAGGCTGGCCTCCTCCCAGGTGTGCGCCCGCAGCAGAGCCACCAGCACGTCCAGCAGCGTCTCCAGGGGGCTGGCCCAGTGCAGCCGGAGGTGGAACGGGTTCTGGCAAGGGGGTGTGTGTCACGGTCAGGGCTGGCGACCCGGGACCCACCATACCCTTCCCACACCCATCAGCACGTGTTCAGTAAAGAAACGTCACCTTCAACGCTGGACAGCATGCCTGCCCCCTCCAGCCCACCCCTGCCCTAAACCTTCTCTGCCTCCTCCCGGCCATCCACACTAAGCCCAGCCTCCTTGGCCCGACATTCAGGGCCTGCTCTCTCGCTCTGGCCACCCTGGTAATGCCCCACTTCGAGGCTTTTGGCACTTCACAGCTAGAATCCCTTCCTCCCTCTATGCCAGCCAACTCCTATACATCCCTCAAAACCCAGCTCATCGCCTCCTCTATTCAGACTTCCCTGGCAAGCCGGGGATTTGCGGGCCCCTCTGTGCCCAGCGGCACCCAGAAAGTTCTCCTGGATTTGCTTCTAGTCTGCGGGGGACGAGATAGCTTGCCAGACCTCCAGGGTGTTGCACAGGTGGGGACAGGATGTGGAGGGCTGGGGCCGCCATTTAATCCCCCTCAAAGACGGAGTTACAACCGCAGAGGCTCAGTTCCTGGAGGCGGCAGGAGAGGGCGCCACAGGCCTGGGTTTGGGTTCTGCATCTTCCCCACAAGGGCGGGGGTGGGGGGGCAGGGGGCTGGCCTTGACTCTGGGACAGCTGGGTTCGTGAGACCCCAGGCCTCCTCTAGGGACTCCACCTCCCCTCCCTGAGGTGAGGGAAGCCCTGGAGGGGGCTTCAAGATGGGTTCGAAGGGAGGCCCCTACTCTTTCCCATATCCCTACCCTGGGCCCCTCCTTGCTGTCCAGGGAAGGGGGTCTTTCCCGGGGACACCCAGAGCCCCTGTCAGTCACCCTTTTCTCCTCCTTATCCCATCGTCTCCTTATTCAGGCCCCAATCCAGGCCCAGGGCTGGAACCAAGGAGAGTAAAGTCCAGAGACGCGGAGCGCCGGGGATGGAGAGCTCTGAGGGACAGCGCACCCGCAGGAGGCTGGGAAGACCCTCCAGCAGCCGACCGAACTGCACCCCCCAGAGATGGAGCCCAGAGACCTGCTTCCCGTCCAGCCCTGGGGCCCCGGGAGGGGCAGGAACTGGGAGAAGCCCTCGGGCTGGGAAGGGACCCTGCTCCTCATGGCGAGGGCTCCTCGGACCGTAAACAGACGGTGGCCAGCCAGACTCGTGTCACCCAGGCCCAGGAAACGGGTCTGCACGGGAGTTGCGTGTCCCGGAGGGACCCTCGTGTGGGTTTCGCCATCCCAGGTCCAGAAGCATCTCCCGACCCGTCGCTGGCTCGGGTTCCCTCGCTCTGGGGGCACCCAGGGCCCAGGGGTCCAAGTAGGTCCCACGAGCCGCCGGGGCGACGCCCTCTGGACTCCTGGGCATCCCGGGGGCGGGGGATGGGGGCCTCCTGTCCCCGCGGTGGGGAATCCGGTCCCGCGCGCCCCGCGACTCTGGCGTCGCACGCCCGGTCCCCACGCCCCAGGGGCGTCCCGGCGCTCCCCTCCTCCGGATCCCTGCGTCCCCGCGTACCGGGACCCCGAGGGGCGCGCGCGCCTCCCGCCGCAGCACGCTGAGCACGGGGGTCTCGGTGGCCGCCGCCAGGAAGTGCAGCTGCAGCAGCTCGGGCCGCGCCTCCGGGAAGGCCAGCACGGCCGCCACGCCCGGGGCCGCCAGCGCCTGGCACAGGACGCGGGCCAGCGAGGCGGGGTCGCGGGCAGGGGGCGCGGCGGCCGCCAGCTCCAGGCTCAGGTTGTGCGGCAGCCGCGACGCCAGGGCGGCTCGGGCCAGGGCGGCGAGGACGCGGGCGCGGGCGGCGGGCGCGCGGGGCAGGAGGGCGCCCAGGCGCACCGAGCCCCCCGCGGGCACCAGGACGCCGCACGGCTGCGGGTGGCCCCCGGCGGGCCCCGGCCCCAGCGCCAGCGCCAGGCAGAGCCCCAGCGTCCGCACAAACTCCATCCCAAAGTTGCCGGCGCCGCGGCGGGGCGGAGCCGCGGGTGCGGGCGCGCGGGAGGCGGGATCTCCGCGTGGCCCCGCAGCTCGCCCGGCCCGCCCCGCGGGGCTGGCGCCTCCCTCCCCGCACGTCCTGGCGACCCGCGCCCTCGCCCCTCCCGGCCCCTCCTGGCCGCTCCCGATGTCAGCCACCCACTAGGCAGGAGCGGGCCCCACTGCCCAGGGCGGGAAACTGAGGCTCACATGGCCGCACCGCGCGGGGGTGGGGGTGGGGGGTGGCACCTGGCCACTGCTCTTCGCAGCTCCCTGCCAGGTGAGTTAGCTCCCCATCCCACAGCTGCTGGGCACCAGGGAGAGATTTTGTGTCCGGTTCGGTCCTCACGCTCATCCCTGTTCCATCCCAGGACCCCCCACGCTCCCCTGCAGCCGGAGAACATGGCCCATGGCTGTCAGGGAAACTGCAGCCCGGGAGGGGTCGCTCGCCCCCATGGTCACACAGCAGTGCGGTCCCTCTCCACGGCTACCTAGACCCACCCACTTGAGTGTGCTCTGACATCGTGCGCACCCTGGGGAAACTGAGGTAGATCATGTCTGATGGGAACCTACAGGGTAGGTCTCCTGCCCTCCAGCTGCCGGCTCGGAACTCAGAACAGAGAACGCCTCCTCACCCTTCAGGACCCAGTGCCAAATGCCCCTGCTCAGGAAAGCACTTCCTGCTTGTCCCCAGAACTTCCTGCCTACCCCCACCTGCCTACAATCACCACCTGCCCGACAAATTTCTGCAGCTTCTTCTGCTTTCTTTTCTAGGGGCCAACTTCCCCCACTCAACTGCGGGAGGGCAAGGGTGGGTCTGGCTTCTTAATGCTGTCTCTGATGCTTGCATACAGTAGGCGCTCTGTAATTGTTTGTTGCTTGAGCTCAAAGACACTTAGGCACTGAGCTCGAGCTCCAACAAGGACACTATCCACTGCTCCAGAAGCTTCTGCAGGCCCCTGACTCTTACCATCCTCCAAGCCTTCTCTGGGGATCTCTGCACCTGCGGGCGTTGAACGACCTGGGTTCTTCTTGCCGCCCCGGCAACAGCAGGTGCTGAGGAAACACTGGCTAAGCCAGGCCCGGCAGCGCCCTGCACGGACTTCCCTCATCCCGTCTGCCCCAGAGGGGCGAAGCGGAGAAAACCAAGAGGGTCCCGAGATCCCTCCGGGCCCAGGACAGCCGCTCTGGCACAGAACCTTCCAGGGCTGATTACTCACACACACAGCCGTCTCCTTTTGGAGCCAGCACTGGACAGGCCGGGATAAAACCACCGGATGAATAAAAATGCCAACCGACTGCCAGCCAACAGCAGGGATCCCAGTTTGGGGTGAGTCAGGGATGCTGCGTGGCTGGCTTCTGGCTGCCGAGGCCACGAAGTCCAGCCACCTGGCCAGGCCTCCCAGGACGGGGAGGGTCCCCGATTGCTGCCCCCACCCCACCCGAGGCCAGTGTCCTGCCAGGGGCCCCTCACACCAGGGAGACTGACCACGTGCCCTGGTCCTGGCCAAGTCCTCACGGACCACCCGGGGCTCCTCCCACCCTGCAGTGACATCCCTCTGACACCAGGACTCCCCAGAATTAGGGACCCGCATGGCTCAGGGACACTCGGTCCGCAAACACTGCTGCCTTGGTTCTGGGCAGCAGCTGAGCACCGGCCTCTTCGGCTCGCCCCGGCCCCCCCACTGTCAGAGGCAGTGAGGAAGGAGCTGGACTCTCCAAGGACCCAGACCTGGGATGGGGTCCCTGACCGCTGTGCCTCAGTTTCCCTACACTTACAAGCTAACTGTCCCTCTCCCAGCTGCAAATTGAACAAGTGAGTACACAGAGGGTGTTTTCCCCTAATTGTGTGAGATTCACATGAGGAAATCTCCCACCGCCGCCGTCTCTGAGCGCGGCTCCGCGGTGGGAAACTCGCTCTGGTCCTGCCACCCCCGGCCTCCGTCTCCAGAACTTCCCATCCCCCACACGGAGACTCCGTCCCCGCGAAGCACGGACTCCCCAGCCCTGCCCCAGCCCCGGCTCCCGACCCCTCCTCTCTGTCCATGCGGACGGGACTTCTCTGGGGCCCTCCTGGGAGTGGGGTCCTGCAGGACGGGTCCTTCTGGGGTCTGGCTGCTCTCGCTGAGCCCCATGTCCTCGGGGTCCCTCCGCGTCATGGCAGGGGTCAGGGTCCCTCCCTGAGGCTGGACCGCGCCATGTGTGTCCATCTCTGGATGGACACTGGGGTGCAGCCCCCTTTTGGTGATTGTAAACCCGCTGTTGTCCACACGGAGTACAAACACCTCTGAACCCCGGCGTCTGCTCCTTTTGGGGGAGTACCCAGAAGTGCGCCTGGGAGACGGTGATTCTGCGTTCGCCCGGGTCAGGTCCCCCCTCCCGCCCCCGCCCAAGCCCAAGGCCACGGCTGCTCCTCTGCCTGCAGTCCGAGGGGCGGCTGGGCCAGCACACACAGGGCGCCTGCGACCGTCGGGCATTGCTGGTGTCTCCCCACTGGCCATGACTGCCCGTGACTGGGGGTCGGACTGCGCTTCCACAAGACACGGACACGATCCTGTCGGGAGGAGCGGGAGCCTTTGCTGCGACCGCCCTGCTGGACACCAGCTGTTCCCCGGCTCCCCCAGACCTAGAGAGGGTATCTCCCCTTCACCTCGGAAACCGAGTCTGGGGCTCATGGGTGGCGTGCGCAAGGCCGTGTGGTGACTGGAGGACATCACAGGGCCCTGCCCCCTGCACGTCTGTGTACGCCAACCCCCCCCCCCGCTGTGCCAGAGGGAGCGCGGGCAGCCTTCCAGGTGGGCATCTGAGCCCGTCTGCACGGCAACACGCCAGGTGGCCAGGTGTCCCCCATGGCCCTCAGGCTGGAGTCAGATCCCAGCACGCCCCCCCCCCCCGGAACCAGGAGCCCCATGGTCTCCTCTGCCCCCAGGTGCAGGATGGGACGTGGTCACACAGCTGGGGGGACCTTGGACCGAATCCTCGGCATGAGCAGTGCGGCACGGCCCCCCCGAAGGTCAAAATCCCCCGCTTGTCCATGGTCCCCTGCCAGCCCCCCGTCTGAGCACCAGCCCCCAGAACAAGACACACGTCTTCTACCAAACCTTTAATGATGGAAGCCGCGTGGGTAGCCGAGGCCACAGGCACCAGGGGGCTCAGGGAGCCGGTCTCAGCCACACCAGAAACCCTCCCCTGCCTTCCAGGCCTGGGCACCAAGCGGTGAGGACAGCCCCGCCGGCAGATGGGAACATGGAGGCCCTGGTGCTCTGGGGCGGGGAACGGAGCGCCAAGCCCCCAACCGTGTGGGCTGGCACTGCCAGGACCCGGCTCACCCCTTGCTGCTGGGACCCCCTCCCCATCCTGGCCTCGAGAGGCCGCTCCGTGTGTGGTGGGGCTTTTGGCGGGATGGCCCGTTAGCAGCAAGACCCTCACCCGGCTCAGATGGGGCGGCCCTCAGGCCCCAACTCGGCTGCTGCGCGGCCGGACTGCCGGCTGGGGTGTGGAGCCCGAGCCCAGCGTGGACCAGCTCGGGCTGCAGCTTCAACCACACGGATTTTCTGGATCATTAAGTCAAGCTGTTAGTCGGGGACAGCTTTCTGGAAGGTTCCAAGGATTGTTTTGGGGCCCACGTGTCTGGGCTGGGCTCCAGGGACTGTCTGGCTGCGGGTCACGTCCCTAGCACAGTACGGATGCCTGGCCTCCCTCCGACCTTTTGCGCCAACAAGAAACGCTGTCGCTGAGCGGGGTGGACACGCGTCCCTCTGGAGGACCCTGGCCCAAGACTGTCCACCTGCGAGCTGGCTGCCCCGACTCAGGGTGGGGGACCCGTGGAGGCCACTGGAGGAACGGGACGGAAGGGACCACCCTGCGCTCTCTGAACCACTCCCCCACCCAGAAAGCACCCCCCCCCCGCACCCCCTGCCACTGAGCGTGGTCTGGCCCTCCCAGGGGAGCCATGGCCCTGGGGAGCGTGGGGGCCACCCCCTGGCACAGAGATGAGCCCAGAGAAAAGGGGCTTTTAGTCCTTTTGTTAAAAACAGAACAGCACCAGAAGGCCCCGCGGAGCACGGCGGCCGAGCCCCGAAGAGCACGGCCCCTCGCGGGGTGAGCGCTCCCCGCGCCGCGGCTCACTTGGCCGGCCGCGTGATGATGCGCGTGGAGAAGTCGAACAGGTCGCGGTTGACTTTGCGCAGGTTCCGCACCTCGTCCTCCAGCTCGGCCACACGGACCCGCAGCTGGTCCTGGCCGCCCAGGACGCTCTGTGGAGGGACGGGGGCTCAGAGGCCGGGGAGCTCGGGGAGCCGGAGTCGCCGTCCCCACGGCCAGTGAACGACTCGGGCTCACCAGCCCCCCCCCAGCCTCCCCCCACCCCCCGGCCCCGCGCCCACCTTCTCCATCGTGCTGCTCATCACCGCCTGCAGCCGCTCCGCCCGCTCCTGGTGGCTGGGCTCCGAGCCCTGCGGCACAGGACACTCCACATCAGTCCCCCAGGGGCCCACAGCAGCGCGCCCCTGGGAGAGAGACGCCTGCCCAACACCCGCCCACCGCAGGGGAGACCGGTGAGGAGCCCCCACCACGCGGGGTGCGGAACTGGGGTTGTCAAGGCCGCGGGCTCCAACCCCCCACGCTCCCGTCTGCCCCGGGGGCAGGGGCGCTCAGAGACCAAGGTCAGGCAGGCTCCCGACGACAGGCCAGTGGGTCGGCCCTTGCCTCCAGCCCTGGGAACAGCCTGCCGCCCGGCCCAGCGACATGGCTGATCGCTGCCAAGGCCCGGAGGCGGTCTGTGTCCCGCTGGACAGCGTCTGGGCACATGGCCCTTGGCCGGCCGGCCGCCCAGTCCTCTGCGGAGCCAGACGCCAGGCTCTCTCGGAGGGCTGCGGCCCCCTGCCGAGGGGCTTGTGGGGCTCCAGGCACGGAGACTGTGGAGCACGGGCGCCACCCAGATAGGCAAGGGCCCCGGGCCTGGGGGGTAGACGGGCGTCCCGTGGGGCCCCTGCGGTGGGTGCCAGGGGTATGAGTGCCTTCCCGTCAGGCTCCACCCCCTGCTCTGCTCGCTGGGGCCACGTCCCCCGTCCACTCCGCGCTCCCTGGCTCCTCCCGAGGAGGACTCAGTCGCCACCATGACCCCGCACGACGCTGGAGTGGCACCAAGCGCGCGTCCCGGGGGGGGGGGCCCACCTGCTGGTGGAGGCCGAGGCGCAGTGTGAAACCCCCGCGGTGTGGCTCGTCCCCGTGCTCGGCGCCCAGCAGGTGCCTGTTGAAGTGCGGCAGGGGCAGGCCTGGCCTGAAGTCCGAGCTCAGCATGCCGACCGGTGCCAGCATGATGGCGGCGTTGGTCACGGGGCCTGCGGGGGGCGGGGGTCACGGTCGCGGCGCGCCAGCCGACCCCCTCCCCTGCAACCCCGACGTGTGCGCCGACGCTGCCCGCACACCCGGGCCCGCCCCGTGCGTCCCAGACGCGAGGAGCCGCCGGCGGCCCCCACCCGTTCCCGGGGCGCCTCACCTTTGAGGGTCACGGTCCTGACGCACTGCTTGCTCTGGGTGTCCCACAGGCGCACGGTCTCGTCGTGCGAGCCCGAGAGCAGCACGCTGCCGTCGGTGGACACGGACAGGCAAGTCACCTGGTTCCTGGGGACAGACGCGGTAACCCTGAGCCAAGAGTGAGAAAACGGGGTCCCTTCCACCCCCAGCCCGGCGCCACGGCCCCCGCACCTGTGCCCTCTGAACACCTTCCCGCTGTCCTGCTCCGGCTGGAAGCTCTTCTCTTTCTGCCCAGGCTGTGAAGGCCAAGAGGGTCCCTGAGCCACGGCAGCCCCGGGCCCCCCTGGCGCCCGGCCCCCCACCCCCGGCTCCCGCGGTGCTCACCCAGGTGCAGAGGTCCACCTGGAAGATGGAGCCGTCACTGCCGCCGCAGAACACGTGGTACTCGGCTAGATCCATGGTCACGGCCATGATGCCCACGTCAAAGAGCACGGACAGCAGCAGCTCGCCCGACGAGACCTCCCACAGCTGGGGGTGGGACGGGCGTGGGACTCCAGACCCCCGGGAACCGGGACCACAGCCACCACCCACGGGGCCCTGGGGGCCGAGACCCAGCCTGCCCTGGGACGGCACTTGGCTCTCACGCCCTTGACCCCTGCGTCAGAGCCCCCTCACAAGCCTGGCAAAGCCCCGAGGGCCAGACTGGCCTCAAATCTCCCGAGGTCTGGCCAGGGAGCTGCCAGGAGCAGGCGGCCGAGTGGGAATTTCCAAGCCGACACAGGCCCAGGCCAGCCACCCTCTGGACGTCCTTGAGGCCGGAAGCGCCAGGGGAATTAGAACTGTCTGGAGCTGGCAGCCTTGGGGGATGGAGACCATCGGCTCCTCCAAGAGGCCATCGGCTCCCGGGACGTGACTCAGACCCGCGTGGGGTGTGTGGGGCGGCGCTACCTTCACTGTCTGGTCCAGGGAGGAGGTGGCGACCCGGGCCAGGGGGCCCCCAAAGCCACAGTGCAGGTCCGTGATGGGCAGGGTGTGGCGAGACCAGACGTGCCGGGGGGACGGGGTCCGGGAGGGGTCCGCCTGCAGCACACTGTGTGGAGGGAGCAGACCTCAGCGGGGGGGTGGGGGGGGGGCGGAACCCGGCCCCTCCCAGCCCTGAAGCTCCGGAGGCTCCCCGTGGCCCCTGGCCAGGCAGTCACCCCCCGCCCTCAGCACCCTCCCCCCCCAACCCCTCCCACCCCGGGGTCCTGGCCTGGTTCCACCCACGGGCTCCACAGCCAGACCCAGAACCCCGAGGGCCCAGCCTCTACCTGCACAGGCCCCACACTAGCACCAGGCAGTCCTTGCCCCCCGAAAGGAAGTGGCTGCTGTCCCCCGTGAACTGCAGGCACGACACGTCCTGGTAGTGGCGGCTCAGGATGACCAGAAGGTTCCCTGTGGAGACCTGTGAGGGCGCACACAGGTCAGGGCAGGATACAGGGCGCCGCGCCCGCACCCCGGGGCCGGGTCAGGTGGAGGCACCTGGGGACAGCCGGCCCCCCTGGTGGTCTGGAAGGAGGCCACCCCTCCTCCCCGCTGTCCTGCCTGCGCCTGTCCCCATCGTGTCCCCAAGTGGATGACAGTGCAGTCGGGGCTCCCACCCCTTGTCCAGCCGCCCTGACCTCTGACTCCTGGGTGTCCGGTGCCTGAGGACCCCTTTCCAGTGCAGGGCAAGGGAGTGATGTCACCACGGCCTCCGGGGAGGCAGGGGCCGTCTGCATGCAGCAGAGTGGACACAGACGAGCTGCTGAAAGCGTGGGCCCCTCTGTCCAGGACCGGCTGGACCCAGGACCCAGGAACAGGAAGTCACGGTCTTCAGATCCCACCATAGGGATGGGTCAGTGCATGGGGCTGAGGGAGGGGGACGCCCCGGGTGGCAGGGACAGGGGAGCGCATCACACCACCTGGGCAGTGGGGGGAGCTGGACTGTGTTCTCCTCGTGCACGTCACATCCTGACCCCTGGGACCAAGCCTTACTTGAATGACGGAGCTTTGCGGGTCTAACCCGTGCAGACTAAGGTCATGCTGGGCACGGTGGCCCTACACCTGAGGAGTCGAGTCCTTACAAGGGGAAATCCGGAGGCGCACACACCCTTCCTCTCCCCACCCCCAAGACCCTGCTCTGAGGAGTCCCAGCCTCCCTTCTTGTCCTTGGGACACCTGTCGGTGTCCTGTCTACACCGAGGGAGGGGGAAAGCGGAACAGTGGCTGATGCCTGAGTCGGGCCCCCAGCCTCAGGGGCCACCTGGGCTCGGCTGTGCGGGGCGCCCCCTCGTGGTCACGGCTCACACGGGCTGGAAAGCTCAGAGGGGGTGGGGGAGTGAGGACCAGACAGGAGTGCTCGCAGGCAAGGCCGAGGATGCCCCTCCTGGGCAGAGGGGACACGAATTTCCGCCCAGGACCCCTGCACCAAGGCAAGGATTTCTACCATGATGGGCCACCTCTGAGAAACCCCCGCCTCGGTTTCCCTCCCTGCGTCAAAGCAACTGCTCCCTAGTGTTCGAACCACGCACCGGGGTTTCCAAGTCGCAGGAGTGAAACAACTAAGCCGCCTCCCATTTCTGCGGTGCTCTGAGACAGGCAGAGCGTGGTCACGTGTCCATCGTCTGGCCCCAAGCCCCGCACGGTCTGTGCAGGAGGTGAAGTGGGTCTCCCCCCAACACACATAACCAGCTGTTGGGGGCAACACGGCTTAAACTTTTTTCTTTTTAAATATCTTTTTTTCCCCCCAAGATTTTGTTTATTTATTTGACAGAGATCACAAGCAGGCAGAGAGGCAGGCAGAGAGAGAGGGAGAAGCAGGCTCCCTGCTGAGCAGAGAGCCCGATGCGGGGCTCGATCCCAGGACCCTGAGATCATGACCTGAGTGGAAGGCAGAGGCTTAACCCACCGAGACACCCAGGCGCCCCTCTTTTTAAGTATCTTATTTACTTATTTGAAAGAGAAAGCATAAGAAAGGCGGAAGCAGGAGGCCAAGGAGAAGCAGACTCCCCGCTGCGCAGGGAGCCCGATCCAGGACTTGATCCCAGGACCCTGAGAACATGGCCTAAGTCCAAGGCTTTACCGACTGGGCCACCGGGGGGCCCGGACCAGACCCCCCACCTTACCTCCCACAGGTAGACACTCTCCGCAATTCCCGCCAGGACGTAGAGGCCATTGGGGGACGTGGTCAGACAGGTGACAGGCCCAGGACACATGATCTTCTGCTGGAGCTGGTCCTAGAGAGACAGAAGCCTCTGAGCTTCACGTGGAACTCAGGAGCGAGGGGACAGAGAGGAGCCAGAAGGAGACACACGCGAGAGGGTGGTGTGAAAGCCGAGGCCCGCGGAGAAGGCATCCGCTTTGCAGGGGGGAGGGCAGGCCTGCAGACTGTCGACAGAAGCACAATGGTGCTCACTCGGGGGTGGTGGTCAAGGCATGAAGGGCCCAGGAGGGGCTGGGAGCCCAACGGCCACCGACCCGGCTTCCCTAAGGTCCGGCCCGTCACCCTGACCCTCGGTTTCTTCGTCTAACGAGACTTCATGACCGTGTGCAGGCCGCACCAGGCAAAGTGGGAGAAAGAGCTTGTGCCACGGCTTCAGCGGCAGAACTGAGCGGCCCCAAGCTCCCCAGGTTGTATTTTGGGTGTTGTTTTTTTTAAAGATTCTATTTACTTATTTGACAGACAGAGGTCACAAGTAGGCAGAGAGGAGGAAGCAGCTCCCTGCTGAGCAGAGAGCCCGATGTGGGGCTCGATCCCAGGACCCTGAGATCATGACCTGAGCCGAAGGCAGAGGCTCAACCCACGGAGCCCCCCAGGCGCCCCGTGTTTGTAAGAGGAGACCCACGGGCCCTTACGGGGAAGGGTATGCCCTTTTAGGAGAAACAAATGCATCGCTCTCCGGGGCCTGGGACACCCCACTCCCGAAACCAGGAGACCCACGGAACCCCAGAGCCCTCCCTTTAATTAAATTTCGCGCCCCCAGGGCTCTCCCCACTCCCCCAGCCCTTCAAGGGCGATAGCCCCAAAGACCGGCACCCCACCCCAGGGCCCACCCTCCGTCCTCCGCGTGCGCGCACCGCCCCACGTGACCCCGCCGAGCGCGCGCTTCCCCCCTCCAAGCCCCCCAGACTCGCGCATGCGCAGCGCACCCTACCCGGGCCTCCCCATCCCCACCCGGGTTCGGGGAGCGTTCGGCCCCCACCGACCCTTCGCCCGACCCCACCCTCGGGCGACCCGCGCCCGCTCCACGAAGCGCGGGCCAGGACGCGCGCCGCCGCACCTTCCGCTGCAGCTCCCAGGCGCTGATATAGTTCTTGCCCAGCTGCGCCGCCAGCAGGTACTCGCCATTGAGCAGCGCCAGGCCGCGGGGTCCGGCCTGGCCGCCGCGGTACGTGAGCAGGTTGGCGCCCGAATGCAGCTCCCACACCACGCAGCTCCACAGCTGGGCCGCCGAGTCCGTACACACGGCCACTTCCATGGGAGCAGCCATGTTGCCGCCGGCCACGCCCCGGAAGTGCGTCACGCCAGCGAGACGCGGGCTCCTGCGCCGCGGGGCTCGAGCGCCGCTACGTCACGCGGCCGGTGCGCCAGCGAGGGGCGCGGGCCACGTGCTCCGCGCGGGGCCAGCGGGTCACCCGGGCTTCCTCCCCGGCCCGGCGGCCGAAGACCGTGGCAGGAGGCCCCGGCCCCGGAGTCGCTGTGGAGACCATGGCCCGGGGCCGTCTGCAGCGGCAGGTCCGGCCCGGCCGGTTCCGCGGGGCTTTTCCCCGAGTGACCCGCGCTCTGGATTCTTGCTGTGCGGGTCACAGGGTCCGGCTCGCGCGCGCGACACGTGCGACGTGCCCGTGGACCGCGTCCGCCCGCCCCGAGCCCTGCTGCCTTCCGGAGTTCGGTGCGGGCCGCCCGGGGCCCTCCGGCCGCGTGTCCGAGCGGCGGGCGGTGCTTGGAGCCTTCGTGACCGTCCGCGGCCGCCGCGGGCTCGTGGGAGCGCGCGAGCCGCCGGCGCAGGACGGAGGGCCGGGGTCGCCCACCCCGCGCCGCGGGCCGCGAGAGGCCGGGCGCCCACGGCCGGACGGAGCACCCGGAGCCCGGCCGGCGCGGGGAGGGAGGAATCCGCAGTCCCAGCCCCGGCCGGCGGGCGGCAGGCGCGAGCTCCGACGGGGAGGCCGGACCCGGAAGGGCTTTCTGCTTCGGCCTCTGCGCCCAGCCCTTGTGGGGAGGGAGGGGTGTCTTAGCGGCCTGCCCCGTTTGGGGACCTGGAAGAGGGGTTTCCCAGAGCGGCTGTCGCTTGAGCAGGGAACTAGCAACCTGGGAGAGAGGAGGGCGGAGGAATGTGCAAAGGCCCTGAGGCTGACCCTGGAGGATGGAGCAGGGCCCGTGGGGCAGTGGGGAGCCCGGGGGTGGGTGAGGGGGCATAAAAGACAAGGACGTTTGCGAGTTGCAGACAGCTGAGTGTGTGAGCCCCCAGCAGCTACCAGATGGGGACACTCAGGCGGGGGCCGCCTGGGTGGCTCAGTGGGTTAAAACCTCTGCCTTCCGCTCAGGTCATGATCTCAGGGTCCTGGGATCGAGCCCCGCATCCGGCTCTCTGCTCAGCGGGGAGCCTGCTTCCTCCTCTTTCTCTGCCTGCTTGTGATCTCTCTCTCTCCCCGTCAAATAAATTAAAAAAAAAAAGTTCCTGATTTCCACCCCCCAGAATCTCTGACACCACCGTTTCCTCAATTTTTTTTTAAAAGATCTTATTTGACAGATCAGAAGTGAGCAAAGACACGGGCCAGAGAGGTGGGGGGCGGGAAGCAGGCTCCCCGCTTGAGCAGAGAGCCCGATGTAGGACTCGATCCCAGGACCCTGAGACCTGAGCCGAAGGCAGACGCTTAACCCACTGAGCCCCCCAGGCGCCCCACAAATGTTGTTTTGAAAGTGGGAATGAGAAAAACAAAACACGGGGAATGCTAACTTACACTTCCCAAACATGGGTTTCCCCAAATCAAACCTTGCCTTGAACCCTGAGCCCCTGGCAGCCTGTGGACTCCCACTGGACAATGACCACATCGTGTGGCTCCCAGGAGTGGGCCTGGGCAGCCTTCGGAACAGCGACTCAGAACTTGATCTGCACTTGGGGGCTGTGGAGCAAATCACGGTGAGGCTCTGGGCCTCCGTGTCCTTGTGCGCACTACGGGGACACTGGTTTCCCACAGCTACGGACTTCGGGTCCTGGGTTTCAGAGGCCTGGAGGTTTCCAAATTCCTGGATTCCGGGACATGGGGCAGGCCCAGCACATGTCGGTTGCAGGGTTCTAAGCTTGGTGCCCAGAGGGCGCCCGTGATGGGCGCTCCGGCAGGGGGAGGCCCAGGCAGCAGGAAGCACAGCTGGGTGGCAGGCCTGGCCCCTCACAGGCCTCCTCCCCCTGCAGTCCTCCCAGGAGGTCAGAGGTCACCCCACCCCCAGCCCAGCGAGTGTGGAATGAGGACAGACCGGTTGTGTCAGAAGGGCAGGACAACAACCACACTTGGGGGGGGTCTAGGACCACCCAGTCGCCAGACCTCCTTGATGCCAGCTGGGTGGGTGCCTGGTCCCAAACCCCAGGCTGCGAGGGTGTGGCTGCAGTGGCGGAGGCAGTAAGGGGGAAACTGAGGCACAGAGACATTCCCTCCTCTTCCCCACTCCCGGTCTAAGCCCTGAATTCTTCATTTATTCTGTTTTCAGTGCTGAGCACGGTTCTGTGGGGACACGGCCCAGCCAGAGCAGACGCCTCCATTCTGGGGTCCCAGCCCAGGCGCCTTCCTTCCCCGGGCCACCCACCCCAACCCGCCTGTCCTGTACACCAGCGCTGACGGGAGGGAGGGAGGATGACTCAGGTGAAAACCCTCCCCTTGCCGCGGCCAGGCTCCCAGCCCCGGCTCCTTGCAGGCTCCCAAAGCTCTGCTCTTCAGGTGTTGAAGGGTTCCTCCTGGGAGCCTCCTTGGGCCTCCTCGCATGGGAGGCGGAGGCTGGCAGGCTCCTGGAAGCTGTGACGGGGCCTGAGCCCTTCCTTTGGCCCCTGGGGCTGTGTGACCTCAGGGCTTCCTGCCCCAGACCTGGGCCTCTTCAGTGGAGGAACAGAGAGGTGGACTGGCTGAACCAGTTTACAAGAAGGGGCCATTTTCCTTTTTAAAATTATTTCTCCCTTACTCCTAGGGCAGGACTAGGGAGCCCAAGAGGCAGGTGGCTCCCGGTCCTCCGGCCTCTCCTGGTCCCCCAGGCCCGGGGACCAAGACGCAGCCCACTCGTTTCTGACAGGAGTGGCAAGTGCCGGGGCTGAAGTGGGCCACGGGGGTGCGTGGGAACCTCTGGTCTGGGACCCGAGGGTCAGTGAACTCTCCCCCACCCCACAACCCCTGGGGGCTGACCCAGGCTGGAGGGACTGGCCGGGCCGGGAGGGACTGGCTGGGGCCGGCCTGGGCCAGAGCCAGTGGCACGGGAGCGAGCTGGCGGGAGGCCGGGCCTGCCCACACTCCAGCCAAGCCGCCCTTGAGCCTGTCACATTCTGCATGCGGGGGTCACGAGGGTAAACGGACTAGACACCCCAGAAAATCTCTTCCAGCCCAGTTTTGCAGGGCCGGTGTGGTTTGGGGTTGGAAGCAGAAAACACAGGATTTCCCTTCCGCATGTGCTGAGCCCCAGGATTGCAAACCGCAGCCCACGTCCCATTTTCCTTCTTAAAATTATTTTTCCTTTATCTCCTGGGGCGGGGGGCCGCTTTGGAGCGACACCTGCTGAATCGTTAAAAGTGAAAACGTGACCCACACCCCAGTGGGAAGGCTGGTGGGGGACGAGGCCGGGTCCTGGTCTCAGAAGACGGCAGAGGCCGGTGGGATGGCGGGCTGGGGGTTTCTGCCGGTGCCCCCTCCTGCCAGGTCCGGTCACGGCGCAGGCCAGGCCGAAGGGGCGATCCCAGGGGCATGGGGGCAGACGCAGCACAAACATGGCTCTGTGTCATGGACGGTGACAAGGGGCTGGCCTGGCAGAGAGGGAAAGAGGTATGGCAAAGGCCCAGAGGAAGGCCCAGCGAGGAGGGGGCAGGGAGCAGGCCACACCCCCCAGGGGCTCGGGTTCAGAGTAACAGTGGCCTCAGAACCCAGGATGGCAGGAAACTTAGCTGGGGGGGAGGGGCTGGGGGACAGGCTGGGGCACCCCTAGGCCTGCTACACTTTGCACCAGCTCCTCCCTCCGTGAGCTGGTGGCCACACCCACCCCCTTGGAGACGCCCCGCCTGTCGTCCCTGCTGCAGGATGGTGGGGTCAGACCCAGGCCCGCCCCCCCACCCAGACACACCCAAAAAACCATCACAGGAGACATTTTCTGTTAAAAGTCAGAAGTGTTTTGTCTTGTTTTAATATCTCATCAACTTTACAGGGTTACAATTGTCTTAAATATTTCTGAAGTTTAAATACAATCTGCATAATAATGTTATAAAATGTAAACTTTCAGTGTTCTTTTTCAATTTCAAAATCACACACCTTTTTTTTTGTGAGTTTTTTTTTGGTCTTTTGTCTTTTTTTTTTTTTTTTTTTTCCCTTTTAATACCTGAATGTTCTGCAAAAACTGAAATCGGTACAGGCCGCCCTGGCCAGGGCGACAAGGCCAGGCCCGGCCAGAGGTAGAATCGTTTGAACCTATTTTTAAAAGTTTTTTTCGCTTTAACCTGAGTGCTGGCGCAGGACCCACGCCGTCTGACGAAGCCCAGAGAAACTGAAATTTCACATGTCAGGAATGAAAGGCTGCGTTCATGTTTGCCAAGAAAAAAAATGCAAAAGCAAAACTGAAGGGGGAGAAAGGACAAAGTGGACGCAAGCGGTAAGAACGGGAAAGGGGTGCACAAAGGCAGAACTACCGAAAGGGACACGCTGCCCCACCCGCTGCCCGGCTCCTGGCTTGGGGCCCCACGGAAGCTCCTGGAAGCATCACCTCCAGCAGGGGAGCCCCAGAGAGCTCCTCTCCACCCTGAGTTTGGGGTCCCTGCCCTCCCCGTGCGAAGCTGGCTCAGGAATGAGCAGCACACGGGCCAAGGGCACAGACAGCTGCCCCCGTCCTCCCCTGCCCGGGGTTTGCAGCGGGGGCACCGCTCTGCACCCCAGAAAGCCCCCCTTCCCTAAGCTCCAGGGACAGGAGGGGCAGGGGGTTGCATGCGGCACCGAGGGCAGAGGCGGGGAGGACCCCTCTTGCATTCCAATGAAGGCGGGCTCCCCCCCCAGCACAGCCGCCCCCGGGGCTGGCCAGGCCCCACGCCCTGCCCCCACCTGTCCCCTACAACCATCATATGCACAGCAGGCCGCACCCCAGAGGCCACACAGGTCCCAACGCGAGGACACGCGCAAAGACGTGCACACACCCACAGAGCGGCCTACGGCCTTCCAGGTGGAAAGGGGTGCGGGGGGGCAGGGCACGGGGTTTGGCATCGAGAGTCAGACCTGAGGTAGAAAGAAACGTGCGGCAGATGCCCCCCACGTGGGCGCGGCCAGGAAACCCTGAAGGCGACGGGTCGGGGCGTCCACGGGTCAGGCTGGGGCGAGAGGAGACGGGGGGGGGGGGGGCGGTTCTCTGCCTGGAGCTGGGTTGTGCGGGGGTGGGGGGGACGACAAAGGGATCCCCATCCCACCATGATTGTGCTGCTGCAGCGAGAGAGGGGAGGGCAGAACTTTCCAGAAGGAAAAGCAGAGGGAGACCCCGCCCCTAGAAGGCTGGGGGATGGGAGTGTCAAGAACCCTGAGCTATTCCACACCCAGCACAGCCCCACACGAGGGAAAACCCAGCCTTGGGGCCCAGGACCCCCCTCGGCTCTCCCAGGCTGGCACCGCCCCGCCTCGGCCTCGTTATGTCAGGCCCCTGAGCCCAATTAGAGAACTTAGAGAACACAGGCTCGCCCTGGGAACAGCGGAGTCAGTGCCCCCCCGCCATGAAAGTCCTGCCCCAACGCCACCTGGTCCGCAGGGACACGGCGGGCCTCAAGAGGGCTCCCCCGCCTGCCTGGGCCTTAGGACAGACGGTGCTGTCTCCCCAAGACCACGGCTAGCCCCCAGTCTCCCCCAGCCGTGCCCCCCGACACCCACCTTCTAAGCAGGAGGAAGGGTCGTGCAGACAGGGTGCGGCCTCCCGTTACTTTACCTCCGTTACTTTACCTACTCGGGGGGGCTGTGGCCCCAAGCCCCGGGCCCGAGAGAGAAGGAACGAGCAAAGTTAAAGAGGAGAGAATGGAAGGGGGGGCGTTCCGGGGCCGAAGCTCCAAAAACCTCGCCCTGAGCTGAGCCCGGCCCCCCCCCCCCCCCCCCCCCCCCCCCCCCCCCCCCCCCCGGCATGAATCATCTCCCAGAGCAGCCCTCCCCCCTTCCCCAGGGGCGCCCCCAGGCCACATTCATCCCTGAGACAGGAGCCTGGGGGCTGCCACAGGTGGAACCCCCACACCCAGGGCCCTTCATCCATCTGCCCTCCTCTCCAGCTGAGACGTGCGGTCTCTGCGGGGGGCCAGCTCGCGGGGGGGGGGGGGGGCGGGTGACCCCGCCCATAGCACCTGAGTTCATCACCTGTCCTGGCTCTGGCCACCTGCCCCCCCACCCAGGAAACACACAAAGGAACCCAAGTCAGTCATGGGAAAATAGAAAGGGTATGACTTTTCTTTTTGTGTGTGTGGTTGTTTTTGTGTTTTTTTGCTTTTTCAAGTCCAGTTTCCCTGAATGAACACAAATATATAGATATATATATACTTTTCCTAAGGTTTGATTCCTCCCCCAAGAATAAAATAGATTATTTACAAAACAAAACCCCAAAACCTCTTAAAAACCCTATAGATCTCGAGTATCACTGTTTCTTTAAAAAAAAAAAAAAGTAGTTCCCAAAAGCAACAAGAAAAAAAAATTTCAGCTGATCTTGGCTCAGGGGTTTCTTTCAACACAAGGAGCTGGGCATGGTGAGTGTGTGATGAATGGGAAAAAAAAAGGGAAAAAACAGACGAAAATGAAAACACAGTGCAGGGATGTATGAGGTAAACAGGATCGGCTCCCGTGGCAACCGATCCAAACAGACCCAGACCCCAGTTGGCTGGTCCAGCAGGGCTGCGGCCCTCGGAAATGCGGCCCCTCTCTCTTCTGACTTCCTCTGCTGCTCTCACAATTCACGTCTCTCAATGTCCGAACCTGAGTAATTCAAGTGTTCCTTGGTTTTCCCCTGTTTTATTAAATTTTCTTTATATATATATGTATATATCTTTTCTTTTCTTTTCTTTTTGGCGTTAGCTGTGGCTCCGTTATGGATGCCTCCCCTCCCCACCCGTATCTACCGCCATCCCGGCCCCTGCGCTGCCCACCTCGACTCCCACCCCTCTGCCCAGGCGGGCTCCTGGGGTGGGAGTGGCGGGTGGGGAGTGGTGCAGTTAAGGCAATGAGTTATTTGAGGTAGAAGATGTGGCAGGTGTGGACAACCCCGCCGGCCCGGCCTGGCTGCCCGCGCTGCTGCTGGTCCCGCTGTTCCCTCCCCGGCCGCTGCCGCCGCCGGCTTTGCTGGGAGCTGGGTGTGGTGCGGGCGCCGGTGGCTGAGCAAACAGCACCCCTAGTGTGAGGACAGGAGGAGAAACACATCATGTAGGTGGGAAGATGGCGCAGCCGGGGCAAAGTCACCCAGGGACCTGGCGGCCCATGGCAGTCACAGGTCCCTTCTCTGTCCCTTGGCGGCACCTTGGTTGGCGGAGCCACCAAGCTGCTCGACGTCCACAGCACCCCCTGGTGGCCCCCGTGAGCTACGGGCTGGCTGCACCGTGTTTCAGAAGGAACTCGGGGCCACCACTTGCCCTGGGAGAAACAAATGTCCTCAGGGAACGGGCTGAGTAGGCCATGGGGCCTGGCTCGCTCTGGTCCCACGCGGACAGAGCCCTGCTGGGTGGCCCTGGTGGGGGCAGGTTCAACACCAACCCCGGGCTCCTGCGTTAACAGGAGACCGTGCTCAGGGCCCAGCGGGTCCTACCTGTGTACATGATCCCGTTAATCTCCACGGACATGCTAATACTGTTGCTGCCATTGGGGCCGGTCAAGTTCGGGGCAGAGTCCTGGCGGCTCTCACAGGCTGTGGGAAGAAGAAACACCACGTCAGTAGTCATAGGCCCATCCGGGCGAGGACCCGCTTCCGTCAGCACACGCACAGGTGCTCACTACGTATTTACCGAAGAAGAAGACATCTGTCTAAAATTCGCTTCTCTCGTGATGATAAGTCTGAAGCTACGTCAGCATCCCCAAACCATCTCATTCTTTTTAACAGCCCCGGAGTGGCCTGGACTTGACTTGCTCCATTCCTACTAATGGAGCGTCTGCACCTAGCTTTGCTGGAGATCCGGAGTGGGTCACAGGGCAAGAATGTTTTCTATTTTAAGAAGAGATTGCCAAATTGTCACCTGTTGACACTCCCAGCAGCAGGGCTCAATGGGCGCTTTCTCCCACATCCCGACCAACATTTAACATCGTCAAACTCTGATGGCTTAAAAAACGGTATCTCCTTGTTAGCATGGAGATCGCCGACTGAGCTTTCCATGGGCATTTTCTACTAGTCATTAATTCATTTGATCTTTCTCTTTCTTATTGATTTGTGGGCACTCTTTACATAGGTTGGCTACGAAGCCCTGATTTTGCTGCGTAGGCAGGAAGCAGGGAGGGTCTGGGCGCCGGGGGGTACCTTGGCTGTTGATACGAATGCTCATGGGCAGCTGGGCTGTCATGGCCAAAAAATTCTGCTGCAATGCCCGCTGCACAAGCCGGTGCTGCTCGTCTGCCACCAGGGCCATCTTTTTCTCAGGAGGCTCCCCAGACTCCAGCTTCTCCCGCAGCTGCTCCAGCGCAGCTGCCTGTGCGGCCACAGCCGCCTGGGCTGCTGCTGCTTGGACAGCCGCTGCCTGGGCTGCCACCACAGGGTGGCCCGTCAGCGACACCGGCAGGCGGCCGGGGACCGTGATGGGGATGGCCGAGTCCTCCTCTAGACGGGAGAGAAGAGGCATTGGCAGCCAGAGGGGCACCAGGGAGCCTGGTGCTGCCTTCCCCCCGGCAAGAAGGCGCGGGTGTGCGCACCCTCTCCGGGGAAGCGGTGAGGCTCTGGGACACGCGAGTGCCGGGGAGCCCCTCCAGAGGTCAGCCTGGTGTCGCACTCGGCACCCATGCGATCCCGAGAGCCCGCGACAGGGCGCTGGTCACGGACGACACCAGCGAGAGCAGCGAGGCCTCCCCGTGTGTCCTAACGCACGCGACACGACCCGTCCGGAGAGGCCTCAACGACCCCGTGCCTGCCCCCGCTCGCACCCTCGCCTCACGGACGAGGGGACCCGAGCTCCAGGCGGCAATGGCTACGCCAAGGCCACAGAGCTGCAGTCACTGAGCTGGGACTCGAACTCAGGCAGGCTCAGCTCCGGAACCAGCTCCCGCCCATTCCCGCTTCTGTGGTGGAAACTGGGGTCCCACCGTGACCCGCTGTCTTTTCTTCTCCTAACTCCTCCCCCGTGTCCTTCCCCTGTTGCCTGGCGTGGTTTCCCCCTCTGCACCAGGCCCTCGGCCAGAAGCTTTGTGGCACCCCCCAACCCCCGTCTGGTTGCACGGGAACACCACCTGGGAGCCTTCACCACGGGCCCCCACAGCTGCTGCTTTCCAGCTCCCTCCTGTCCGGGAAGGCTCCTTCCCGCCCACCGCCCTCCGTCACGCGCGGCGAGTGGCTGACAACCATTGGCAGGGACCACGGGAGCTCCTGGGCGGAGGGGGTAGTGGGTAAACTGAGGTCCCAGAGGACTGAAGGAGCGGTCATTAGAGACCGCGCTCGCCTCGGACCTGAGCAGCCTGAACCGTGGGGACTCCCTGGACCCTCAGGCTACTCAGAGGGTAGGGGTCACAGCCCGTGGGGCCGGGGAGAAACACTCAGTGACCCAGCCTGAGGCCTGGGGCCGAGTGAGCAGTCAGTGTCTCTGTGTTACGCAGGATTCGGAGGTTCAGCGGGAGAGAAGGCTGTCATCGACTGGCGACGCCGGCCACGGATGGGGGGCTGCCCGGCGGACACCCGAAACTTGGCCCAGTGCCCGCTGGGCACAGACACGCTGCAGGCACCCCCTTCCACAAACCCACAGGCATGGGGTAACTTTCCCCACGTCCCTGGCCGGAAGCCGGCCTCAGGGTGCACCACGTACCAGCTCCGGGGTGGGTGAAGGTCAGCCTGATAGGCTACAAGGTCAGGATGCCCGCAGGACGGACACTGTGTTGAGAAGGTTCGAAAGCTCCCAGGGGAAAGAATACAGCAACCAGCCAGTAACGTCTGCTGGGGGCGATGACCACGGCCGCGTATGACGGCCCGACCGCTGGCCCAGCGACCGTCAGCCCTCAGGACGCCTGCCGCAGGGTCAGGAAAGAACACGGTGCACAGACAGCAACGTGGGCGCCCTGCGGACCGGGCGGTCGGTCCTAGTAACGTGTGCCCTAGGCCCCGGCGGGGCAGCTGCGCCCGTCTCTCACGCCGCCGCCGGAGGGCCCTCTGCGGGGCACCGTGGGGCTCATCCTCAGGTGACCTGGGGGGGTGCGGCGGCCCCGAGTCCCCTCTGCGGTCAGAGGGCCCCGCCAGCGCGGCGCCGAGTCCCGAGTCAGGCCCCGAGGGAGGCGCCCCTTACCTTTCTTGATCTTGGGCGCGGGGGGCCCGGAGCTGCCGTTGGTGCTGGCGGCGAGGCCCAGCGAGGGCACGGGCAGCTTGGGCGAGGACAGCATGCCGTGCGCGCCGCCGGGAGAGTAGGCGAACAGGGAGCCCCCGAAGCTCTGGCGCCGGCCCTCCCGCCGGTTGCTGTCGATGGCGGCCTGGAGCTCGTTGGGGCTGCTGAGGCCGCGCTTCTCGCACTCGTAGGGGTACAGGTATTTCATGTACCTGCGCGCAGGGGGGCGGTGAGGGCGGCACGCGGGCGCCGAGCCTCCCGCCGCGCAGTGCACAGTGCGGACCCCCGCCCCCCCCGGCCCCCGGGCGCTCACTGGGTCCGCAGGGTGAAGGCCGCGCTGGTGATGGACGTGGGCAGGTTGAGGCCCTTGGTGATCTCCCGCCACAGCTTCTTGTTGATGACCTCCACCAGGCCGCCCTTCTCGGTCACCAGCACGTACAGCATGAACAGGTCAAGCACTTGCTTGGCCATGATGGGGATGCGGTTCACGGGGGTCCCTGCGGGGGGCGGGGGGCGGTCAGGGGGGGCGCCATCGCCACCACCTGGGACTGAGGCGCCCCCGGGAGAGGGTCTCTCCCGACACGGGGACGGCGCGCTGCTCTCTGGGGGGCATCCTGGCCGCTGAGCCGCACGCCAGCCCCCGCCCCTCGGCGCCAGGAGCACCCGGTCGTGACCCCCGTGACAACCGCAGACGTCCCTGGCGCGGCCCTGTGTCTCCTGGGGGTGGGGCTGCGGGGGGCGGGGATCCCCCCCGAGAGAGTGAGAGGAAGCCCGTGTCTCCATCAGGGATCCGGGATCCTGGCCGAACTCGCCCGGGGGTACAGAGATGGGACCGGCCAGGGCCAGGCTGTGGAGCCGCAGCGGAAACACGTCCTCCGTTAGCTCTGCTCCCGGCTGGGCACGCGGAGCCAACAAAACCCCTCTGCCCGGTCCCAGGGCCTGCGCCCACCGCCCACCGCCCACCGCCCGCGGGCTCTGCAGTGGGACAGCGCTCTGCTGGGCCACTTTGCCGCTTAAGAGAGGGGGGCAGTGGGCCGGGCCAAGGGGGGGGTTGCTCCCAGCGGACAGGCCTGGGCCGTGGTCCACCGGCCCTGAGCCTCAAGCCTTTGCCCCTGTCCCCATCGCCCTCGTGCGGGGGCCTTCAGCTTGGCCTTCCTGGCTGGGGGAAGCCCCCTGTTAGAATCTCCCTGCCGCTGCAAGCCTGGGGTGTGGTCTGTGGCCCCCAGCTGCTGTCCTGTCACTCGGGGCCCCCGACTCGGACCCCCGGCGCCCAGCCTGCGTCACGCACACCTGCAGCCCCCCCCGGAGATGGGCCCACGGTGGGCCCAGGCTGTGGCTCCCCGAGAAGGCCCGGTCCAGCTGGTCCGCTGGGGCTGGAGGTTCCGGAACCACTTCCTGCCACCTGTGGCCACGTCTGCCCTTTCCAGGTTTCCAAACCCCCACCAACAGGGCCCGCCTGGAGCGGGCAGAGGGAGCTGGACTTCAGACCCCCTGCCCTCGCCCAGTTCCATTTCTGAGCATAAGGGAGAGGGAGGAAAAGCAACCCCCACCTCTGGGGCTCCCCAGCCCACCCAGGACGCTGGCGTAGGTCCGCACTGGGGAGAACAGAAAGAACCACACAAAAGGTCCTCCGGGGACCCCGCGCCAAGGCCGGCAGCCGGGCCTGATCGGATGTTTACAGAAGGAGCAGGGCGGAGAGCCGAGAGGCTCCGTGCAGGACGGGGGCGCGGGGGCAGTGGGCAAGATAAGGAAGGGTGGAGAGGTCTTCGGCAGGAGGGTGGGATGCAGGCAGGACCCCTCCCGCACTCCCAGCCCCCGGAATTCCGAGGGGCCTTCGCTTTGTGATGTGGGAAAAGAAAGAACGTTCTGTCTGGAGTGACGGGCTGTGGGATGCAGGACGGGGCGTCTGGCGGGGCGGGT
Source organism: Meles meles (assembly GCF_922984935.1). Lineage (NCBI taxonomy): Eukaryota > Metazoa > Chordata > Mammalia > Carnivora > Mustelidae > Meles > Meles meles. The sequence continues at coordinate 452,173 of NC_060085.1, read as the reverse complement.
GGGGGCATCCCCTGGACCTTCAGCCCCAGAGGCTGCCAGTTACGGAGGGCGAGGATCCAGGAAGACAGCAAGGGCGAGGGGGGCTTAGGGCTGGGTTCTGAGGCATGTGTAGGAGTCTGTTGCTCCCTGTCCTCCGGGGGAGCCTGGCTTGGCACGAGGCGCGGGGCTGGACTGCGACCCTCAGAGCCCCGCGTGGCTGCCGGCTCCACGGCTGTTTCGGAGGCCTCCCCACCTCAGCCACACCCACGGGCTGCTCACCACCCTCTGAACCTGCAGGACGCCAGGCCCAGTCGTGGGCAGAGTGGGTGGGCTCCCGGCCTGGGGGCTCAGTGCTCCCTGCAGGGTGGGGGCGGGGGGGGGGCTCCCGCGGGTGTGGACGGGTTGATAAAGAGAGTGGGGCAGGATCTCTCTGACCACATGGGGGGCGGCTGGCCCGGCTGGGACTGCTCCCCACGATAAGGACGAGGCCCCTCGCCCCAGGACTGGGTCTGGATTCCTCCGCCCCGGCCAGGCACGGGAGGGGTTAACGGGAAGGCCGCGGCCCCTCCCCTTCATCTCCTTCCCTTCCGGCTGCTGGGCCTGCTGTTTACAGAGGCCGCTGGAGAGGGAGAGGCACGCAGAGGGCCCTGGACAAAGCAGCCAGTGGCCGGCCCCTGCAGTGGGCCTGAGTGGACCCTGCAGGACCCCGCCCCTTCCTGCGTCCAGGGCTCAAGGACGAGTCCCCTCCCTGGGCCTCAGTTTCCTTTCCTGAACAGCAGGAGTTATAATAGCTCCCACCAGGGGGCCTGGTTCTGGTCAGAGGGACCAGCCCCACACTGCAGGGGGTACCTCTAGAACCCTCCCCCAGGTCCATCCATCTGTCCGTCCATCCGTCCAGCTCTCTCTGCCCCGTGGCAGCCCTGAGCTGAGGCTGAGGCCACGGGTAGGACCGTGGGGCCCTTCTTGCTGCCCCAGATCCTCTCTGCCCTTGGCCTACGCCCAAACGCCCCGGATACCCTCCAGTGTCTGGGTCTCGGTTTCCCCACTGGGACGCCCACCCAGACCAGTCCCTGCTCCCTGTGCCCAGGCTGGGCTATTTATGTCGTCTGTCTCACCCCAGGACCAGGGGGCCTGAGAGCGGGATGGGCCGGGCACGCTGCCAGCACTCAGCCCGTCTGGGGTTCCGCCGCACAGTGGGAACTGCTTACGCCCTGCCTCCGGGGAGAGGCACCGAGGCCCTGGCAGGCGCAGGCGAGGGGCCGGAGCTTCTACCGTCCCAGCCTGCTGCCCCCCAGGAACCCAGCCCTGCTCCCTGTAGGCTGGCTCTGCGGCAGGGGACCCTAGGGGCAGGAACCCCATCACACCACGGGTCTGGGCTGGGGACCTAGACCTCCTACCCAAGGACCCACCCCTTAGATGCTCCCCGCTGTGTCTCCCCCATCAGACCTCAGCCAAGCAGGCCCCGCCCTCCTGCCCGCCCCTCCCCTGCTTCCCGAGACCCTCGGCGGGCGGCCTCACCTCGCTTCTGCATGAAGCTAAACAAATCGTCCAGGAACTCCTTCCTCTTGGGGTCCCCGTCCAGTTCGTAGAGCTGTGGGGTCAGGGAGCGGATGGGGAGGTCAGCGTCAGAGCCCGGGTGCGGGCGCCGCGTCCCCACGGAGCCTAAGGAGCCCGCCCCACTTTCCGATGAGGACGCCGGTCCCCGCGTGCATCCCCAGCAGTGGCCACCACCAAGCCACACACCGGGCAGCTCAGAGCAAAGGTTTACTCTCCCCCCTATGTGGAGGGCAGAGCCCAGGTCCATGCGCATCAGGGCTGAGCCCCCCTGGAGGCTCTGGGGCACAGTCCCTCCCACTCCCCCCAACTCGGGGCCCCAGGGGGGGCCCTCTGCCCTCACGCTTCCTCCACGTGTCCTGCACGCTGTGTCTGCTGGACCAGGGCCGCCTCGTCTGAGGGCTCCCGGCCTGACCATGGCTGCAGAGACCCGATCTCAAGCCAGGCCTTGTTCTCCGGCCCTGGAAGTCGGGTCTTCAGCCCATCACTTGGGGGACACAGTTGGGCTAAGACACACAACACCCGGCCGATCGCTGCCTTACAGCGGACAGACGCATCTGGGGCTGTCCCGAGTCACACACGCGCCTTCGCTCCAGGCGTGGCTCCATTTTGTAGATGCGGAAACTGAGGCCCAGAGGCAGGCGTGAATCCAGAGCCTGGGAATGTCAGGGCCTGTGGGCCCACGCTCTGTCCCGGGCACTGGCTGCGGGGGTCTGCCCGTCCCTGCATGGGTGGTCAGGGGCCCCCGGACGCACAGACCCTCAGCTCCCAGGGGCAGCAGGCAGCGGGACAGCGGCAGAACTAGCTGGGGGCTGGAGTTGGTGCAGGTCGGGGTAGGGGGCAGCAGCAAACAGCAGTCTTTGAAGTAAGCCCTGGGGACAGGACCCCGAAGGTTCAGGACCACGGGGGGGGTCCCGAAACCACCCTTCGGCCCCGGCCAGGGCAGCCCGTCGTTGGGGCCCAGGAACGCGGCAACACCCAGCACCGATGCCTGACCAACCCCGGGGCCTTGGCAGGCAGGGTCCCTGGGGCCAGCTCCCCCTCAGCCATCTCACTCCTCTCTGGGCTTGGGTCTCCCTGTCCCGGAGCAGAGACAGAGGGGGGCCTCTGGGCACAGGCCGGGGTGGTCCAGGCTGGGTCTTTGTCTTTGCCCTGCTCTAGCCGGCCGGCCGGCCGCATTCCTGGGCTGATTTATGGTGGTCTGGGAGGCCCTGCACTTCCCCCTGCCTGGGGCCTTGCGGCCTGCGGCTATGCCTCCCCGCGGGCGCGCGCCTGTCCCCACCATCCATCCCACCACGCGGGGCAACACACGGTCCGGTCTCCCGCCCGCCCGCAGGGACTTCGTCCAGCTTGTCGCTAGTGTCCAGATGGGCGAGCGCACAGCAGCTGAGTGAGGGGACATCTGACGGGCCCCGAAGTGCTCAGCCCCAGCCAGTGCCGGGATGGCGGGGCCTACGACGCGCCTCTACCCACGCCTCGGACCACGACCTCGTCTAACGGGGTCTTCACGGACGTCGCCCGCTAAGATGAGGTCGTACTCGCCGGGTGAGGACCAGCCTCACCCGACCACAGGTGTCCTTATGGAGGACAGACGGGGCCCAGGCAGCGATGGGGCCATGCCTGATGCTGGAAGAGGCAGGGGGACCCTCCCCAGGGCCCGGCCTGGATCTCGGACCTCAGCTTCCAGAATGGGGAGGACAGAGTCCTGCTGCTTTCCACCCCCCCAGTCCGTGGTCATTGTTACGGCCACTCCCGCGGGGCTCAGGGACCACAGGCCCCTCCTGACAGGGCCAACAACTCCTGTGAGATCCCGGCCCGGGGGACCACCCGGCCAGAACCTTCCCTGCACCCAGCCCCCAAGGAGACCTCACTGCCCCCTGCACACCGCCATGCCCCAACTTTCCTTCCCGTCGACGCAGCAGCTTCGCCCGGAGCTCCCAGAGCCATCGTGACACCCGGGCTCCAGCTGGGGAAACGGAAGCTCGGGACGGACACAGCTGGCTTGGTGGGGGCCGTGAACCCCAGGCCGATGGTGGGGGGACAGGCCTGCGGCACAGCCTGGTCAGACCCCCGCGGGGCCAGGGTATTGTCCGGGGCCGTAAAGGGGGCTGTGCCGGCCCCCGGCTGCCGGGGAGGAGGGAGCTCTAATGGCTGCTGAGGGCCCCCGGCAACAAAGGGGCAGTAAAGGCCACCCTGGCTTTATGGGCTCTGGCCCCGAGTTCCGCTCCCCTGCAGGCTGCGCCCTGCCCTGGCCAGACCGGAGGGACGGGGGCGTGGGGGCCGGCGGGCTGCTGTCTGTCCTCGCTGGGCTCCAGGCCGCCCCGCGCCAAGCCTGGGCCTTCGTCCCACGGGAGTCTCAGGCGGAAACCTTGCCCAGCTCAGGGCGGGCCAGGAGGCGCCAAGACAGGTCACCTGCCACAGCCACAGACCAGGGCTGGAGACCGGAGAACCTTCCAGAAGCCCTTCCCTGGGCTGCTCGCCTCCCGGAGCCCGCAGCCGGTGTCCCCAGGGGCCCCACATCGGGGGCTCGGGTCACGGGGTCTGACTCGGGCTCCCGGCTGACGGAGGGACGCCCTGCAGCCCCCGGGTCTGCGGACCGTCCCTGCAGACATCTCGCCGCTCCCGGAACCCGCTGGGCACAGAGGCAGGCCGGCCTCCAGGAGACCCCACGCACCGCACCCTCGGGGACGTGGGCTGCGAGGCCCGTCTTCCCGCTCTCCGACTCCCTTGCTCCCAGCCCTTCCAATGTCCCATGTCTGGACGCAGGCACACAGCGGCTGCTTGATAAACGCCCTTGACAGCTCGGGGCACCCCGGCGATGGGGCGCTTGTCCCTTCCCAAACCTATTAGGTGCCCTGCAAGGCTCAAGCTTTGGGTGAGTGACACTGTGCACCGGGCCTGGGGGGGGTGCGGAGGCCGGCTTTGCCCCGTCACTTCCTGCCCCGTGACCTGGGTCTGCCCGCATCCACCCGCCCAGCCTCACCTGTCTGTCCACCTGTGAAATGGGTGCAGAACCTTGAGATGGGGGATGTGGACAGGCAAGTCTGGGCTGGAGGCCCCCAGGGTCACCGCGGAGAAGAGCGGCAGTCAAGTCCCTCCCTGGCCCCAGAGCCCCATGGGGCCGTGGGTCACACTCAGAGCCCCCGCGGCGCCCCCGGCCGGTCTCTGGGCCGCAGCTGAGGGCAAGGGAGGGTGTCAGGCCACTCAGGGCCGAGGCTGGGTTGACCCTGGTTCAGTCTTCCCCAAATCACATCACCCGCTTCACAGAAAAGGGCACTGAGGCACAGGGTGAGGGCCAAGCCTCCCTGGTCACCCCACTGGGCAGCCTGAGTGGGAGCCCCCCGGCCCGCAGTCTCCCGCATCTCCGTCACCCCCAGCGAGGCCCTGAGTCCTCCCTGGCCTCCCCGGCTTTCTGAGGGACAACACCCCCCCACCCCCCACCGCTGGCCACCCCGCGGCCACGTGAGCTGCAGGCAGACCAGGCCGGGAAGGCTCAGGTAGAGGCAAGCCCGCCCTCCAGGCACACGGACGGGCAAACAGGAAATTCTTGTTTGTGGCCAACGAGCATTTCTGTCTGGGCTGCTGAGAAAGTCCTGGGGTCACGCTGCTGACCCGGCGGAGCCGTGTGTGTGTGTGTGTGTGTGTGTGTGTGTGTGTGTGTGTGAGAGAGAGAGAGAGAGTGTGTGTGTGTGTGTGTGTGGGTGTGTGTGGGTGTGTGTGTCTGGGGGTGGGGGACCCTTCGGCCTCCGGGCCGAGAACACAGCAGACCCCTCGGGAGCCCGGCAGCTCGGCCCCATCCCCAGGCCCCCAGCACGGAAGGTGGGAGGAGAAGGTCCCTCCCAGCCCCCACCAACCCGCAGGAGAGGGGCCTGGCGTGGGGACAGGTCTGTGTGGGCTGGGCACCACCAGGGCTGCCTCCCGAGGCGTGACTGGCCCCGAGAAGGTCCCATGGGCGGGAGGCCCCTCCCGGGCAACAGCGTGCTGGTTCCCAGCCTGGCCCAGGGGCCCGGGGTGGCGTCCGGCCCAAGGCCGAGGGGCCCAGGCTGTAAAGCAGCCGCCCGCCTGTGGGGCCCCCAGGAGGACCTTCGCCCCCGTAACGGTGTCTGCTCAGGCCCCCTCCTGCCACCCAGGAGGCTCCAAAGTCCGCAGGGCCTCACCCGCGGCCGCCGGCCTTCCAAGGCAGAGACGGGGCCCAAAGTGGGAAAAGTCAAGGAAGGACCCGGCGCGTTCTGAGCCCCCCAGGAAGAGGCGGCGGAGAGACGCCCCAGGACACAGAGGCTTCCCGACGCCGCGGCTCCCGGGAAACCAGGAACGGCCTCCACAGCCACCAGCGGGTCCCAAATGCCCCAGACCAGACGTGCTCAGAGCCGGGCTGCGAGGGGACGGGGACGGGAACAGGCGGAGGGGCTGTGGGCAGGCCCAGGGCCCCAAGTGCTGTCAATCTACCTCCTGTCCCTGAACCTTAAGAAAAATGTATTTAGGGGCGCCTGGGGGGCTCAGTGGGTTAAGCCTCTGCCTTCGGCTCAGGTCATGGTCCCAGGGTCCTGGGATCGAGCCCCGCATCGGGCTCTCTGCCCGGCAGGGAGTCTGCTTCCTCCCCTCTCTGCCTGCCTCTCTGCCTAGTTGTGATCTCTGTCTGTCAAACGAATAAATAAAATCTAAAAAAAATTTAAAAAAATGTATTTACGGGATCAAGAGTCACATTACATCAATTCACCATTTTAAAGTGAGTGTTTCAGTGGTGTTGAGTGAACTCAGAGTCCTACAACCATGGCCTCTGTGTGATTCCAGAACATTCCATCAGTCCGAACAAACCCATCCCCATCAGCCCTCACCTCTCCCCTCCCCAGCCCCCGGCCCCCACGAGCCCCTTCCCGTCCGTGGAGGGGCCTGGTCTGGGCACGTCACCCGCGTGGACTCACACCCCGTGTGGCCTCCTGTGTCTGGTCCCCTCCCTGCGCATCGTGGGCTCGGGGCTGTCCCTAGGGCCGTGCGGGGGGCCTCGCTCCTGTCTGAGGGACGCTCCCTGTCTGCCCATCGGTGGACGCTGGCTTGCGCCCACCTCCGGACCACTTTCGCGAACCCGCTGCTGGACAGCAGGCTGCCCTCACCCTGTCTTCACATCCTTGGGCTTTTGGGTAAGAATCGATTCCCTGTAAGTTCTGAGCGCAGAGCGGAGCGGGGAGAAGGCGGCCCGGCTGTTTCACCCCATCCCCCCGAAAACACCCGGGAGCGGCCAGGACAGTCAGCCAGATGCCACTTCCTTCTCGCAGCCTGTCAGGGACCTCTCATTTCTACACCCGGACGCCACCGTGTGTCCACTCTCAAGCTGACCATGGCTCCCTCCTGCTCTCTGCGGCGCGTCCACAATTCCGCCATCCGGGCCCCAGCGGCTGCTCCCATGCCGTGTGCATCCCGTCTCTCCCGCCGCCGGCCACGCTCCCGCCGCACCAGCCCTCGGCCGTGGGCCCGCGCCCCTGCTGGGCTCTCCGGCTGGAGCCCTAACCCTAACCCTCACCTCTGCGCTCCCTCCCACGGCCTGACCCCGGGGCCCGGGCCGCATGTCTGGCGAGGCCCTCGGCACCCTCACAGGGGCCTGTGTGTGCTCATTCTGGGATGGTCTCCCACCCCCCAGATGAGAGCCCCCCGAGGGCAGAACCAGGGACCACGGGAGCCGGGCAGTGCCTGGGACACAAGGTGCTCACAGGCGAAGGAAGGAAGGAAGGAGAGAAGGCTCCCTCAGGCTCTTGCCTCCCCCGCCTGTCCCCGGTCACAGCTCAGCCCTGAGGTACCCCTCCCCGCCTGGAGGCCCCCGCCCCATCCCCCCAGAAGCCCCTCCCGACCGAGATGACTCAGCACGCACGGCCGTTGCGGGGGGGGGGCCCCAGGTGGGCCGGGAACAGAGTCCCTGGGGGCTGCCCCAGCCTCCCCCATTCACAGAAACACCCACAGCTGCCAAGGGCCAGGCAGGTGGGGCCACCCCCTTTGGCCCACAGTGCACTTGGGGAAACTGAGGCGGGCGTCTGTGCAGCGCCAACAACCTGCTAAGTGTGCTTCCCCGAGGCTGCGCCAGGCGAGGGGCCCCAGGCGTGCAGGCCTCACCCAAGGTCCTGTGGGCCCCAAACGGCAAAGCTCTGGCCTCGGCCCTCCCTGCAGCGACCTCAGAGCAAACCACGTCACTGCGGATGAGGAAAGCCAGACGGGGCTCAGTGGGGCCTCGAGAGGCGGTGGCTTGGGGCGGAACCGTCCCTGTCTGCACGGAACCTCAGTTTACCCATCGCGGGGGCGGGGACCACGCAATCAGGAAGCGGAGGCCGGCGGCCAGGCCCCGGCGCTGCGAAGGACGCGGGTGGAAGGGCCCAGCTGGGCTCCCGGGGAGCTGCGCTTCCGAGGGACCAGTCCGTCCCGGAGACTCGCAGGATGTGGGGCACGGTGGGAGCCGCACGCTGTGGGTCGGCCGGGACAACCTACTGGGCGGCCGTCCTCCAGCACCGTCTGCCTGTCCAGGCCGGGGATGCGGGCAAGCGACAGAGCCCCGGGCCGGCGGGGAACGCAGCAGGAGTCCAGCGAGGCCGCGGCAGCGAGGTCCCGGCTGCGGCGTGCGGTAGGGCCGTGGCCACGTCTGTCTGTCCCCACTGCCGTCCCGCGGGCCGCCCTGCGCGCACCTGAGCCCTGGGACACCCAGGCCGCCTTTCGCTTCCCGTCAGCGCGGGCTCAGCCTCCTCCTCACAGATGTGGCCGCCCGGTCGGCTCGCAGGAAATTGGGGAAGTGATTCTGGGCAGGGCAGAGACATCTGTCCGCTCGGCCACGCCACCCCAGCCGGCCACGTGTCCCCTCCGAGAGACATGGCACCCCACCCACGACAGAGAGTAATAAAAAGCTCCAGAAACAAGTCACAAAGGCCCCCACGGGGCTGAACCTCCAGGGCACTGCTTCCTGGGTGGCGGCGGCCGGGAGAGCGCCTGTGGCCGACCACCGCCCCCTCCCCACCAGCCTTGAGCATGGCCACGGCCGCCCCAGGGCGTCGCCCTTGTCCCCCAGGAAGTGGGCGAGGGCACCTCCAGGTGGGACGCACAGGACAGAGCTGGGGGGCGGGCAGGGGAGCACCGACCTCAGGGCCAGAAATGTCACAGCTGGGGAGACTGAGGCCCACGGGGGCACGCCCACAGGCTGGAGAGTGGCAGAGAGACGATGGTGGGAAGCGGTGAGGAAGGAGGAAGCAGATGGCCCCGGGCAGCCAAAGACACGCAGGTCGGGACGGCCGCTGGTCCCTGGGGAACCCCTCAGCCACAGGCCGGCCCCAAGCACACAGACCACCGTCCGAGCGGGAGCCCACGTCAGAGGGGAGAGAGAGGCACTGAGCGCCGACGGCAGGGCAGCTCTGGAACCCCAGGACGGAGCCCTCGCTGCCTCTGGAGCGGCCTCGCGGGGTTGGGGAGCGAGCCTGCCCTTCCGACTGGGGCTCTCTCTGGGCCAAAAATCCAGAATCCTCTCCCCGAGCCGCTACAAATCAACTGCCACACACAGTCTTGGGGTATTTTGTACAAGGGTCACCGCACAAAATCATCCCGTCACGCCCGCCTGGCTGCCGCCTTGCAGTGGCCCCAGGGTCCACGGCCGTGGTCAGAGCCTGGCACCCGGGAACTTAAGTCCCGTTGTGGGGTTTTCTCGGAAAGGGGCCGCCGTCTCCGCCTGCACGCGTGCCCCGAGCAGCCCCAGGTGCCAGCAGGGACTCTCCGAGGCAGGAGGTGCTCCGATGACCTGCCGGCTGCGGAGCGAGCGCCCTACCCCCCTCCGGCCCTCCCCTGCGCGGGCTCTCGGAGCAGAGCTGCGGCCGCAGAGCCCTGCCCACACGCGCTGTAGGAAGCCAAGGGGCCACTCCCGTCCCCACCCTCTGCCCCGCCGTGGAGGAAGGGACCCTGGCCAGGGACCCTGCTGGGCACCCCCCCAGCCGGGGCACAGGGACAGGACCTGCCCCAAGGTGGCCAGCAGCCCGAGAGCCCCAGTGAAGCCTAGGTCCGTGGGGAGATGGGAGCCGGACGCGGCGGGCAGCCGGGACACACGCAGCGGGCGCTGGCCCCAACATGCCGCTCCTGGGCCGGGACACCGTGAACAGTCACTAACTACGGCAACGGCCAGCACTCCCGTGAGCACTGCCTTGATTTACAGATGGGGAAACTGAGGCTCAAAAGGAGGGCCCTCCAGCCGCAGTGGGGAAACAGAGGACCGCGTGGCTTCCGGTCCCACGTCCCCTCCCAGAATCGGGCTCCCCGCAGGCAAACACATGACTGTCCCCGGGCACCCACAGGCAGGGGACGCCTGCCGTTCCTGGGTCAACGGCAGCTGGGGAGAGAGGATGGGACAAGAGGGTGGGGAGGGGCTGGGCGGGAGGACACGGAGCCACGGGGCCACCAGAGATCTGGGGAGCAGAGCCCAGGGATCAGGTCCAGGCCCAGCCCGAGTCCTAGAAGACATCTGTGCCGCCGGTCACAAAGGAGGCAGGCGGGAAAGTGAGGGGCATGAGGCAGGTCCATGGTCCCCTGGGTGGGGCCCTCACAAGCACAGGAGACCCGCGTTCGCAGCAACGGGCTTCACCCCTGCTCAGGACACAGCCTAACGGGGCAGGGGACCCTCTGAGACCCCGCCTGGGGGGCAGAGGGTGACACAGCTTGACCAGGAACAGGGGCCTATGGCCACTCCCCGCCACTGCAGCCCAGACGGAGACAGACTCCCACCTCCACGACAACCCACCCGGACAGCAGCCCCATGAGCCGTGGCCCCATCCCGACGCACAGCCCCACCTGGGCCTCTCCCTGGCCGCGGCAGCACAGACCCGCCGGCCCCTGTCCAGGCACTGGCGGACCCTCCCCACGGCTGGGCCGGCCGAGCCACCCCGACACTGTCCCCTGGCGCGGGCACAGACACACCCGTGCAAGCAGACACAAACAGACACACCCTCCCTCGCTGGCAGATAATGGCCCAGACAGCCCGCCCTGGCCACGGAGCCGGCCCGCCCCCCCCAGCCCCCACCGCAGGCCACCACCGCCCACCTCTGCCCGCCGTCCACAGATGCGGCCTGGCACCCACGAGAGAGGCTGGTGCCAAGGGAGGACGCGGCTCGGGTGCGCACGCTCACGGGGGTGCGGCCTTCCTGCCCTAGCTCCCGGGAGCCCGTTGCTGGGACTGCCAGGGTCCCTGGGCTCCAGGGGGCAGGGCCTCTCGTCCCGTCCCCTCAGACCACGGCTCCCTGAGGTCAGCCTGAGGGTCTCTCTTCTTCCCGGGACACTGGATTCGGGGCCCAGGCCACTCCGGGCCGGGGGGGGGGTCCGTCTTAACCAAGGACACCTGCGAAGACGCTATTCCCAAACAGAGGCCGTGGGACGTCCGGGCCGCCGGGGGGACAGCCATTCACCCCCTGGCACGGGGCTTTTTACGGGCTGGGAGGGTAGGAGTGTGTCCCCGAGGTGCCGGGCGCTGAGCCTGCAGGGCAGCAGGGCGGTGGGCAGTGGGCGGCGCCTGGCCCCCCTCCCCCGCCCCACAAGCCCCTGCCAGCCCTGACGCTGGGGCCTTCAATAGGCAGGCTGGTTACCGTTTAACCCCGTGACCCCCGATTGTCCTCTGTCCGCAGGCGACCTGGCGGGCGGAGAAGGGGCGGCCCATGCCCCGCCCCCCGCGCGTGCCCACCCACCAGCCCGCACCCCAGCTGCTCCCCTGACCCAGCTCAGAGCACGGGGGCCACGGGGCGGCTGCAAGCAGCCGAGAGGACGTCCCTCTGTGTCCTCATCAGTGACGCTGGCCCTGGGGGTCCAAAAGCTTCAGAGGAGAGGGTCTCTGACTCAGGCAGGGAAACCAAGGCCCAGAGCAGGCCGAGCCCTGCCTAGCGTCTCCCTGACGGCGCCCGCAGGCCCGAGACAGGGCACCCCGCAGCTCAGCGCGGAGAGAAGGGACCGCGCCCGGCCCTGCTCACACCTCGGCCTCCCCGGGGGACGTCGGCCACGGGCCCAGGGACAGGTCCAGGTCAGTCAAGTCCAGCCACCGACGGGACGCCGTGACTTCCGCTACCGGTAGATGGGTACCCCCCGACCTCACGCCTCACGGGGCAGGGTGAGCACGCTCACGTGGGAGCCCGGTCACGCACACACGTGCCGCAGACCCGCAGCCGCAGCAGCTGCCGCCCCATCCCACGTGGCTCCGGGACCGAGCGAACGGCGCCCTCCACACGCGCTGCAGGACGTGGCCAGCCTCCGTCCACTGTGCCCAGACCCCAGGACGTGCACCCACACATCTGTGAGAGGCGGGGCGGGCCCCAAGGGGCTCACGCCCTTGTCCCCAGACATACCAAGCGTGTGGACACAGGGACAGGCTTCCGGGTGACAGACACGTAACAGACGCCGCGGAGAAGCTCGCGGCCCCAGGACACGCAGACGGACACACACGTGGCTTCCAGACTCCCCCCGGGCCTGGCCCCGTGGAACACAGAGCCCGGCGGACACGGGACCCCTCCCCCGCAGCTCCCGGGGCTGCGTCGGCCGGCCGGACCCCACGCGGCTCCCGCACGCTCACCCCCAGTGGGAGGCGCACGCGGCCCTGCCCGCCGGGCACCCCTCCCTCCGGCGGCCGCGTGCATTATTAGAAAGCGTGGGGCGGCCGAGCACTTGGCAGCCGCCACGAGGGTGGGGAGCAGATGGCGGGCGTGGGGCCAGGCCCCGGCGGCCGTGACCCCACGGCGGTGACTGGGTGGCTGTGGCGGCGCAGGGGCCAGATAAGGCTCTTCCGCTGAGTCAGTGTGGTTCCCAGGGCTGGCACGGGCAGGGGCACGGTGCCAGGGGCTGGCGGGCAGGCACCCTCCCCGGGCCTGCCACGGCCCGCTGGCTCCACGCCAGCAGCCACAGCAGCTTTGATGAGGCAGGCGCTGTCCCAGGCGGGGTGGGCTGAGTTCCCAGGGGCTTCCCGACACCCTCCCCGCCCCCAGGCGCACGGCCCCAGCGGCTGGCGCCCCAGGAAGATGCCCGGCGCCAGAGCTGGTCCCCAGGACACATGGGGCCTGGCCCCCAGCCCACTCTGTCCCAAGCATATCAGACAGACATTGCCGGGTTCGGGACCTAGTGTCTGACCTCGAAACCTTTGCCCAGGCCATGCCCTCTGCTCCTAACACCTTACTCCACCAGAAGAATTCTCACCCTTCTCCCCTGGCCCTGCAGGCCTAGCGTCTTCCAGGCCTGCCCAGAGTGCAGGGCCCGTAAGGGTCCCCACTCACCTCTCCGCTCCCCAGCTCCAAACCCTGCCAAGGCCCCTTTCATTTACCCTAACGTCTGCACATCCATACGCCTCCCACTCTATGTTCCAAGATGTAGACGCTACCCTTCTCTGTCCCCCTAGCAAACTCTTTTTTTTTTTTTTAAAGATTTATTTATTTGACAGATAGAGATTACAAGTAGGCAGAGTGGCAGGCAGAGAGAGAGAGAGGAGGAAGCAGGCTCCCAGCTAAGCAGAGAGCCTGATGCGGGGCTCGATCCCAGGATCCTGGGATCATGACCTGAGCTGAAGGCAGAGGCTTTAACCCGCTGAGCCACCCAGGTGCCCCCCCCTAGCAAACTCTTATACACCCTGTAAAGCCCCAGCCCCAAAGCCCATTCCTCCCTCCTCTAGCCCAGCCCTGATCCCCAGGGCTGCAAAAGCCTGTGTCCAGCTGTGGCTCCCCGCAGCCCGGAGGGGGCCCCAGGCGGGATGAAGAAACCCTCTGCCTTCCCCTCCCCCACCCCATGATCCCAACCCCGCCTCCACCTCACGCTGCCCTGCCCACGGCTGGCGCCCAGAGATGTTCACGCAGTGTTGTTTACAGCAGTGAAACAGGCCAGCGTGTTGCCGTCAGCCCCGTGAGGAAACCATCGCGGAAGAGAACCAGGGAATGGGGAGCGCTCGGACCCACAGAGCGACGCTGAGCGGCGCTGGGAACGGCAGCCAGCCTGGGGCCGGGAGAACACTCTCCGCTTCCCCTCCGGCGAGGACGGTACCAACGCTGCTTCTGCAGTCAGACACGGCCCTAGACGCCTGCACGTGTGTGTTTCCTGTGGCTAAAAAAACCTACGTGAGCCGAAAGGGCTAAAAAACCCCAAATGCGGGGCGCCTGGGTGGCTCAGTGGATTAAGCCGCTGCCTTCGGCTCGGGTCATGATCTCAGGGTCCTGGGATCGAGTCCCGCATCGGGCTCTCTGCTCGGCAGGGAGCCTGCTTCCTCCTCTCTCTCTCTCTCTGCCTACTTGTGATCTCTCTGTGTCAAATAAATAAATAAAATCTTAAAAAAAAAACAAAAAACCCCAAATGGGACCCCAGCCTCTTGCGACGAACACCCCTGAGGCCCACAGTCTCACCACCACGTGGGCCACGCCTGCTACACAGGAGAAGGGCCCCCACGGGCATCACACGGGCCCCAAGAGGCCCGGGGAGGGGTGGGGGGGCCAGGCAGGTCCACGGCGAGGACAAAGAGGCCACCAGTGACTGTTCCCACCTAAGTGCCTGTGTGGGTCCAGGCCCTGGGTCCTGACACCCACATGTGAGGCCCTGGACCCACTGTGTTCCTGGCAAAGGAGACAGAGGCCCGGGGACCCCACGTGTCCACCCTCCAGCGGACACTAGGTCCTGTTCGCAGGCAGTCGGCAGACTCAACCACCCGTGTCCGTCCCCGTCGGTGCGAAGGTAAGAGCCCTCAGTGCCCTTCCCTGTGGGATCGGGGCATGTGGGGCACAGGAGACAGGCTCAGTCCGCCTCCTGCACAGTTAGGGGACACGTCTCAGCTGCGGCGGTCACCTCTACATCTTGGAGCTCATCGACACGACACGACACGAGAGTGGACGGATGTCACCTTGAAAAGCAGGTGGAAAACAGCACCACGTTCAACACAAACCAACGCACAGGGAGATGCTCGCCACCCTGTGACTTCAACAGCACAGCCGTGATCTCAAGTGCTGGCCAGGCCATGCACAAGCCGGAGCCTCGAGAGGCCACGGGAAGGAGAACAGCAGAGCCGCTGTGGGAAGCCGCCCATGGGTCCCCGAGAGGCCAATTAGCCTCACCGCCCAACCCGGCGGTTCCACTCCTGGCTCTGTGCCCACGAGAGCTGAAAACACCTGTCCACACCAAAGACATGCAAGCGTGATCACAGCAGCCCGACTCACAGCAGCCCAAGGTGTAAACAACCCAAGTGTCCATCACAGGGGACAGAATAAACACAGTGTGTCCACCACGCGTCAGAGCGTCCCCCGGCCGCCAGCAGGAGCGAGGCCCCCACGCGTGACCCCAGGGACGGACCCTGAGCCCATGACATGCAGGGAGGGAACCAGACACAGGAGGCCACACGGGGTGTGAGTCCACGCGTGTGACACGCCCAGACCAGGGTCCTCCATGGACAGGAAGGGGCTCGCGGGGGCCGGGGGCTGGGGGGTAATAGCTAAAAGATACGCTTCTCAAAGTCTCCGTCTGACGGGACAGAACCGTCCTAAAACAAGCTGGTGTCGGCTGCATCACCCCAGGAAGACACTGAAAACCACTGAACTGCGCGCTTTCAACGGGTGAAGTACGTGCTGTGTGAGTCTGAGCTCAACAAAGCCGTTGAAAACAATCCCAAAGTTTGAGCTGTTGAGACCAAGGATCCTGATTCTTAAGCAGCCAAAGATCTGAGGTTAAGACACGCGGGGGCGGAGGGGGGGCACTTTCTAGAGCCCGGGCCCAGCTACGTGGGTGACAGGAAGCCACCAGGATGCCACGTCTGATGCCAGGAGTCTAAGATCCTAATCACTGCCTGCGACACGCCTGCTCCCCGACCAGCGGCTGCGGGGGCTCCAGGGATGGTTTCGTGGCCACGAGCCCGCTGCCCCAGGTCCCTCCCCAGCCTGGCCTCCCCGAGACCATAGCCTAAGGCGGGACTTCACGGCTCTCGAGGGTTAGTAGGGGAAGTCGGCCCCAGGCCCTGCCAAGACTTGGGAGGAAGAGGCAAGAGATGGTGCCAAGTGGGCGGCTGGCCGGCCGGGCTGCCACGTGCCAGGAAGGCTGTGGGGAAGGCGCCAGAGTCAACACAGCCTGACGTCTGCTGGGCCGGCGGGGCCCGGGACGCTGCCGACACCGGCCACTCAGGTGCCCGGCCAGCGGGGCAGGAGGGCAGAGCCGGCAGCCGGCCCTGCCATGAATGGGCAGGGGAAGGTCCCAGCGCTGCAGGGCCACTTTCTCAGAATCCAGTCCTGTCTCCTGCAGGGCCCGACCCGGTAGCATCTGGCTCCCCCCCCCCACCAATGTCGGCCCTGCCCCAGGCAGGTGCGCTGTCCCTCCTTCCGCGAGGCTTGACCCAAACGGTGCATCCCGAGAGGCCTCCCCCCACCCAGCCAAAGATGCCAGACCACCTCTCCCAGACACCTCAGCACAGCTGTCTGGTTCCTGAGGCCGGCCTCCTCCACACAGGGGAGTCACCTCCCGGCTCAGCAAGATGCTAAGCCCCGGTGGCTCTGGGGTTCCCTGATCCTCTCTCGCTTCCGCTTCCCTGGCCCTGGGCATCCCAGACAAGTGGGACAAAGGCTCCTGTGGCCCTTTGTTCCTGACATGCCGAGGGGGCTTTGGGGCCTGGCCTCTGCCCCCAGTCCTCGCTTGGCCTGGCCGCCCAAACCTTGCCCTCCAGGGAGCTGAGGCCACTGAACAGGGCTGGGGGCTTGGGGTCCTGGGTGGCCTGGCCGGGACCCTGCAACACTGGGCTATCGTCCAGCTCCAGCCCCGAGCTGGGGCTCCTGGTAACCACCGTGAGAACAAACAGTCCACGGCGGCCTGCGCGCTGTTCTGAACCACGGCGAGCTCTGGGGACCCTCCCTCAGCGCTGGGGCTCTGGGCAGGACGCCAGCCCAGAAGGGGACAGACACGGGGGTGGGGGGGCCACTGGGGTCTACGTGCAAGGGCGGAGCCTGCAGGAGGGGGTGTGGGGGGCACTGGCCACGCCCAGAGAGGCGCCGTCTGCTGGCTGTCACCCAGCCCCGGCCTGCCCCACCCCAGCCAGACACCTGGGCAGCCCCTGCCGGCTCCCCGGCTGCCTCCAGTACCGGCCCCCCCCACTGGGAGCCCTCCTGCCCGGCCCCCTCCGCGGGTGTCCAGGCCGGGCCTTGAGCGCCCTCCAGGAGGGGCCCAGAGCGGGTTCTGGGAGGCCAGCATCCAGAGGGGCCGCCCCAAGGCCACACACAGCCACCTCCCGGCTCGCGCACACCGGCCCATCCACAGCCGGGGGAGACCCGGGCTACTGGGCTACCGGGCTGGGGAGGCCAGGTCCCCGCTGGCCACTCTTGGAGGTCGGAGCAGGGCCCAGCTGGCCACGGGCTGGAATGTGAGCCCGGCCAGACGCCATCTGGTTTCCATCTGCCCAGCCCAGCTCGGGCCCAACTTCAAAGGGTCCCCCGCCCTGGCCATTTCCTCTGCCCTGGCCGCCCGCAGGGAAGGCACCGGGACGGCCCTCCTTCCTCCCCGCCCCCGCGGCCCCAGGGACTTCTCGGCCGTCCACACCAACGTGGCCACCCCTGCCCAACCCACTGCCGTGGCCTCTGTAAACGGACTCCACGCCAACTGACCAGACCTCGGGCCCGCGCTCCCAAGCCCCCAGCGCCCTGCCCCACGTCCGCCCGCTGGGCCTCGCCCCTTCACCGCGGCCCACGCCAAGCCCAGTTCAGCCGCACGGCCTCTGCCCCGCACCTCCCCAGCTCAGAGCCCCGAGCCTGGCTGCCTCCCTGCAGGTCCTTCTGGGCAGGCACTGGGCAGCCCCCGAGCTTCTCCCTCCTGGCTCGGGTCCCCCTCCTGTCCACACGGGGCGCGCTCAGCCGTCGGCCCATCCCACCCACAGGGTGTCCACAGGGCTCCCTGCACTCGGCCGTGCGCCTGGCTGGCTCGGGCCAGACGCCAGGACCCGGCAGCACGTGGCCCTGCCCTGCGGCCCCCCCCAGCGCACCGCGCACCTGCTTGAACTGCTCCTCGTAGGTCCAGTCCCCGTGGTCGGGCGGCTGCATCTGTGGCGCCACGTGGGCGACCCCTCCGGTGAGGGCCAGGCCGGCCCCCTGGCGTTCCTGGCCACCGAGCACCCGGGGCCCGCTGTCGCCGCGGTAGGCCTGGGACGGGGGGGCCCTGCGGGGCACGAGGGCTGCGGAGCCGAAGCCGGAGGAGCCTGGGGGCCCCAGCCCCTCCTCATCCTCGTAGTCCTCCTCGTCCTCCTCGTCCTCCTCCTCCTCGTCCTCCTCCTCCTCCAGGTCGTCCTCCAGCTCCTCCTCCTCCTCCTCCTCCTCCCACTTGGGCTTCCTGGGGCAGGCAGAGGGCACAGGTCAGGGGCAACGGCGCCAGCTTGCTCCAGCCCTGGGGCAGGGTCTGCCGGACGCCCGAGTCCCGCTCTCCCTCTCTCCGCACGGGGACAGCGGCCTCCACCTGCTCCAGGCGCGGCAAGGGGCATGGTCGTGTTTCCCATCAGCCCACAGCCCCCCAGGGCCCCTGCGCACCTGCTAAGCCCCTCCTGCCCTCCGTGGCACGGGCTTCCCTGGTGGGCCTGGGAAATGCCTAGCCAGTTCCTGCCTCAGGACGTTTGCTCTGGCTGTTCCTTCTGCCAGGCCTGCTGTTCCCAGCCCCACACACCTCCCCCCCACAGCCCTCCTTTATTTCCTTGTCATAACCCACAATCGCCCCCCTGCCCTGCTTCTCGAACACCTTCCCAGACTGAGTCCCCTGGGGTCTTGTCCGCAGCCGGCTGGAGGCCTGCGCTGCGTCTGGCAGGAACACACGCACGGAGGACGACCGCGAGCCAGCCGACTCCCACTGTGCACGGGTCCCTCTGGAGCCACTGAATCTGCCCGAGCCTCACTGGGCAGTGGGGCTCCTGGCCACACGGGGCTGGTCCATGTAAGTCGGGCTGGAATCGAGCTACAAACCCAGATCCCCCGCCGCCCACGAGGGGTGGCTCCTAGGTTGGTGAGACACCCACCATCCTCCAGAAAGTTCTAAAGGACAGTGCTGCCTCGGTGGTCAGCAGGGACAGGGGCTTGTCCTACAGCTGCCTGGGATGCATGGAAGACTCAGCTGACACTTGTGCAGTGCGTAGCCCACGGAACCCGACTCACAGGTCACCGTCGGAGCCCACGTCCTCGAGGTGCCTGATGTCTTCAGCGTGTCCCGGTGCCTCCCGGCCTCGACCGGATGGGGCAGGCGAGCCTGGCACCCCTTCCTGGACCGCATCCTCATCCTCTAGGCCGGGGGGCCCGTCCTCCGAGCCGCTGGGGCTGGGTGCGGATCCGAGGCCGGCCGCCGCCGCCCGCATGGCAGCCAGCGCGGCCATCTGCGCCCGCTGCATCCGCGCCTTCTCGGGCTCTCTGTCCTCCTCCGGGGTGGCCCTGGCCCGGGCGGGGGGCTCGGCCGGCGGGGGCGGCGCGGGCTGCCGGGCCTCCAGCTCCTGGCGCGCTCGCTGCTGCCGCTGCAGAAGGGTCTCCATGACGGCCTGAAGCTTCATGGCCCTTCGGGCCGGGCCGCCCCGGGCACCAGAGCTGGGCGGCAGGGGCGGCCCCTGCGGGGAGGGGGCCTGGCCGCACTGCAGTGTGGGGGCCTCAGGGGCGCCGGGACCGTGCAGGGTGGCGGGGGGTGGGGGCGGGGACCGCCGGGTTCAGGCCGAGGGCAGGCCAGTGCTGCCCGCTCACGCCAGGCACTGGGGCGCGGCGGCTGGTGTCGGGCTCATCCACGCGTCTGCAGAAACCTGGGGACAGCAACACCAACCGTCAGGACGCTCCAGGGCTCCTCGGCCCCATCCTCCTTCCTGAAGTCAGACCGCAGAGGCCTCTGGGAAGACCCCTCCCACCCATCCCCATCAGGGTGCAAACCGGGAGGCCTTCCTGGAGGTGGGAGGTGGCGCTCTCCCCATGGGCCCCCTCTGTCCTCCCTCCAGCAGGCTGGAAGCTGGGTCAGCCTGCACTGAGCTCCCTAGAGTCTCGAGGCGACCCCCACCCTCAGGGCCACAGAGAAGCGCAGGCACTGACCACAGCTCCCGGGGAAGACCCTGGATTATTGCTTCACAAACAGAGCGGGGCACCGGGCATGCCTGGCTTCTGATTGGCTATAGCCCGTGACCAGCCGCCAGAGGCCAGGTGGATTCTGGGTTCCGGTTCTGAGTTCCGGACGCTGCCCGCAGGCCCGCGGCAGAAGGCTCCAGGCACCGCCCCCCCACGCTAACCGAGACAAGGGCTGACCCAGACTGAGCACTCCTTGCACACAGGCCTGAGCTGACCTTCCTCCCTCGGGCTCCCACCTCGTCTCTAAGCCTCAGCCTCTCTGGACCTCAGTTTCCCCATCTGAAGGGCGGTGTCTTGACAGCACCCACGCGTCTGTGCTCAAGCGTGCACACAGCGGCCCCCATCCGTGCTAGGGAAGGGGGCGCTGGGTGGGCCCCCCGTTAGGCATACAGAGCGCTGAGGCCTGCGGGTGGGCCAGTGGCCGAGAAGACACACAGCAGGTTCCAGGGCAGGCTGGGTTAGGAGCAGGGTCTGGTGACGTCACAGCCTCCCTCACCACCCCACATGACCGCTGCAGGGGCATTCTCCTGCCTCTTGGGACCCCAAGTGGAGCCAACATCCCAGCACGAGGTGCTGTGCCCCAGCCTGGGGTGGTCTCAGCGTCTCAGGCAGGGACATCTGGGACCCGGGAGAGCCGGCCCCACCAGGACAGAAGGACGCAGGTGCCACCCCTGGCCCGGACCCCAGCACCGGCCACACCCCCTCCCGCCCTCCAGTAAAACCAACCAGGCAGAACCCAACAGGCCCAGCGGTGACACCCTGGACAATACCTCCCAGGGATGGGGGACGGGAGATGGGGGGGCAGGAGGCTGTCCCTGACCTGGCAAGTGAGCCCCTCAGGGGCTCCCGGGGCAGACAGGTTCCCACGACCCTGGCAGTGAGCGGACGCTCACACACCCGGCCGGCCACCCTCCCAACCTCTGTGGCGACCCCCGAAGCGGAAACTGAGCCCACTCAGGAATCCTGCACCTCCCCAGTCGGGGGGTTCAGTGGCCCTCCTGCGTTCTCCCAGACCCCCTGGAGCTTTCATCTGGACGGGTGAAAGGGCAGCGGGCGGGGGGGGGGGGGCAAGTGGGTGGCCCCTGTGGGAAATAGGGATGGGACGTCCCCAGAGGACCTCGGTAACCGGCAGGGGCAGGGGTCTCAGGGCACAAAGACCCTCCTCAGGCCACAGGGCTGGAGAGTGGCCAATGCAGTCTGTCCTTAGAGGCAGCAAAGCAGCACCCAGCCCCCACTCCCCGTCCCTTGAGGACTGGTGTCACCCCCCCACCAGCCCAAAGCAGTGCTGAGGGCACATTTCACGCCCAGTGTCTAGTCTGGTCCATGCCCCTCCCCCACATTTGACAACTTCAAGAGGAGCCCCCCCTCCCCACGGAAACGCTCCAGGCAACACCTCCCCTCCTGTTTGGGGGGCAGAAGGAAGAGGCCAGAGGAAGCCACTCCCCCCCCAGCCTCCCACCCCCAGGCCTGCTGGGTTTAATGACCCTTCCGGGTCGCCTAGTGGGGGAGGGGAGCAGGGCAGGCCTCCACGTTGGGGCTGGTGGGGGGGCAGGTGAGAACCCCAGAACTCCCCTGGGCCGTGCCTGGGGCCCCCATGGCCGCCATTAACCCTAAGCTGGCGACGCCCACCCCCTCTAGACCCCTCCCCCAAGAGCCCTTTGTCCTCAGCCCCTACCCCCACTTTATGACAACCCCAAGGGAGAGGCATTCCCAGGCAGGGACCAGGCAGGGGTGGGGGGTGCTGGGTGGTCGCTGAGACCTGACTGGGGGCCCAGAGGGATCCGGGGCCACACCCTCCCCCCAATGCCTCCCGGAGAGAGAGGTCACCCGCTCGGGCCAGGGCCTTGCAAAACACGGTTATTTAAAGAGTTGTGCAAGGCTGGGGCCCGCGGGTGGCGAAAGGGGCCCCTCACTCCACGAAGGGAAGAGGGGGTGGGGTGGGGCAGAAAGCGGGGAGGGGGCTAGCAGAGTTGGGAGGGGGGCGGCCCGGAGGAAGTGAGAAAAGAAAAACCGAAGAAAGAGAAGAAATAAGACGACAAAAACCCCAGTCCGGATTTCAAAGGCTTCTTGGAAAGCGACCGATTTGCATGGGTTGGGGGGGGGGGCAACCCCTCCGGCCCGGGCGACTAAAAACGGAAGATTATTGACAAATCCGCCGCCTGGGGTCGGACGGCGAACGTTGGAGTTGCCAAACGCGCGCTCCCCGCGCTTCCTGCGCCCGCTTTTGTGTCTGGGGGGCACTGACCGGGGCAGGGGGGCTTTTCCCGGGGATCCCCGCCAGAGCGCGGGCCGCCCCGCCGAGCGCACGCCGGGCGCGGGCCTGCCGGGGTCCCCCTCCAGGGGCCCTTTTCGGCTGGGGAGCCCGCGCCTCCTAAGGAAGCAGTCGGGGCGGGAGAGGGTCGCCGGGGACCTGCCCTCCCCACCCGGCGCTGCCGCTCCCCGCGGGGCTCCGGAACACAGCGCCCGATTCCGGGGAGAACGTGCGATAAGAACCCGGAGGGCAGCCCCCCGCGCGCGCCGAGGGACCATTTCCTTCCGCCGGGGGGTGGAGGGCAGCGCTCCCTCGCGACCCCCGATCGCCCTCGCGCAGTGTGGTAGGGGATGAGGTCTCCGAGGGGGGGCGCCGAGGAAAGCCCCCCAACTCCGACCCGCTACAGCGGCCTCGTCGGTCCCGAGCCCCCACCCCCGTGCCTGCCCAACTTTGGAGACCCCCTCGCCGGCTCCCCGGGCGCACTGCGCCCACCCAGGGCCGGAACCCGCGGCTTAAAAGGCCGGCCTCCCCCCCGCCTCACCGCGCAGGGCCCGCTCGGGGGGCGCATGCCCCGCGCCTGGCGTCCTGCCCTGCCCCGGCCGCGCCTGGCCTCCGGCCCCGGGCCGCGGGCTGCGCGCTGCTGGCTCCCGGCCGCCGCCGGGTTTGTGCCGCGCGCCGACTCACCGAGCCGCCAGCCGAGTCCGCGTCTACACCCCCATCCGACCCGATTGGTAAGAGTCTCCCCGCGCGCGGCCTCCCCCGCCCCTCCCCTCCCCCCGCCGGCGCGCTCACCGCCCCGCAGACAAATCACCGGGTGACAAATCGCTCTCGGATGCAAATACCTCGCCGGTGATTCAGCGCCGCGGCCCGGGACGCGGGGAGGGGTCTCGGGAGGCCCCCTCCCCCTTCCCGGACGCCCCCTCGGCCCCCGCACTCGGCCCG
Organism: Meles meles; assembly: GCF_922984935.1. Classification (NCBI taxonomy): domain Eukaryota; kingdom Metazoa; phylum Chordata; class Mammalia; order Carnivora; family Mustelidae; genus Meles; species Meles meles. The sequence continues at coordinate 429,385 of NC_060085.1, read as the reverse complement.
AAGACGCACCAGCAGCCCAGGGGTGTTGGGGAGGGGGGAGAGTGGCCAGAAATTTTCGGGTCAGGGCCCCTTTAAATGATAATAAATAATAAAAAGGGAAGGGGAACAGCGACGCGCGAGGCTCCGCCCCCTGCCTAGGGACGGTGGGCAAAGTGCGCGCCGGGGCCCCGAGCGCACGGGGCGCGGGGGCGCGGGCTGGACCGGAGCGTCGGAGGGGGAGGGGCGGGGGGTGGCCCTCCGCCTGGGAGGGCTGGAGCGACCCGAGCCGGGCTGGGGACCCCTTCAGCTTCTTCCCCGGCACCTAGAATGGGCCGGCCCTGCCGAGCTCGGAGTTTCACCCCTGTCCCATAGACCGGCGACCTGACTCTAGTGACTGCCCCCCCAGCCTCCGCGGCCTTATCTGTAGAATGGGGATTAAACACCGGTAGTGACTAGGGCCGCGGGACCGGAGCAGGCCGGGGTGCCAGGAGGGCACCAGGGCCCTGCGGTGGGGGCGCTGCAGGGTGGGGAGGGTCTGGAGAGGGAATGGCTGCGGGGGGGGGGCACTACTCCAGCAGAGTCGTGGGGGTGGCGGAGTGACTCGAGGAACATCAAGACGACCCCCATCCCCCAGGACTGTCCCCCTCTAGCATAGACAAGATTGTCCCCCGGGTGAGAGGAACAGTTTTCTCCCTCGGAGCCTGCCGCGGCCCTGCGCCCTGGGCGCGGCGCTCACATCTTATGGAGGGGAGACGCTCAGTGTCCCCAGAGGCACAGAGTAGGGCTGGGGGGAGGGGGTGTGTGGCCTCAGCGGGTCTGACGCCCTGAAGCAATCCTCGGGGGCAAGTGCAGAGACCCAGGCCCCAGCCCAAAGAGCCAAACGGGAGCATGGTGGGGGGAGGGAGAGTTGGCATGGGGGGCACCTCTGAAGGGTCCCAGCGTGCAGGGCCTGGGCCCCTGGCCCTCAGTGCTGGTTTCTTGGGCAGCCCTGTCCCTGTGCCCTAAGGCACACAGCCCTGACACCTGTTCAGGACATCAAGCCTCCCCGCAAATTGCAGGTTTCCTGCTCTGGGGGATGGCGGGGGTGGAGATTCCCAAGCCAAGTCCACGGGTTCGGGTTCGGGTTCGGGAAAGCTACCCCCAGCACAGGCTGGAGCCCTGCCCGCCAGCCCCAGGGCCTCTGCTCTCCTGATGGTAGCAGGTGGCAGAGGCCTCCATCTTTGGGCTGTTGAACACCCAGCCCCAGCGGCCCGCCTCCCCCCACCTCCACTGGGAGGGGCTGAGACATCTGCCCAAGGAGGGGAAAGTTTGGAGAGCCCAGGTGAGCTGGGTCCCCCATAAGGGTCCAGGCCCCACTTCTCCAAAGTGCGGGAGAGCCTCTCCCCTGCCAAAGGGCCAAACAGATCTGAATGCACCCCTGCCCCACCCCAGCTTGGATGCCGGGCCTCTCTGTGCCTCAGTTTCCCCCTGTAGAAGGCGCCCACGTTAATTCACTGCAGAATTGTTTGGAGGGTTCTATTTACTTCTGTTCAAAAGAAGGGGGGCCTGTGGGGTGCTGCCCCTCCCCCATCTCCCAGGGGAAAGCGCCTGTCTCTATTCCACCAGAGGTGCCCAGCCCCAGAGGGCGAGGGGCTGCAGGGTTCCCAGCTGCCTCCAGTGAGGGGGAGCCTATTTTTAGCCCCGGGAGGGAGCTGGGAATTGATACACAGACTTGCTGGCTCCACTGGGAGTGGGCAGCAGGCCCAGGTCCCAGCTCACCTGTTCCCCACTTGGGGGTGCGGGTGGGGGGGCGCTCTTAGAAATTCACCCGATTCCCATACTGTCCGCCCGCCCATGTTATTCCTGCTCAAACACATTCCCGCACTGGGGCCTTTGCCCTGGTGGCTCCCCCGCGGGAGCGCCCTGCCCTGGTCACCGGACAGCGTCCTGTCCTGATGCGAACTGCAGCCTCATCTCCTGGGGGGGGGTCCCCTCCTTGACCTCTCAGGGTCAGATGTGTCCCCATCACGTCACCCCATTTTATCTTCATCCAGGTGCTCCTTTCTGAAATGTCTTGGTTCCGTTGCTGGAAGCTGGATCTCCAACCCTCCAGGCTGTGCGTGGCACACAGTAGGTGCTCAATAAATGCTGGTTGGTTGATTGAATTCATGCGTTCCCTGTCTCACCGCACGGGATTTTTGGTGTCTGTCTGTGCAGAGGTGGAGGGCAAATGGGACAATTCACCATCTTGACTTCCAAACAGGCCTGGGACCGGGTGCTGGGCGCTATCACTGAGCCCTGGCCTCTTGTTGACTTGTCCCTGTGAGCCAGGGTCTGTGGAAATGCAGTTTTTACAACTTTGACAACAAAGGAGAAGGAAGAACCCTAGTGAGGGATATGTGCTGGTACATTCAGCCTAAGTTACTGTAGTTTGTTTCAAGTTGTTTCTTTTAAGATTTTTAATTTACGTATTTGACAGAGATCACAAGCAGGCAGAGAGGCAGGCAGAGAGAGAGGAGGAAGCAGCTCCCTGCTGAGCAGAGAGCCCGATGCGGGGCTCGATCCCAAGACCCTGAGACCATGACCTGAGCCAAAGGCAGAGGCTTTAACCCACTGAGCCACCCAGGCGCCCCACATTTGGTACTTTTTTAAAGACGGGACTCATGAGACAAAAGTGTGTAGGACCCGGGAAAGTCATACTGAGGCTCTGCTTGACCCACTCTCGGCGGGGAAACGTTCGGCCGGGCTCCGGGTTGGGGTACCCATGGGCGCCCCCCACCCAGGCGCTGGGGCTGGGACTCCTCGGTGGGGTTGAGCCCGGAACCTCCGTGGGGCGCGCGCACCACCTGCCGGGCACCTGCGGGGCTGCAGTCAGGGGCGGGGCCGCCCCCGGCGCGCCTGGGCTCCCGCGGAAGGCCACCAGGTGGCGCCCGACCCCGTGAAACCGGGATCCTCGGGTCAGAGGGGGAAACTGAGGCGGCCGAGGTCTTCTCTCCCCGTGGCTCTTCCGGGCGCTCTGCGGTAGACCCGCCGGATACGGGCGGGACCCCGGGTGTATTCTACCGCACAGGACTGCCGTGTACTAAAAGGTTTTCGGGGCGCCTGGGGGCTCAGTGGGTGAAACCTGACCCTCGGCTCAGGTCATGGTCTGGGGTCCTGGGGTCGAGCCCCGCCTGCTCCCCTCCCCCGCCTGCTGGTCCCCCACTCGCTGGCGCGCTCCCTCTCCTCAGCAGGTTGTTTGCTGTTGTCCGAACCGGTGGCCCTTCTGGTGCCCCCCACCTCCCCCCGCTCACCCTGTCTGGCGGCCCTGGGGCGACCCCACTCCCTCGCAGGCGGACTGTGGCCAGGAACCGTCCGGGTCATGAAATAGCTGGGACAGTCTCCGCCGGCTGGACCGCGTCCCTCGCTGCGGAGAAGCCCCCGGCTCCTGCACCCCCGCGAAGACCGACCGAGCTGGGCCCTGCCACTGGCCACCTTCCCACGTCACCCTCCTCTGGCCCCCGGCCTTAACCCACTAGACACGGCCTGCCTCGGGGCCTTTGCACTGCCTGTGCCCTCCGTCCCTTCTGCTCTTCCACCACCTCCAAGCGGCTTTCACATGTCCCAGATTCGCCTCCTCCAGGAAGCCTTCCTGGACTTGCCCCCACCGAGGCAGGCTCCCAGTGACTCTCAGAGGGCACCCAGGTGTCTTTCCTCTCCTTCTTCCCTGCAGTCACTTTGCGTCACCCCAGGTCGTTCGCCCCCTCTGTCGACAAGCGCACGGGGACTCTAGAGGTTGCTCCTGGTCTCTGCGGTGGCCCAGCCCCCAGGGCAGAGCCTGGCACCCAGGGAGGGGCTCTGCAGACAAGACGCAGCCGAGCAGGCTCCAGAGGACTCCTCTTCCTGGCCCTCCCTCTCAACCCTTGAACGGCGCGTGTTTTTCTGAGCTCCCAGTAAATCCTGATAGGAACCCGAGTTCTCCCCGACAGCCGCACTCGGCAGAATGGTGCTGCCGTGTCCCAACCAGAATCCTCCCACCTTATCTGGATCTCCCCAGTTCCATCTCGCCGTTGCCCACCCTCCCTCCTCACCACGCCTCCCCCCTTTCCCGGGCGGGGGCTCCCCTCTTCTCCACTCCCACAACGGCCTCATCACACGGGCGCTGTTAGGTGGACTCGTGCACCAGGAAATGTGGGGGGGGGTCTTTTTGTCCTGCGTGATTCTGGGAGATCGTCCCCCGGGGCCACCCGTCTGCACCGGGCGTCCACGACGACTCCCCACTGAGTGGTGTTCCATGGGGGAACCCTTTGTCCACCCACTCGCTGGCAGGTGGACCCACGAGCTGTTCCCGCAGTGACAGCCTCGGGTAAGCTGCTGCGGGAACACAGGAAGGGCTTTTGGGCAAAGGGACTTTCATTTCTCCAACACGAGGCCCCAGAGCCCCTTCTTTTCCTTATTTTTTAAAAATTTATTTTCCAAAAAAATAAAATAAAACAAAGGATAAAAATTCATTTTCTCCGGCAGCCGCGGGGCCAGTCCCTCTGCGCATACCTGTGTTAGCCCCCACAGGACCCTTGGTGGTTTCTCCCACAAACGGGTATTCAGCCCCACTGTGCGTGGAGTCCTGGGACACAACGGGGACCAAGTCAGATAGGCGCCCAGCGGGGAACAGGACGTCGGTCTTGTGATGGGGGCGGCAGGGGGCATGTGGGTGAGAGGGGCCCAGGAGTGCTTTCCGGAGGAGGAGCAGCTGAGCTCAGACCTGATGGGCGAGTGAGACCCACTGGCATGACAAAGGGACCAGCGTGTGCAAAGGCCCAGGGGCAGAGGAATGGCAGCAGTTCGAGCAGCTGCAGAGAGACCATGAGTTGGGAGGGTGGGCGTGGAGGCCAGGGGAGGGGACGGCAGGGCCTGGGGGCAAAGGGGGAGAATTCTGCCCTCTTGTCCTGCCCAGTCTGGAGGCCAGTGTTGGAGGCAACAAGCTTCAGGGACACCTGGCTGGCTCAGTGTGATTCTTTTTTTTTTTTTTTTTTAAGATTTTATTTATTTGATAGCATGAGAGGGGAGAAGGTCAGAGGGAGAAGCAGACCCCCCATGGAGCCGGGAGCCCGATGCAGGACTCGATCCTGGTACTCCAGGATCATGACCAGAGCCGAAGGCAGCCGCTTAACCAACTGAACCACCCAGGTGCCCCAGTGTGTGATTCTTGATCTGATCTCAGAGTCATGAGTTCGAGCCCTGCGTTGGCTGTCGCGCCTACTTTAAAAAGGAATAATAACCAGTAAGCTTCAGGCGAATGTCAAAATGGCCCGATGTTTTGGCTTCTCGGTCTCACAGTAACATCTGAGCCGAGTTGGATTGTTTGGAAGCCCATGATGTCCCCAGATAATCTGGGAGGAGGGAGTAAGCCTCTGCCCGCAGGGCTGTTGGGAGGCTGAGCTCATCACCCCTCCCGTGCACACATGGCCCCACCTCGGGTGGGCCTGGGGCAGCTCCCAGGATTCAGTGGGAAAAACGACGTGGTGGGACCTTGGAGCCCAGGCCTCCTGGGGGGCCACCTCTTAGAAGCTCTGCCGACGGATGAGTCTGACCGTCCCCAGTGACCCCGTGCTTGGCCACCAGGCATGAGAGCAAAGCCTCCTCGGGCCTCCTGGTCCCACTAAGCCCAGTCACCCCCCAGAATCGTGGGTGATAGTCCGCTGGGCCACCCTCCATTCTGGGGTGGCTTCATACCGTCCCGCTCCTCCCACGGTCGGCTCCGTGCACCCAGCTCCGGCGAGGACCTGTTTCCTCAGCGAGGCCCGCCACTCCCCCAGCAGGACTCCAGACGCGGGCCAGGTAGCTGCACCAGGACCTTATTTCTGTCATTTTAAGATGCACATGGTGTTCACATTTTAATATTTCTGGAAACTTTTTTTTAAGATTTTATTTATTTGACAGACAGAGATCACAAGTAGGCAGAGAGGCAGGCAGAGGGAGAAGGAGAAGCAGGCTCCCCGCTGAGCAGAGAGCCCAATGGTGATGCAGGGCTCGATCCCAGGACCCTGGGATCATGACCTGAGCTGAAGGCAGAGGCTTAACCCACTGAGCCACCCAGGCGCCCCTATTTCTGGAAACTTGGATGAAGCTTACAATGTTGCCCCTGCAAGGCCGTGTGGGAAATGTCCACAGACGCTTCGGGGGAAATTTCCAGAGAGGGCCAGTACCCAGGTGTCTCCAGCGTCAAGAAACAGCAGTAAGTCACCGCAGTGGCTATGGGACAGCGCACTCGTGGGGAACCGTCAGGAGGACAAGACATTTTCACTATGATTATGTTGCACAGAAATAGAGACGTTAACTATAACCACGGAACAGCAGCCGCCGTTCAGGCAGCGCTTGTCCCGAGGGCCGCTCTAAACCCCAGTCGGCCCAGAGAGGGGCAGCGTGTTCCCTCAGGACACACAGCCTGCGGGCTCCCTCGGGACACACGCAGGGCTTCCTGGAGACCGGGTCCCGTTGGTGTCCGGGTGGGCGGCCCGGCGGTGCGACTCCGTGTGGGGGGCGGCGGGGTCCGAGGGTCCGGACCCTGGGTGCTGCGGGGGCCGCCGGGGTGCGCAGGGGCAGACCCTGCGGAAGGCCTGCCGGAAGTGGGAGCCCAGGAAGGCGTAGAGCAGGGGGTTCAGCGCGGAGTTGCTGTAGGACATGCAGTGCGCCCAGGTCTTGAGCGCGTAGGCCGCGTAGCTGCGCGGGTGCCAGGCGCCGGCGGGGCCCACGGCCTGCAGCACCAGGAACAGCTGGATGGGGCCCCAGCAGGCAGCAAAGAGCAGGACCACCGCGGCCACCAGCCGAGAGACCTTGGCCCGCACGGCGCCCGCTCGCTCCGCCAGCAGCTGGCCCTGGGGGTGGAGGGAGGTGGTGGGAGGCAAGGCTGCGGGCGGCGGGGGCAGCTCGTCAGGGCGCTCCTCCACTTTCATTCGTATTTTATTTTACTTCCATTTTATCTCTAAGCTCCGCGCGCGACGCGGGCTTGAACTCACGGCGGAGATCGAGAGCTCGCCAGGCACCCCCAGAGCCCCCTTCTCCACCCCGGCCCGGTCTCCGGCTCGCCGCCCCGAGTGCTCCGGCCGCACCCCCCCCCCCCCGCCCGGCAGCACACCTGCAGGGAGCCGGCGGCGGGGCGGCCCAAGTGGCGCAGCATGGCCCCGTAGCAGGCGCAGGTGGCGGCCAGGGGCAGCAGGTAGAGCGCCAGCAGGTTGTAGAGCGCGAACGCGCGCTCGAGGGCGCGGCTGGGGAACACCTCGCTGCAGTAGGTGCGGGGCCCGGGCGAGAGGCGGTGCAGAGCGAGGACCGGCGCCGACACGGCCGCAGAGCCTGGACCACAGGGCAGCTTGAAGGCCTTGCCCGAGGCACGAGGGACGCCGGGCGCCTCCTCGGGCAGCGTCACCGAGCGCCTCCCAGGCGCGGGGCCCCCAGGGCGCGCTATTTAGCTCACTTCCCAGATGGGCGCACCACGGAGGCCCAGGGCCGAGGCCCGGGCAGGGGCCACTGGGGGTGGGGGTGCCCAAGGCACAAAGGCTTGTCCTCGAATCCCCATCCCCGGGCGGCCCTCGCGCTGCACTCACCCACCCAGATGCCGAGGCTGACCGCCAGAGCCAGGCGGGGCGTGCGGCGGTGCAGGGCGCGCAGGGGGAACACGGTCACGTACCAGCGGTCCACGCTCATGGCGGTCAGGGTGGCGCACGTGGCCTGAACGGAGACCTGCGAGGGCCGAGGGCTGGGCGTTTCTCCCTGGGTCCGGCCTGGGCCCTGCCCTGCCTGCGCCCACACTGCGGCTCCCCCCAGATCTCCAAACACTCAGGCACAAATGGGACGTGTCTTGGGAAGGTCTCCAGGGGCCACGGGTTGAAGGGGCAGGAGAGGGGGCAGCAGAGAGGATCCCAGGAGAGTGGAGGTTTGAGGGAGCCATTTGAGGTCCGCAGAGACCCGGGACTGAGACGGGGAGGCATAGCCATCCTAGGATCGCCAGACGGACCGGGCAAGAAGCCGCAGGACCCAGGTCACCCTCCCTACGCCCACCTCCGTAACCCGCACCCGGTCCGTAACTCACGCACCTGCGGAGTCCTCCTCCCAGCTGTCCGTGCGTCCGGGCTCCACTTCTTCCTCGACCCCGCCCCACCCGGGGTCCAGCCCGCCCACACCCAGACCCCGCCCCCTGGTGCCCCCTCCCTCCCCCAGCCCGTGCACCTGCTGCATGTAATTGACGAACTTGCACATGAAGTCGCCGAGCACCCAGGCGGGCAGCGGGTACAGCAAGGCCGTGAAGGGCACGCAACACAACAGGAAGGTCACGTCGGTGGCCGCCAAGTTGGCTGCAGGGGGGACGCGCGGGGAGCCTCAACCACGGAATGCCCGGGCCCAGGCCCCTGTTCTCTGCCTTCCTAACCAGCGGGATCGCCTACCCGCCCCTCCACGTCCTCGGGCAGAGAATTTGGGGCATCCCCCCAGCTCCCCACTTTTACGTTGCAAACATCCGCTGCGCAGGGCTTCATTAGGCATTCAAGGGTCAGCCCGCGGCGCTTCCACGTCCGCCTGCAGGTTGCCGCTGGCCGGCACCATCAGACGCAGACAGCTGAGCACTCACCTGTGCCGAGTGGCCAGCCCAGGGCACACACGTGTGAACCGGACCATGGGCCAGAGCTCGTCTTGAGTTCGCTGGGCACGGGGTTACAAGAACTGCATTTGAGTCAGACACCTTCCTCAAGGCTCAGGGCCCGGCTCTTGGGGAGCCCTTCTGCAACCTCCCTTTGAACCACTGTGCATGGAACCCTCTGGAGCTCCAGCCCAAGAGAGCAGGGATGGCAGGGAAAGGGCCTGTCTGGGGGAGCCCCCTCCCCTCATGGGACCCCAGCGTGGCAGGCAGGCTCCATGCAGCACCCCGGCGCTCACCTATGTAAAAGTTGGTCACCGTCCTCATCTGCTTGTGGCGGCAGATGACAAAAATGACCAGAGAGTTCCCAGCCAGGCCGAGCAGCATCAGCGCCGCAAAGAACAGTGGCACGAGCCAGGCGTCCACCGGGGGCAGCTGGGGGGCCCCGCCACCCGAGGCGTTGGCCGGCACCCTCCAGGATGCGTTGGGTGCCGACACGGCCATGGTGCTCATGGCTTCGCAGTCCTCTTCCTTGGCTGCGTCCCGGAATCACCACGGGGACCCTCCTCCTGGCCTCCCGCTGGGGACTGAGCTGGAGGCCACCGGGTCTGGAGGGCTGTCCGCTGGGCTGGGCAGCTTCTCTGCTCCCCAGTCAGCCCCTGCGAGAGTTTATACCCTGCTGCCCGCCCTGTCCCCGCCTCCCCCCTCCTGCAGCGGCTCCTCCCTCCCTCTCCTTCCCCGTGCCCTCCATTCACGTGCACAGCCAACTTCTCCTCCTTTCCCTCCTCTCCTTCCGCAGTCCAGAGTCCTGGCCAGCGCACTGGAGGGGACAGGCTGGAGGAGGGGCTTGGGGGGCCGGGGGAGAGGGGTCAGCTGCATGGAGGCTGCTGTGGGTTCCAGAAGGACGATCCTAACAGGAGGTAGAGACCCACAGGACCGGCAAGCAGGCTGGGCCAAAACACAGATGCAAGGGAAGGCCCCTTGGTAGTGGCCATGGCTTCGGCCTTCCAAGTGCCTGGGGTTCCAGCGGCGGGGCCCTGGCTGGTGGTGAGGCCGGCCTCACCCGGGGCTGCGAGGAGGGCACCGGAGAGCCGCGGGCGCGCAGAGCAGGGCAGGCTGCCCAGGGTCTAGCCGTCAGCACACTCCTGGTCTTGAAGAAGCTCGCTGGGCCCCCACTGCTGTAACTGGGGTGTCTGCCTCCCACCAAAGCGAGCACGGCCAGACACTCGCACCGGTGACCCTGGTGGCAGGAACCAGGTGGAGGGCATTCTGCAAGGACACGTTGACCCCCAAAACCCACACCCAGAAATGTACCCCAGATACTACCCACGAAGCATGCCTCAGTGTGCCAGAATGCTCCTGCCTCTAGGAGATGGGGGAGGGGAGAAACGGGGAAACAGGCCTTGGGCCACTGCGGCCCATCAGTCATCACCGTCGCCAAAGACTCTGGGAGAGGGGTATTGCCCGTTCACCCTCTTTCCACCTTCAGAATTATTCTCGCACGGGCCTAGAAAATCAGAAGGGGAATGAGCAGCAGACCAGGATGAGGAGGCCCAGGCTTGCTAGGAGGAGGGACTCTTTCGGGGCTGCAGCCTAGTCTAAGGGCCTGGGAGAGCGCTGAGGCCATGGCTGGACCTTTGAGGTGGGGGCGGAGGGCAGTGGCGGCTCCTGGGGCACCGCGGGTCCACGAGGGGGTTGGGAGGGTGCCGCGCAGGGTCCCCGGGAAGGAGACTCCAGAATCAGGCCGAGGCCCACACTGTGCCCTCTCGGACCAGCACGTTCACGGAGCCGCTAGTCGTCATGGGCCCGACCAGGGGACCAAAGGCTCCTGGCCCTCAGGACCCCCGGCCTGTCCCTCTGCCCAGAGGCACCTTCTCCGGGGGTTTGAATCACCACCGATCCCGTGGCGTCTGCTCACATTTATCTATGTGACGTCACACAGCACGTGCTCTGGGGGCGCTTAGCAGTCCTCCACCTCACCACGCTCCTCCCGAACCTGTTGCTCTCTGTTTGCCAAGGCCCATGTGTCCTGCACAATTCCCAGCAGGCTGTGTGTGGCAGGTCATACCCCCGTGCTGTCACTGGACGTGGTCCTAGACCCCCATGCTTCTTGTAGATGGAAGGGGGCTCTAGGTTCCACAGCAGCTTTAATTCTCTTCTCTTCTCTACCCCCCTACAGCTCCCCATGGCCTCTGAACAAAGACCAGACCGCCCCTCCCAGGACCTCCAGGCTCACGGATCCACCCTCTGCCGTCCATCCCCATTCCCCGCGTGCTCACTCATCACCCTGCTCTAGTCACTCAGGATGCCCCAGGACCTTTGCACTGGCTATTCTCTCTGCCTGACACGCCCTTCCCACTTTGCAGCCGACCAGTGCCTCTCTCAGAGAACGCCTCTTTCCTATCCCGCTGGGAGGGGAAGCGGTCTGCCTTGGTCACTGCTGCATCCCCAGAGCCCATTACTGGGCCGTGCCCACAGGGGGCATTCGTTAAATGAAGAAATCCTTAAAGGTGAAAGGGGGTGGAAGCTGATATCCTATTTCTAGAGGCGAGTAAACTGAGGCACCCAGCCCGTGCTCCCGGGCTGCCCGGAACAGGTGGGGAGGGGGTTGGTGGGAGGAAAAGCCAAGTTGGTGCTGGGGGGTAGGGGAGCTGGGGCTTGGGTCCCTTCATCTGTCCCCTGCCTCTGAAATGGATGCCCCCTTCTCTCCTGGCTGCCCAGGCCTCAGTTTCCCCCGCCACCCTCCGCCCGGCTTCGGGGGCAGGGATCTCGCTCCCGCCCCACTCAGTTTCCCCGTCTGTTTCTCGGGGCGGGGCGTGCCCGCATCCCACACCCGCAACCTGGAGGCTTGGCTGCGGTCCCCATTCTCCGTTCTCCGCCCGGCTGTCCCGCTTGACCCCCGGGGCTGGGTGCCCGCCCGCAGCCCGGGGCGCGCCGGCTTGGTGGCCTCGGCCCCCGCCCCGCGCGTCCACCTCCAGGCTCCGCCCCGGCCCGCCCCTGGGCGCCCGTCACTTCCTGCTCGGGCCGAGAAGGCCCTGCCGGGCGGCGGCGACCACAGCGGCCGAGCCATGGTCGCACTGGAGAACCCGGAGGGCGGCTCGGAGGAGGCGGCGGCGGCGGTGGGCAGCGCCCCGGGCGGGCGGCGGACGCTGTGAGCGCGCAGGGCGGGCGGCCAGGCCCCCGGGGACTCCTGCACCCCCCTCCGCTCCCCTCTCCCCTGCTGTCCGGCCGCAGCCCCAGGCCGCCCCGCCCCTTCTCCCGGCCGAGACCCCCGAGCGCCGTGCGGTGGGGGTGGGGGGCTTTGTTGCCGCCCGGGAGAGCCCAGGCGCGGCGCGTCCGGGTGTCTGGGCAGCGGGGCACACCCCGTCTGTGCGTTTCCGTGTCTCCGGGGCCCAGAGGTGCCCCCCCCGCCCCGGTGCCCGGGCGCCGACTCGCGTGGGGGGTCTCCTGCGCCTCGCCCCGGCTCAGGTGAGGGGTGCTCCTGCGCGGGGCGCCCCGGGAAACCGCTTCGCTGTTTGGGGTGTTTACGCACGGGCCGCCGTTCCTGCCCCCAGGCTGGGTAGGGAGCCCCCCCACCCCCCCCCCCCCGCCAGCCCGCGCTTGCCTGGGGGGTCTCTCGGCCCCCCACCTCCCGAGCAGACAGGAGCAGACAGGGCCCTTTGTTCACGTCCGGTACTTGACAGATGCGACGCGTGGGGTGCCCCGAGCCCGGGGGCGGAGCCGCCCACTCTGGGTGCCGACCCCAGAGCTGGGCTAGAGTCCTGTTTGCCCGGGATGTTCCCGCAGAAGACAGCCGCCCACCCTGGGCCCTGGGCTGTGGGGGGCAAGGGGCTGCCGCCTCCTCCCTGCGCTGGCCCGGCCGCCTGGGCAGTATATGCCTCAGTTTCCCCATCTGTAAGCCGAGATATAGCAGCGGCCTCTTCTCAGAATGGCTGGGCGGGGCAGGGAGGGGGGCGGCCCACGACCCTGTGCCCAGCAGAAGGGAGCAGCTTCTCTAATTATTATCTAAAACGTCTTACTGTGTAGTTTGTTTCGTTATACATTTATTATTACCCCTCTGTTGTCTCCCCGGCCTTTACCCAGAAGCCAGGTGGGCTCTACAGATGTGGGTGTTTTCCCTCTTTTAAGGGGCCTCGCCTGTGCACATGGGTGTTAACCTGCCTGGGGGGTCCTCACGGGTGTCCCCAGCGCTCCTTCACCGCTGTGCGTCCCCGGGGCTGCGGTCACTACTGGAGGTCACACCCCAGCCTGAGTCACCTCTGCGCTCTGAGCCGGCCCCACTCAGTTTCCTGCTTCGGGAAATAGGTTCCTCTCTTGCCTGTTCCTGGGGGAGGGGACTGGCGCTAGAGAAAAGTATATTTTAACCCAAAAGAAAAGGTGCTCAGCCCGATTTGGCCGCTGTTTCTACCTGGGGCCTGTCCACCTTCATGGGGCACGAGCTGCTTTCATGATGCAGCCGTTGCCCGAGTCCTGTTGGGGCCAGGAAGGCTAGGGTGCCCTGTCTGGGTCCCCAGCTTCCCCATCTGTAAAGTGGTCTGACCTGGCCCTTGGCAGGTGCTGGGGACACTCCTGTTCGTAAGGGTCTAGCATGGGAGTTGAGGTGTTAGTAGTAAACTGGTGCCTGGGCCAGCTGATTGGGCGGGCCAGGAGCAGGGTGGCTTCTCCCAGATGACGTCTGAGCAGCCGCCAGGATGTGCTGAGAAAGTGCACTGGAGGCAGCAGGCTCAGCATGTGCAAAGGCCCTGAGGTCGATGGTTCCTGGGGGTTTGAGGCCCTGTGAGGGGGTCGCTGTGCCTGGAGCGGAGGACCCACAACCTTCATTACAAATCTGATTTACTGGGTATTTGTGGCCTGCTGCTTCTGCCCTGCCTGCTTCTGTCCTCTCTTTCTTTCTTTTTTTTTAAAAAAGATTTTATTTATTATTTGACAGAGAGACACAGTGAGAGAAGGAACACAAGCAGGGGGAATGGGAGAGGGAGAAGCAACCTTCACACTGAGCAAGGAGCCCGATGCGGGGCTTGATCCCAGGACCCTGGGACCATGACCTGAGCCAAAGGCAGACACTTAACGACTGAGCCACCAAGGCGCCCCTGTCCTCTCCTTCTTGAGTGGGTGTCCAAGCCCAGCCGTTGGCCCTGGAGGCCACATGTTTCTTGCCTTCTGCTGGAATGTGGTTGACGTCAGCTGCCTTGAGTTGGTGGTGGGATTCAATTTCCAGATGAGATCGGGTGCGTTCAGGGTGGTACGGCCGTAGACGGGACTCAACTTCCAGCACTCAGCTCAGAGCATGAGGCCCACAAAAAGGTGGCGAGCCCCCCGAAAGCCTGTGGGGCCAGGCACAGACCCCTGTGTTCCCGGTACTGGAGAGGGCGGGGCTGGGCCTGGCCCTGAGGGTTCTGGGGAGCTGTGCATGGTGGTGGAGCAGGGCAGGGCCAGCGGGTTTTCACTAGGTGGGGGGTGGAGCTCTGTGGAGTCAGAGAAGCAGGAGGCTGAATGGCTCATGGGGAGGTTCCAATCCTAGTTCTGCCACTCTCATGAGATGGGGAGGCCCCATTCGTCAGAGCCCCGTGTCCCCAGGGCTCAACCCTGCTCTGACATCCCCGATAAGCCCCTCTGGATGTGGAGGCGGACTCTTATCGGCCCCAGCAGGCTGCTGCTCTGGGCTCTTTCCAGCTGCCAAGGTAGAGACACAGCACGGGAGCCCTGAGGAGGCTGGGGGCTCGCTGGGGCTCGCGGTGGGGGGGTGCTCGGGCCTCAGGGCGTAGCCCTCAGGCAGAGTCAGCCTCACAGTCATTGGCTTGGTGCTGACTTGGTTTACCTTGGCCCGTCTTTGCTGGCTTCTTTGCAACGGTGGGATCTCGGTGTCATGACCCTGTGCCTCAGTTGCAGTTCTGTATAATGGGTGTCAGCATGATATCACACCCTCGTGGCATGATAGTATATGTGCTGCCGAAGCGAGCACCCTCGTGGCATGATAGTGATGGTGGAAAGGAATGTTCAATCCAGGGACGATGCTGGGATCAACAGTGTGACAGGGGGTGAGCTCCCCATAACAGGAGGAAACCAAGGAGGCGCTGCTGAGTCAGGTGGGAAGGATGTCTGTCCTGGCCCTCTTGGCTCTGCGTATCCCCTTTCAGATCCAAGGAAACCCAGAGAAGCCATTTTTCTCTTCACGTGGCTGGGGGTGAGCTGGGGTTCCAGGTTCCACAGCAAAGCATCCTAGCTGGGATTGGAACTCAGGACTGACATTCCAGGGTCCAGCCGTGCGTCTGCCTATGTGTCCCTGCTGACGGGTGCTGGTTCAGGTGTGAGTTTGTTCGTGAGGCCAACGGCATGGATTTTGAGGGGAACTGTCACCCGTTGGGCCTTGGCCGCTCACCTGCTCTGCTGGGACGTCGCGGCGTGGGTCTCAGCCTGTCTGCTTTTTGATGGAGAGGTCATGGCCATTCTGCACCAAACAGATAGATCCTTAATGCTGGGGACGCTTTAGGTCTGTGGAGGCCCCGAGGAGCACTGGCTTCCTCCGTAATCCTACAAGGCTTCTCCGAGAGGTTCGAGAGGTTCGTGGCTCAGAGGGGAGAGGCCGAACTTCTGTTTTTAGTTTGTGTCCTGGGAACTTTGGCTACTAGGAAAGTGTGGGGTACTTTGGACTCTGGGTTCCACTTGGTCTTGGAGTCGTGGGGTTTTTTTCTTTGAGACCCCGCATGTTGGGCATGGCTGTGAATGTCGACACGGGGATGGCCGCGTCGTGGGCGAGGGGGGCGGTTAGCTTGGAAGCAGAACCAGTGATTAGAAACACGAAGGGACGTGTCATATAGCGGCCGGGGGGCTCCGGAGAGGTTTTGACAGAGCCAAAGGGGACGAGCGAGTGAGCCAGTCCCAAGTACGGAGTCCCGAGTGTGCCCCAGGCGGGGGCCTGCAGGTGGGACTGTGCCCGGCATGCTGGGGGCAGGGTAAGGAGGCCACATGCCCTTGGCCCGTGGTCTGGGGGCTGTTGGGGGAGACAGGAAGGCCAGGAACTCCTTGCCAGGACACCTCCTTCCAGTGCTCCGCGCGCGGCCCCCCCCCAGTGCCCGAGTGTCTGCAGGTGGCCCTCGTGTCCCCGTGGGAGGCCCAGACAAGCCGCTAATCCATCCCACATTAATGCATTTGCTTGGAGGAAGGCAGATTAGTGGGGGGGGCCCCTCTGGCCTGCCTCTGGGCACATCGGGGGGACACCAGGGGCTTGTGCACGTGGGCTCGGGCCTCACCTTGAGCTGCTGGACGCTGTCGCCTGGTTTACCCGCTGCTGCCGGGGAGACGCTCCCCGCGGGCCGGGTGGTGGTCCAGTGCTGCCGACGCGGGGGCCCACCGGCTTGCAGTGAAGGTCTGGAAGCCCGGGGGAGGCGGGAGGAGCTTGGCCACCCACCCACAATGTGACTCCGGGCACGGGTCTTCTTTTCTCTGGCCCCCGGCTCGCTGATCTGTCCTCACGATTGTACGGGCCTCCTGGTGGTGGGACCGTGAAACACAGTGGAATTTGGGGGGTCTGGGGTTGTCCATTGCTGAGGGAAACCAAGCAGGGGATGTCATGGCACAGGGGCCGAGTGGGGTTCTGCCTGGCGGTCCTGGCCCGGGTCGGCCCTGAGGCCTGTCTCCCCGCCCCCACCCCGGCCCACAGGCCCCTTCCGCGCTGCCTGCCCACGCTCGCCGGCCCCCAGGCGAAGAGGCTGTCGGCCTCCAAGCGGAAACAGCATTTCATCAACCAGGCTGTTCGGAACTCAGACCTCGTGCCCAAGGCCAAGGGGCGGAAGAGCCTCCAGCGGCTGGAGAACAGTGAGCAGGGCTGGGGGCACCCTGGGGCTTCCCGGGGCTCACGCGAACGGCCTGTCTGCTGCTCTCGCGGCTGCTGCGAGGCCGGCCCGAGCTGGGCAGCGCTGGGGCAGGGCCGAAGGAGCTCCGGGCACGGGGGCTTGGGTTCTCCAAGACGGCTGGGAGCTCAGCAAGCCAGGGAGAAGCACGCGTTCGGGAGGTGGAGGCTGGGTGGTCTCTGCGCCTTCTGGGAAAGACGGCGGGAGCGGGGAGGTGGCGAGACCGTGCGAGCCAGAGGGTAAAGGCCCTGAATGCAGAGGCCAGGGGTTTCCGTGGAGACATTTGGGGGGCCCGAATGCCACCCCCCCAGCCCAGAGACCATCTGCTTCCATCTAGCCCAGTACCTCCTAACCCTGCTGGAGACGGACGGGGGCACGGCAGGTCTGGACGACGGGGACCTGGCACCCCCGGCAGCACCCGGGATCTTTGCAGAGGCCTGCAGCAACGAGACCTATGTGGAGGTGCGGCTGCCCTGCCCTCCTCCCGCCCCTGCTCCTGCTCTGGCTTCCACGCCACACCTGGCCCGGCCGGTCCCTCCCTCAGCAGCGCCCATCTGCACCCAGCCCCCTCGGTCCCTCGATGAACACTGGCTCTGTTCCCGTCGGGGCCCCCACACCAAGCCAGAAGTCCTACCGCACCCCAGAACTTTCTGGCACTCCTGATTCCTCTGCCCAGCACTGGGAATGAATGAGTCCACCGGGGGCTTAGCGGGTCCGCGGCCATCCCCCGCCCCAGACGGGCAGGTCTGCGGGTACCCCATAAACTCTTGGCCGGCCCCGTGGGCAGATGTGTCTAGAGGAGTATGTCCATACGCTTGGCGGCCCTCTGTGGCCATTGGCTACATGGAGAACCTGCGGCTCATGGGCCTGGGTCCTGCCCGCCTCTCTTCTAGGTCTGGAATGACTTCATGAACCGCTCTGGGGAGGAGCAGGAGAGGGTTCTCCGCTACCTGGAGGATGAGGGCAAGAGCAAGACGCGGAGGAGGGGGCCAGGCCGTGGGGAGGACCGGAGGAGAGGTGTGGGCCTAGACGTGAGGTTGGGGCAACCAGAGGAGCGAATGGGGGGGCCTGGCTGATCGTGTTGTGGGGGGGACCAGGGGTGGGTGGGGAGGAGCCTGGCGAGTGGGCGGTACCTAGGACATGAATGGGGAGGGGGCTGGGGTGGGGGCGGTGCCCCGGAACGCCTGGGGAGGAGCCTGACTTGTGGGCAGGCCCCGGGCTTGCTCCTCCGGAGGCTCCACACCAGGACATCTTGCAGAGGACCCGGCCTACACACCCCGTGACTGCTTCCAGCGCATCAGCCGGCGTCTGAGAGCCGTCCTCAAGCGGAGCCGCATCCCCATGGTGAATACCAGGCCAGGCTGCGTCTGCCCCCTCCACCTGCTTGGTCTTTTTTGTTAGCTTTTCTCCCTCCCCTTCCTCATTGGCGGCGGAGTGATGGGAGATCTGCTACCCAGTGCAGGTGGTGTTGGTGGAGACGAGGCAGGGTACAGACCAGACCAGTGTGATCAGCGTGCAGGAACCAGGGCTGGGAAAGGGCTTTCCCTGAGGGTGGGGAGGCAGGGACAGTGAAGGTGGGTACTGCGGGATGCGTAGGAGTCCACCAGGCAGAAGGCCCAGGAGTCCAACAGTATGGCTGTATCTCACTCCCGCTATCTTTGGGAAGGGTTCCGTAGCCTCCTGGGGCAGGTCAAAGGCCACATTTGAACCGAGGTCTCTGGGCTCCAGAGGCTACCCTGGGTTTGGGGCCTGGACAGCCTGGCCACAGTCTCGTGGCGGCCCTCACCCCAGGCCCGTTTCTCCCGCAGGGAACGCTGGAGACCTGGGAGGAGCGGCTGCTGAGGTTCTTCTCGGTGTCTCCCCAGGCCGTGTACACGGCCATGCTCGACAGCAGGTGACCGGGTGGGAGCGCGACCGTGGGGTCTGCCCGGGGTCTGGCCCTGGCCCACGGCCACTTACCGTCTGTTTCCCTCCAGTTTCGAGAGGCTCCTGCTTCACGCCGTCTGCCAGTACATGGACCTCATCTCAGCCAGTAAGTGCTGCTGGCCCGCAGGGCCCCATCCGGCTGGTGCGGCCCAGGGAAACCGAGACCGGAGTCACGCAGGGGCTCATCCCTCAGGGGGAGGCTTCTCGGGGAGGAGGGGGCCATGAGCCAAGGGTCGGCGGTGGGACAGCGCATTCGTGCATCTGAGGCCCCCCGTGTGCCTGGCCCCGTGCTGGGCGATGCCGGGGGCACAGATGCTCCCTGGGAGAGTGGGGCCTGTGCGGGCGTCTGGGGCCCCCAAGACAGAGGCGGAGCTCTCTTTAGCTCTAGTCCCTCTGCTGTGGCCCGCATGTGACATTGGCAAGTGCCCCCTCCTGGGGCCCGTGTCCTCTCTTTTATAATGCGGGTGTCCTTGGGACGTGGTCCCCCAGGGATTGACCTCACAGGCCCTTGCTGCGTCTGGGTGCCCCATGGGGTGCGGGGCTCCTCATCCTGGTGACCTGCCCGAGTTGCTGAGGAGACGGTTTCCATGGCAACTCTAGGCCGCTTCCTCCCACCGCTTCCTCCGGAGGACTCCGAACTTCGTTCCCGCAGAGCCAGGACGCAGGGGCGGGGACAGGGGTGCTTCTCTGCGGGAGCTGAGCGGGCGGAACACAGAGGAGGAGGGGCCCTGAGCTGACGGGGAGGAGGCGCGCCAGAGCGCACCCCCCTCCCCCCCCCCCCCCCCCCCCCCGCCCCTGCCAAGGCCTGAAAGCTGGGCCGAGCTTGGGGGCCGCGGGGCTAGTTCAGGGGTGGGAGTGAAGGGAGGTGAGGGAGAGGGAGGGAGGTTGGTGGGTGCGGGGCCACCGGGCCACCCAGCGCTGGATGCCGGAGGCGCCTGGAGGGATGGAGATGGCGACCTGGGGACCCGTGACTTGTGTAGTCCGGTCACTGCCGCCGTCCTTGTCCCCTCACAGGTGCGGACCTAGAAGGCAAGAGGCAGATGAAGGTCAGCAATCGGCACCTGGACTTCCTGCCCCCAGGGCTGCTCCTGTCCGCGTACCTGGAGCAGCGGAGCTGATGGCAGCCCCACCCCACCCTGCCTCCCCGCGCCCAGTCCCTGCGGCCGCGCTCTTGCCTCTGGCGGCTGCTCTCAACTCCGGCCGCTTCCCTGCCCACCGGTCCCCGTAAGCGCTGGGGGCTGGGGCCGCGCCGGACCGGCCTGGCCTTGCCCCTCCGGCTCTGTATTGCAGCCAGGAGACCCGGCCTGGTCACCTCCGTGTTCCTTCCTTCTGCTTTTCCAGGCCCGTTGGAAGCCTAAGCAGGGAGTGAGAGGCTGGGTTTTTATCACTTTTAATGAATTTGGCATGATTTGTTGTACATTTTTAAATTTCCCTTTTGGGAAGAAAAACCAAACACTTGCCCCAACTGATAAATGAGGGGCTTTGTTCTAGTCCCTGCTTTAACCCCCCACCCAGTTTTTTTGCTTGGTTGGTGGGGGGGTCCCTGGGGCTCTGCCCCTTTCTCCAGGAGTGTTCTGTCGTGTGTGCGTGTGTGTGCGTGTGTGTGCGTGTGCCCTGCAACCCTGGACAGAAGCTACATCTTAAAGGCTGGTCTCACCACCGTTTGGAATGTGTGGCTTCCCCTGGTGGCTTTTGGTGGCTCTTGGGGCCCTTTCTGGTCTGCACACCTCCTCCCTTCACACTGGGGGATTGGGACTTCCAGCCAGAAGCCTCTGCCCTCGGACTGCCCCGTTCTCCTTGCCTCTGCCCTTGGACCGCCCCATTCTCCTTGCCGTGTCCCCTTGCTCCCTCCCCCACCCGGCTCTGGCCTGTTGCCTTGGGGTGTCCTTACACTGGTCACCCCGGCGTGTCCCGCAGGAGCAGAGCTGGGGGACACCCCTCCCGTGTGTGTGGCTAGTTGTGCTTTGGGAAAAGTGGAGAATTCAATAAATTTCTGGTGCTCTGGTCACCAGCTGTGGGTTTTCCTTTCCTCCAGCAGGCGCTCAGGACGTGCTTAGGTCCTGGTCATGGAGGGCTGCAGGCCTCAGGGGATGAAGGTTCACGCGGAGGGACCCCCATGGGCGGCCGGTGTGTGGGGAGATGCTCCTGGGAGCGCCGGGTCCTCCGCTCTGCTGCCCGGGCTGTCCCGTTCCCAGGTGCCCAGGTTCAAACCCCGGCTCCACCCCTTCCCCGCCGGCCAGGCTCCAAGAGTCACTCGGAGGAGCCTCCTGGGGTGGCCGGAACGAAGTCCCGGGCTGGGGTTTCGAATCTGGGTTCGTCCCCCGGGGGTCCCTGCCGGGACAAAATATGGAACGCTTCACGAATTTGCGTGTCATCCTTGCGCAGGGGCCATGCTAATCTTCTCTGTATCGTTCCAATTTTAGTATATGTGCTGCCGAAGCGAGCACGCTCCAAGCGGCCGTCCGCGAGCTATTTATAGTGCTCAGCACAAATGACTTTACAGAGAGGGCGGATTTCCTGAAGAAAGGGTCAGCCGCCAGTTTTCTTTCCTTCATCTGTACAACATAGAGAATAATGAAAGGGAACCTTCACTGGAGTTGAAAAAGCGTTCACTGTTCCACCAAATACAGCTCAGGTGGCTGCTGGACGCTACCAAAAGGCCTATGCAAATGTCCCGGAGGCGGGGCGGAGTCACCGCCTTCCCAGAAGTCCCTGGGAAGCGGCCGCGCTGCGCGGGCAACTCGTTGGTCCCGGGGAAGATGGCGGCGCCGGAGCCGCGGAGCTAGGGCGAGTGCGGGCGGCGGCTGCCCGCTCGGCGTGGAGTCTGGGCCGGCCCGGTGAGCGCGGGGCTGCGGGGCCGGAGGGGTCGGATCGCCTCCGGCCGGCGCCCGCGGCCGGGGAAACGCAGCCCGGAGAAGGCGGGCCCGGGGCGGAGCCCGCGGCGGCAGAGGGCGGGCCTGGGGGGGGGGCGAGGGCGCCGGGCACGCGGCCGGGGCGGGCGGGGTCTGGGGTGGGTGCGGAGACTGGCGCGAAGCCTGGGGCGGCCTGAGCGTGGGGCGCGGAGAGCCGGGGCGGGCGTGGGGGGACGGGGCCCGAGGGTAACAGGGGGTTGGGCGGGGCCCCAGGAGGGCCCGGGGTCCGGCGGCGCGCGAGGCGCTGGGGGCCCGGGATGGGGTCCGAGGGCGTAGGCCGGCTGGGCCTCCAGGGGCAGCCTGGGAAGCGGAGATCGCAGGGGATGGAGGCGTTGGGGGCGAGACTTAAAGACTCGCAGGGGCTTGTGGGCGTGGCCTGGGTGTCCCCGTCGGGACCTGGGGCGACTGAGAAAACGGCGCGGGTCGGCCTCGGGGCCTCCCTGGACGGCCGCGAAGGAGAGAACCGGAGCCCGTGCTCGAGGCTGGCGCGCGGAGGGCCGTGGGGAGGCTTCACCCCCGGGACCGTCGTCCGACTTCCCGGGTCCCGCCTCCGCTTCCCCTGGAGGTGGTGTCCTCGCGGCCCGCGCGCGTCTGCCCAGGGGCCCTGCGGCGGCACCCGCGGCGGGAGTGACCCGCGGCCCGCCTCGACGCGCGCTTGCCCCTGCCCTCTTCGTGGCGCCCCCCCGGTGCCTGCCTGTGCGCTCCAGACCGCCAGAGGGGCCCTGTTCGAGGGTGCGTAGTCCGCGGCCCAGCGGGGTGAGAGCCTCCAGGGCCCTGTGGGACAGGCCGCATCGCCTCCTGCCTCCACCTTGCCCCCTGCTCCCTTCGCGCGTCTGCTGCAGCCACTTGGGCCCGAGGTGACGCGCGCCCTCTGCGTCTCGGCGCGGGTGTTCCCTCCGCCTGCCCGCACCGTGCCCCCGGCACGTGCGAGCCTCGCTCCCTCACTGCTACACGATGCTGCCTTCCCGATGAGGCCTCCCTGTTCCTCCATGTTTATTTATTTTATTTTTTTGAAGATTCTATTGGGGGCGCCTGGGTGGCTCAGCCGTTCATTGTCTGCCTTCTGCTCCGGTGGTGATCCCGAGGTCCTGGGCCTGAGCCCTGCATGGGGCTCCGCGGGAAGCCTGCCCCTCCCCGCCCCCGCATGTGTTCCCTCTCTCGTGTGTCTCTCTGTCAAACAATAAAATCTTAAAAAAAAAAGAAAAAGAAAAGATTTTATCTTTTAAATAAAATTTATTTATTTACTTAGTTATTCAGCAGCAAGATCACAAGTAGGCCCAGAGGCAGGCAGAGAAAGAGAGGGAAGCAGGCTTCCCCCCGAGCAGAGAGCCCTACTTGGGGCTCATCCCAGGACCCTGAGACTGGACCCAAGCTGAACGCAGAGGCTCAACCCGCTGAGCCACCCAGGCACTCCAAAGATGTTATTTATTCCAGAGAGAAAGCAGGAGTCGGGGGTAGAGGCAGAGGGTGAGGGAGAAGCAGGCTCCTCCCCGAGCAGGGGGCCCGTCGTGGGGCTCATCCCAGGACCCTGGATAGGACACCAGCTGGAGGCAGACGTGTAACTGACTGAGACCCCAGGTGCCGTCCCTCCGTGTTTAAAATGCAGCTGCCCTTACACAGCACACGAGACCCTAGGGCAGGGTTTGGGTTCCTTTCATGACCTGGGGTAAGCCAGCATGCAGCGTGGGGCTTGGCGTCCTGCGGGCACTCAGTGAGTGTCCGTGTCAACCTCCCTCAGGAGCTGCTGACCGTCCTCGGTGTGTGACCTGTGGCCTGTGGGCACAATGGATCTGGCTTACGTCTGCGAGTGGGAGAGATGGCCCAAGAGTACCCACTGCCCGTCAGTGCCCCTGGCCTGTGCCTGGTCCTGCCGTAACCTCATTGCCTTCACCACTGACCTTCGAAATGACGACCAAGGTGTGTCTCCCTGTCCTCCAACCCAGCCACCCCCCATTCCCGGTGTCCCACTGGGGGGCCTCTGGGTCTCCAGGCCTGCCTGGGAGCTGCTCCTCCCCCATGGCGGCCCTCTCAGGCTTTTCTCCTCTGTCACCGGGGTTGGTGAGGACCGTAGCCTCACAGGTGTGCGCAGGACAGATGCACTGCGCTCCTGCATCTGGTGCTGGGCCAGAGTAGGGGAAAGACCCTGGAATCACCCTTTGGGATGGACCGGAGCAGGGGAGTGTGGTCCCCCAGGGCTTGGAGACTTGTTGCCCAGTTTTCCAGAACATACACGTCATTATCTCGCTTTCGGAAGCCTCAAAGTCACTCTGTGGGGACCTGTTTTCTGTCTGTTGTTAAATACTGTGCGCCTGTTAGAGAAAATTAGAAAAGCTAAGAAATTTCGCTTAAGGAAGAAAAGTCACGGAGAGAGGCCCACCATTAGGGTTTGGAGACCGTCTTCTTCCAGTCCTGTTTTCTGTGTCTCTTTGAAAAATGTGACCACGCTTGTGGCCACAAGCCTGCTTTGGTCTCCAGAGGGAACCCAGGAATACAAAAGCCTGTTCTGCGCTAGCGCTGGGGCCGTCTACATGGTCAGCAGCAGAGCAGCTCTCTGTCGTCCCCATGGGTGGGATGTTCCCTGGTGTCCTCCCTGAGGCCTCCTGGGGTCGTCAGAAGCTTCGGGGTGTTCGGGCTGCTGTGCTGAGCGTGCGCTGTCCTCCTCAGACCTCACTCGTATGATCCATATCCTGGACACGGAGCACCCCTGGGACGTGCACTCCGTCCGCTCCGAGCACAGCGAGGCCATCACCTGCCTTGAGTGGGACCAGTCCGGTGAGGACGGGCCGGGGCGGGGGGTCCTGAATGGCCGAGGGAGGTGGCAGTGCCCATCCTTGATCCTGAACCTCAGAGTCTCGTGCTCTGCCTTCCGGGTCACGTCCCCAGAGTCTGCAGCAGGGGCTGGAAGCCTCAACCTGCGGCCACGTGGCCACTGCTGTTCACGTTCCCCAAGGGCACACTTGTGAGGAGCACACCTTGTACCCCTCCCCTGCTCCACTCCCGCCAGGCCTGCTCCTCCCAGGCCCTGGCGTACTGGCAGCCATTGTCTCGGCCCACCGTGAAGGTTGGTGACACAGGTTTGCTCCCCCCCACCCCCAACAGGCTCCCGGCTCCTGTCGGCCGATGCCGATGGGCAGATCAAGTGCTGGAGCATGGCGGACCACCTGGCCAACAGCTGGGAGAGCCATGTGGGCAGCCTGGTGGAAGGAGACCCCATTGTGGCCCTGTCCTGGCTGCACAATGGTGTGAAGCTGGCCCTGCACGTGGAAAAGGTGGGTGTCCTACCTGAGCAAGTAGGTACAGTAGGTGAGATCATTCACCCTGCTTGTCTCCCTGCTCCTCTTTATATGGCTCCTCCTCTCCCACCTCCAGCATCCTTTGGTTTCTCTAGCCCTGGGCCCAACTCATGCTTGCAATCAAGCTGTCAGTATCTGCTTCTTAAGTGAGCCACCCATTTAACTGATGGCCACTGTCCTCAGTGAACCTTCCATTTAACTGATGGCCACTGTCCTCAGTGAACTTTCCATTTAACTGAAAGCTGCTGTCCTTAGTAAACCACTCATTTAACGGATGACTGCTGTCCTTAGTGAACCTCCCGTTTAACTGGTGGTTGGTATCCTTAGGGAATCATTGATCACTGATGGTTGGTTCTCAAAATCCAACCCATTGGGTTTTTTTTTTTTTTATGGTTTTATTTATTTATTTGATAGAGACATAACGAAAGAGGGAACACAAGCAGGGGGAGTGAGAGGGAGAAGCAGGCTCTCTGCTGAGTGGTGAGCCCGATGTGGGGCTCGATCCCCAGGCCCTGGGATCCTGACCCAAGCTGAAGGCAGGTGTTTAACAACTGAGCCACCCAGGCGCCCCTCCCCCCGCACTGTTTAATTCAGTAATATCCCAGAATTCCTCTTTCTGTGCCCCCAGAGCAGGGTTGTCAGATCACAGGGGGCAGAGCCCTAAAAGCTGGTCAGGGCCCTTAGCTGGGGTTGGGGTTGGCAGTAAACAGACCCCGTGCTCCCTTCTCCCCCCATAGTCAGGTGCCTCCAGCTTCGGGGAGAAGTTCTCCCGCGTCAAATTCTCGCCGTCACTCACGCTGTTTGGTGGCAAGCCTATGGAGGGCTGGATCGCAGTGACGGTCAGTGGCCTGGTCACCGTGTCTCTGCTCAAGCCCAGCGGGCAGGTGCTAACGTCCACGGAGAGTCTGTGCCGGCTGCGTGGCCGTGTGGCCCTGGCTGACATCGCCTTCACCGGTGGTGGCAACATCGTGGTGGCCACCGCGGACGGCAGCAGCGCCTCCCCCGTGCAGTTCTACAAGGTGTGCGTGAGTGTGGTCAGCGAGAAGTGCCGCATCGACACCGAGATCCTGCCCTCGCTCTTCATGCGCTGCACCACCGACCTCAACCGCAAGGACAAGTTCCCCGCCATCACCCACCTCAAGTTCCTGGCCCGCGACATGTCGGAGCAGGTGAGGCCTGCCTGGGGGGTGCCCCCCTCTGGCTGCGGCAGCAGAGCTCCACACGCTTCTCATCTCAAGCGCTGGGGTCCGGGGTCTGACGTGGGCCTCACAAGGCTGAAACCCCGGCGCGGGTAGGGCTGGTCCCCCCGGGGCCCCAGGGAGACCCGGCTCCTGCCCTTTCCTGGCCCGCAGCCCCCCCTTCATCCTCCCTGCCAGTGGCACGGGGTCTGCCCGGCTCTGGGACCCCCACCTGCTCTCTGCTTCCCTCTCCTGAGGACCTGGTGAGGACGCCGGGCCCCAAAGCCTCCAGGTCCCGGGACTCGGGATGAGGTCCTCTTCGGGGACATCTTTGTGGCCGCCGGTCAGTGGCACCCAGGGCTCCAGTGTAACCGCGCGTCAGTAAGGCCCCCGCTTCGTGAAGCTCTGATAGTTTCCGTGGCCGCACCCCTGCTCGCCACCGGGGCTGTGTCTCCCATTCCAGCCGCACCCTCTCGACCAGCCGCTGCCGTCCCCAGGTGCTCCTGTGTGCGTCCAGCCAGACGAGCAGCATCGTGGAGTGCTGGTCCCTGCGGAAGGAGGGGCTCCCGGTGAACAATGTTTTCCAGCAGATCTCGCCTGTGGGTGAGTCTCCCCACTCCCGGGCTCCCAGCACGACACGTGGAGCTGTTCTGAACGGCTGCACAGCGTCGGCCCACGCTGCCCTCTTCGTCCCTGCTCTGCGGCCACTTCATTCCTGTCCTGGAGAGCCTCCTGGGCTGGGGCTCAGACGTGAGGTCTGCCGGTCAGCCCACAGACGGGTGGCCTGACTGCCTCACGTCTGGTGCTTCCTGCTGCGAGCGCGTGCCTGCTTGAGGGAACAGCGTGCTGGGGCTGAGGTCCTGGGGCAGAGGCCAGGAGCTAGAGTGGCTGAGTAAGGGGGGGGGCACAAGTAAGGGGGGCAGGAGTGGGGGGACCTGCAGCCCCTGGGCCACAGAGGGCACTTAATCCTAAAAACCAGAGACTCCTCCAAAACATCTGGTCTGTGGTGAGGAGACTGAGGCCCAGAGGGTGTGACTGGGTCCGCTCGGAACCTACCTACTGGCTCCCCTCCCCTTCCCCGTCCCTGCAGCCACGGGGAACTCCAGTGGCTTCAGATAGCAGCGCCCCCCCCCGCCCCCCACCAATGGACCCTGGGACGTGCTGGCCCTGCTGGAAGCCACAGAGAAATCAGAAAAGCCCCTGGATTTTCACAGCCCCCTCTCCCCCGGGGCCCACACACAGAGATGGTTTCCAGTAGATGCGAGCTGGGCTCTGTGCCGATGAGCGCTAATGGAGCCCAGAGTGGCCGGCTCTGCGGGGGGTACTGCACGGGAACCGCTAATGAAGCTGCGTCGGGCGCCCCACGGCTCCTGCCCGCACCGGGCGGTTACATAAGCTGCACACCGTGGGGCCGAGCGATTACCGCGAAGACGGTCCCAGCTGCCCTGTCCCCAGACCCCGCGAACTTGGGGAGCTTGTCGGTGGTGGGCAGGGCCACAGGTGTGTGCGGCCCCCTGCCCTGTGCAGACAGTGACCAGCCCCAGGGCCAGCCTGGCCATAGCCATGACCTAGCATTTGAGCCCGATCCGGGTGCAGGTGGCTCGGGAGCTGCCTGGACGCCGCCGAGGTTGCTGTTCCCCCTCTGCCGTCCCTGTTAGGTGCTGGATTGCCCTCCGTGGCCTTAGGCAGTCTCGGTGCTCTCTGGGCCTCAGTTTCCCTGGGGGACAGCGCTTGCTAGGACTCCCTCCCTGGGCTCACGGCAGGTTTGTAAGTTGTGACAAACCAGGGCGGAGTTCTCAAGGCAGAGCAGCGGCAGGAAGAAGCTGCGTGACAGCTGTCGCCGTGTGACAGGCCGGCCCCGCACTCGGTAGCTCCAGCGCAGCTCCGCGCTCTGCTGGGAGGGCTGCCTCTGCTGCTCGGCCCTAACCCCATGGCTCGGGCTGCTGTCAGCTGGGCCCCTGGTCTCCCCCCGTGGCACGCGTGTCCCTGCAGCCTGGCCCCGGTGTGTCCCAGTGCATGCGCACCTCATGAGTCTCTGCCCACGCCCCGTTTCCCGATACCCAGCAGCCAGGCCCAGAGGCACAGAAGCCGCTCTGCCTGTCGTCGGGGGTTTCGTCACCAAGGGTGTGGGTGCGAGGGGCGCCGATCTGTGGCGCCTTGACCGTCCGGCTCAAGCCTCATGGGGCGGGTAGAGCTGGGCCCCCTGGGACCCTTAACGTCACAAGAAAACCCCACACAGGCGGGCCAGGTCCTGAGGGGGGTGTGTGGTGGCGGGGTCTGGGCGGGGTCTGTCTCTCCGTGCGTTGGCTCCTGCCGG
Source organism: Meles meles (assembly GCF_922984935.1). Taxonomy (NCBI): domain Eukaryota; kingdom Metazoa; phylum Chordata; class Mammalia; order Carnivora; family Mustelidae; genus Meles; species Meles meles. The sequence goes on along the minus strand of NC_060085.1, from coordinate 401,346 downwards.
GGGCACAGTAGCCTTGCTCCCACCAGCCCCAACCTTGCCTTCCCGTGGGGTCCAGGGCAGGAGCGGGTGGGTTCAGCGGCCGTCCCCGGCCCGTCGTGAACTGTGCAGCTGGCTGGGCCCTGGAGCGCTCCAAGTGGTCACTCTGGGCCAGGCCCCCCACGTGCGGAGCGGGGGGGTGGGGGGCCCCTGCAGGGGTCTGGCCTGCTGCACGTTTCATCCTCTTTTGTTTTCCTGCCCACCCCCGGCCCTCGTTTGCAGTCGGCGACAAACAGCCCATGATCCTGAAATGGCGGATCCTGTCGGCCACCAACGACCTGGACCGCGTGTCTGCTGTGGCGCTGCCGAAGCTGCCCATCTCGCTCACCAACACCGACCTGAAGGTGGCCAGCGACACCCAGTTCTACCCCGGCCTCGGTACCGCCCCCCCCCTCCTCCGGGCAGGCCCTGCTGGCCCCGACCACCGGTGCATGTCCCCGGCCCTCCGCCCGGCTCAACCACCCGCGCTCCCGCACACAGGGCTGGCCCTGGCGTTTCACGACGGCAGCGTCCACATCGTGCACCGGCTGTCGCTGCAGAGCATGGCTGTCTTCTACAGCTCAGCCACCCCGCGCTCTGCAGATGAGCCGGCCGTCAAGCGCCCACGGGCCAGCGGCCCTGCCGTCCACTTCAAGGCCATGCAGCTGTCCTGGACCTCGCTGGCCTTGGTCGGCATCGACAGCCACGGGAGGGTGAGCTGGAAGCTGCTGCCTGGCGGGGTGGGGGTGTGAGTGGCCCCGGGACTGCTGTCCCTGCTGCTCGGGCGCCCGGCAGTTCCTCGCTGGTGGGGTGGGGCTCCTCCCGCCCCGGAGGTCTCAGCTCCACTGTGGTCTGGGGCGCAGAGTAGGTGCCCCTCCAGCAGGAGCCGTGAGGACGGTGGTTCTCCACCGCCGGGACGCAGGTAAGCGACCTGTGGCTCTGGGGCCTCATAGGAGCTCACTAACATCGTCGCTCCTGGGGGCCTCGGCCTGGCCGATGGGCACACTGTGCACGCTTGCCCTCGCCCCAGGCCGTGCAGACCCTGGACAGGTCACTTCTGAGAGCCGCTTCTCTTTATGCGTCCTGCCTGAATCCACTTCTCGGCGTGTCCGCACGGCATGCCAACCAGCGGGCCTCTCCTCGCCGGAAGGGTTCTGCTTCCGGAGACACTCCCCCCCCCCCCCCCCCCCCCTGCCACGGCCTGAGAGTGGATTTGTGAGGCCTGCGGAGGGGCGTGGGGGGCCTGGGGTCACTAGGTGTGGGGCGGAGCCCGGGGCCCCTCCATTGCGCCCCTCCCTGCCCGAGGGCACGGTGGGGCTCGGCCCTCACGGGCGGCTCCCCCCAGCTGAGCATGCTGCGCATCTCGCCATCCATGGGCCACACGCTGGACGTGAGCCTGGCCCTGCGGCACCTGCTGTTCCTGCTGGAGTACTGCATGGTGACGGGCTACGACTGGTGGGACACGCTGCTGCACGTGCAGCCCGCCATGGTGCAGAGCCTGGTGGAGAAGCTGCACGAGGAGTACACGCGTCAGAACGCCGCCCTGCAGCAGGTAGCCGGCTCGCGCCCCGCCCCCTGGGACCCCGGAAGCCCCGCCCCTGGCCCCGTTCTGCCAGAAGTCGGAGCTGGGGGCAGAGGTGATGGGCCACCCCGCTCCACCTGCTCTGGCCAAAGCTGCTTCCCCGGCCCCTGGGGGGGAGGGAGTGTCCCTGCCTGCAGGCTGCTCCACCCCCCGCCCCCACCCAGGTCCTGTCCACCCGGATCCTGGCCATGAAGGCCTCACTGTGCAAGCTGTCCCCCTGCACGGTGGCCCGTGTGTGTGACTACCACGCCAAGCTCTTCCTGGTGGCCGTGAGCTCCACGCTCAAGTCCCTCCTGCGCCCGCACTTCCTTAACACCCCGGACAAGAGTCCTGGTGACCGGCTGACCGAGGTCTGCAGCAAAATCACCGACGCCGGTGGGTCCCGCCCCGAGCCCCTCCACGGGGCCATCCTAAGCCCCACCTGAGGGGTGGGGGTGTGGACCGACCAGGCACAGGGTGGGGGCGGTCACCGGAAGGCGTGGATGCGTCCCGGCCCTCGGGGCTTGCGGCAGAGCTGGGGACCGATGCTAGCCGCAGGGGAGCCTCAGCCGGGCCTTCCCGACGGCCACTCTGACCCAGGGCCCTCTTCGAGGTCCGAGGTCTGGGGCGCAGCTCTCTGCGGGTGCCGCAGGGTGCGGAGCCAGGCGTGTCCGTGTCCGCGCCTGTGCTGGGAGCACCACAAGGCCACGGTGTGCCTGACTGCCCGGGTGTGCCTGACTCTCCGGCCCAGACATCGACAAGGTCATGATCAACCTCAAGACAGAGGAGTTCGTCCTGGACATGAACACGCTCCAGGCGCTGCAGCAGCTCCTGCAGTGGGTGGGGGACTTCGTGCTCTACCTGCTGGCCAGCCTGCCCAACCAGGTGCGCCGGCCGGGCAACCCGCCCCCCCCGCCCCCCTTCACCCTCTGCAGCAGCGCCCCGCCCCCTTGCTCCTCCACCGTCCCTCTCTGCAGCGGTGCCCTGACCCGTCCTCTCCCCTGCAGGGGACCTCAGGGGCGTTGGCTGTGTGCGCCCCCTCCCCCCGGGCCTTGTGCAGACGGGTCTGTGCCACACCCGCTCTGAGCTCAGGCCACGAGGGTGGCCAAGTGCATCTCCCGGCCCGGATTTAAATCCGTCGCCCGTCCGAGAGCAGTTTGAAGTCCCTTTTTCCCCTTCCCCACATGGGCTGCCCCGGGTGACCACTTTGCCTCCTCCCGGCACCGCGCGGTGGCCGAGTACGCTCTGCAGATGCCGGCGGCCCAGTGGCCCGTTGGCCCGGGTCGGCCCTGGCCCGTCTCCCCGCCCGCCGAGGTGTCCAGCCGAGGGCCTCTCCCTGCAGGGCTCCCCGCTGCGGCCGGGCCACAGCTTCCTGCGGGACGGCCCCTCGCTGGGCCTGCTGCGCGAGCTCATGGTGGTCATCCGCATCTGGGGGCTCCTGAAGCCCAGCTGCCTGCCTGTGTACACGGCCACCTCGGACACCCAGGACAGCATGTCCCTGCTCTTCCGTCTGCTCACCAAGCTCTGGATCTCCTGTGAGTCCCCGGCCCTCGGCCCTTAGGCCCCCGCAACGGCTCAGGTCCGGGCCCGGTCGCCCCCAGCGCCCAGCATGGGTGTGCTTGTCCCGGGGCGCCGGACGGCCCGTCTGCAGGTGGAGTCCCCTAGTTCCCAGACCCCTGCCACCGGCAAGGCTACCCGGTGCCGGTCGGTCCCGGGGCCCGTGCCTCCCCGGCGGGCGGTACATCCCCGCGGTCCCCCCCCCACAGGCCGTGACGAGGGCCCCACGAGCGAGCCGGACGAGGCGCTGGTGGACGAGTGTTGCCTGCTGCCCAGCCAGCTGCTCATCCCCAGCCTGGACTGGCTGCCCGTCAGCGACGGCCTGGTCAGCCGCCTGCAGCCCAAGCAGCCTCTGCGCCTGCACTTCGGCAAGGCCCCCACGCTGCCCGCCGGCGCCGGCGCCCTGCCGCTGGACGGCCTGGTCCGGTGCGTGCCCGCCTCTGCCCCGTGGCCTCTGCCTGCGCCGGGCTGGACGCTGGCCCAGGGACACCCCTGCCCCCTTCTCCATCCCTGCCCTCGGTCTTCTGGGGGATACCACTGTGTCTCCGCCCTGCTACCCCCGCGTGGCGCGTCCCGTCGCTGCCCTTTGACTCGGGCTCCGGGCCCCGCAGGGCTGGACCGTATGCGCGTGGCCCATGGCTTGTGGCCGGCCGTGGATGAGTCTAGTGCAGGCGCTGTAGCGCAGCCCAGGGGGGAACAGACCACAGCCTCTGGCAGGGTGTCCTCAGGGCCAAGGGGCCCCTTCCAGAAGCCCGCCACACGCCACTGCTTTGGAACGTGCGGGGTCGGCCTCCACGCCCAGCCGCCCTGCAGGGCCGCCTCTGTCCCCGCTCTTCAGGCAGGAAAGATGTGTCGACCCAGGGTCCTGCAAGGGCTTCCCCGTGTAGACACTCAGGTGACCGAGGGACGCGCGTGAATTCCCCACGCGGTCTGTTACCTGGGTGGGAATTTCAGAAAACAGATAAGCCCGAGGAAGACAGCCCTGTGTGGCCCCTCCGTGTGACATGCCCCCTGATCCCAGGCTTGCGTTTGTGTTTGGGCTTCAGGATAGACGTTAAGAAAAGAGGGTTGATCACAAAGAGGTTTTATTTTATTATTATTATTTTTATTCTTTAAAGGTTTTATTTATTTATTTGACAGAGATCACGTAGGCAGAGAGGCAGGCAGAGAGAGAGGGGGACGCAGGCTCCCTGCTGAGCAGAGAGCCTGATGCGGGGCTTGATCCCAGGACCCTGAGATCATGACCTGAGCCGAAGGCAGAGGCTTTAACCCACTGAGCCACCCAGGCGCCCCACAAAGAGGTTTTAAGTTCAGCGTTCCGGAAACATTCAGACTTACTTGATACCCGGGCAGCCCTGCCCAGCCCCCAGGACCCCTCCCACGGGCAGTCCCCTACCTTCTGTCACCCCCGTGCCTGCAGCGGAGGGCCCGTGTGTCAGCGGGGGTCTGCCCCGAGCCGCTCACGTGCTCCCTCGTCCGCCAGGGCTCCGGGCCAGCCCAAGGTCGATCACCTGCGCAGACTGCACCTGGGAGCCTTCCCCACGGAGGAGTGCAAGGCCTGCACCAGGTGAGCGCTGCCTGCTGGCTCCTGGGACCGCTTCCAGCTGCCCAGCGGAGCAGGGTCTGGGTCCCAGGGGTGAGCAGGTGTCTGTGTCCTGGTGAGCGCACACAGCCTGTGCCTGCCCCGGGGAGCTCTCCGGGTCGGAGAGCACACAAGCAAGCATGGGCCCTGGACAGATACAACCCCAGTTGTTGGCTCATGACCCTAGACACAGGCTGTGGCTCCCAGGGTCCCCCTGCTAGGGCGCCGCCAGGCCGGGACTCAGAAGCCCCACGACCCTCGCTCATCCACTCCCAGAGGGGAGGGGAGCGGCGCCTGAGCTGAGCTGTAAGGGTGTGCGGGAGGCAGCTTAGGAAGGGGGGAGCTGCCCGTGCCAGGGCCCTGCGGCAGCGGGGAGGACAGCCCCAGCCAGGGCCTCACCTCCGGCTCTGCCCGCAGGTGTGGCTGCGTCACCATGCTCAGGTCCCCCAACAGGACGACAGCCGTCAAGCAGTGGGAGCAGCGTTGGATCAAGAACTGTCTGTGCGGGGGCCTGTGGCGGCGGGTGCCCCTCAGCTGCCCCTGACGGCCCCGCCGGGGACACGACGTTCCACACGCTCGGACCTTCGTCAGGCACACCGAGAAACCGCTGTCCTGGGAGTGTGGCTCTCGCCCGGTCCAGCGAGGTCTGTGCCCCGGACTGGCAGGGGAGGATGCGGCCCGCGGGCGTACGTTGGTCACCCACTGCCCAGTGGGTGCTGCTTTCTCTTCCTCAAAGCCTGATGGAGGACCCCAGGTGGAGGGTCCCCAGCCACCTGTCCGCCCGTGCCAGGTGGGGACAGAGATGGGCCTATGGATCCCATGGCCACGGGCAGGACCGCAGCGCACACACTGCCCTCCCCGGGTGCCCAGACCTCCAGCGGCTCCCGTGGAAGCCCCAGGTCCTGGCTCCGGGGCTCCGGGGTGGCCCGGGCCTCTGCCTAGAATGTGCCGTGCGAACGTGCGGGCTGTCGGGCGTTTGCGTGGGGGCTGCCGGGAACACCCGCAGGGGCACCTGCTTCCGCCTCGTCGTCTCTCCCAGCCGCACCCCAGCGGTTCTGACCTCAGCAGGCCCAATAAACGTCCCGCTGGCTCACAGGTGTCCCGTCTGTGCGGGGCTGCTGCGCCTCCCTGTCCCCGTCCCTGCTCTGGGCTCTTGTGCCCTCACGTCTCACTGTCTTGCTGTCAGCGTTCCTTGAGCACCTAGTGCTAATCACGAGGTCCCTGCGGGCTGGGCGCGGTGGGGGGGGGCTTCTGCTGATGCCCGTGTCTACCTCTCCTGGTCCCCTGCGTCCCCCCTTGATCGTCCCATCGCCCCACCGCACACTGAGGCCTCTGGGTTTCTGGAAGCTCGGGCCTGGTTCCCCTGGGGTTCTTCCTGTCGACAAGCACTTTCGCCAATTATGTCCTGCTCCGCGGCCCCCAGACAGAGCGCCTGCCTGTGGAGCGCTCATTGGTTCTCTTGTTCTGCAGGAGGGCTCTGGGGGTGCAGGCCAGGCGGAGGCCCCCTGGAGGTCAATGCCACATGTATCCATGTGCTCAGGGCTCCATGACCCCCATTACCTGGCCAGGCCCTGTCGCCCACGAGGGCCGCTGTCGGAGCTGATGCTTTCTGTGGGGATCTGGCACTCATGGGCCCACGCTGGGGGCAGGCGTGAAGGTGGGGAGGGCCCTTGACAGAGTTGGGCTCCTGCTGCCTGCCTCGCCGCCCACTCTGCTCATCACCACTGCGGTCCCTTTAGTGACACGGGGACCCCGAGGGCATCCTCCCCTGGTCAAGGCGTGCCTGGATACGTGGTCCCTGGGGACGCACGGAGCCATCCGTGAGCCCGGGGTGGGCAGTGTGCCAATCACGGGTCTGCCTCAGATCGAGGGCAGAGGCGGGGATGGTTTTGGGGAGCGGGGAAGCGGCCTCTCCTCCCTGGAGAAGGGCTCCACGGGGCCCCCTCCCGGACGGCGCCCACCCCCCTCTGCTCGGGTTCGGGCTCCTGCGCGCTGCTGCCTGCACCTCCCACTGGGCCCTCTTCTTTGCCATGTGTCTTTCTTAAGTCCTGCTTTGTAAGCTGGTTTCTTGATTTCGGACAGCAGGCCCGTTTCGCACTCACATTTCACGGGTTTAAGGTTAAGTTGTGTTTTTAACGGCATGACCATGGATCCCATCAAGAGGTGGGTCTGGGTCCCCTCCTCTCGGGTCTGGCAGGGCTCACCACGCCTGCGTCCGGATCTGTGCGGCGGTGATGTGTGTGGCCTCCGTGTGGGTGGACGTGGCCTTGCTTGCGGCCCTTCTCCCTGGAGCCCCAGCCGCTGTGAGGAAGCGCAAACGCCAGCGGAGGCCCCCAGACAGGCGGGGCGGGGCAGGTGTCTGTCCCCTTCCTGACCTGCAGGTGCCAGGGTCTGGGCCCCCAGCGTCGGGTCGTCAGCCTGCCCCCCCTGCCCCGTGCTGGCTAGATTTGAATTTCAAATGAACAAATGTTTTAGTACAAGCCCGTCCCAAATATCGTGTGATTACTCACGATACAAGTTGTTTTTCTGAAAATGCCGTTTACCTGGACGTACTGTATTTCCGTTTGCCAAGTCTGGTAAACCCACAGGGGCGGTCTCATTCAGGAAACACCCGCTGAATGGGTGAGTCTCCTGCGTTCGAATGACCTGCACTTTTCTTTCCCTTTCCCTTGGATTCCCGTACAGTTTGTTACATTGGGCAGGAAGCCGTGAGCCTCCCGCCGGCCCTCAGAGGGGCTACGGGACTAAATTCCTGAGAGCGGGCGTCTGTCCCCAGTGCGCAGGGCTGAGGACACATGAGAACTCACTGAGTGGGCGTCTCATGCAGAGCGCATGACTCCCAAGTGAACACGATGCCCGGAAAGTGAAACTTTCCGGGCATCGTGTCCACAGGTTCCAGACCCCGTTCTCCAGCCCCCAGTGGGGCCCATGACTTCACCTCTCAGACCCTCTGCCTCCTTTTCAACAAAACGAAGTCGTGAACCTGACACCTGGGGCCAGCAGGTGCTGGGTCTCCATGGCTCCTCATCCAGGTCGGAGAAAGTGAAGGGCCTCAGGGCCTGGGTTCTGCCCTCTGACCTCCCTGTCGTTGCCCAGAAGGGTAAACTGAGGCCCAGGGTGCCAGTCAGTGTGGCTGCTCTCGGACACCCGTCAACCTAACATTCTGTGACCCTCCCTGGGAGCCACTGGAGATGACCCTGAACGCAGGTGCAGGGGTTCGGCCGAATCCGGGCTTTGCCCGGAAGGTTCCCGGGACCCCAGGAGAGTCGCGAAGCCTTCGAGCCTCAGTGTCTCGGTGTGGGACGTGGGTCGGACGAACACGACTGACCTGAGGGTCTGCGAGCCTAAGGCTCAGCCCAGAGCAGGGCGTCGCGCACAGTGGGCCCTCCCGTCCCGTCGGGAAGGCTGCACATCCGCGGGAGGGAAGGGGCACCTGGGACGCGAGCCCCTCCCCGATCGCGCGTGGAGGAGTCGGGGCGCCCGGCTGCGGTCGGAGCGTGGAGCGTCGCCCTCCGCCAGGGGCGCCCTCGCCGCCCTCGGGTCCCGGGCCCCCTCCCCCCGCAGCCGGCGGCGCGTGCTCAGGGCAGGCGGGCGCTCGCAGGACAGAACTTTATTGCTGGCCCCCGGGACCCCTCAGGCGGCCGCACCCTCGGCCAGCACGCCGTCGATCCAGTCCGCGTAGCTCGCCAAGCGCGTGTAGATGCCGGGCTTCTTGCGGTTGCCGCACACGCGCGAGCCCGAAGTGACCACGGCTTCGGCCACGCCGCCGCACACCAGCGGGCCCCCGGAGTCGCCCTGTGGGGGCGGGCCGTGAGCGCCGCGTCCGCGCACCCCGCTGGCCCCCGGCCCCCGGCGCGCCCTCCCCTCCCCTCCCCACCCGTCCGGACCTCCCCTCCCCACCCGTCCGGACCTCGGTCCGGCCCCGCCCCCGGGGGCGGGGACCACCCCGGCCGGGCTCCCGCCTCGGGCCACGCCCGCCCGCAAGCCCCGCCCCCGGGCCCAGCTCGCCGCGCGCCCGGCCCCCTCGCGGCCCCGCCCCGCCCCGCCCCGCCCCGCCCCGCCCCTCGCGGCCCCGCCCCCCGCGCACCGCGCAGGTGTCGCGGCGGTTGCTCTCTCCGCACATCATGCGCTCGGTGATGGCGCCGTCGTGGTACGGGCGCAGGTTGCAGGTGGCGCGGGCCATCACGCGCAGGGGCAGGTACTGCAGGCGGTCCGGCCGGCGGCCCGCGTGGGTGACCACACCCCAGCCGGCCACGTCGCAAAGCGTGCCGGCCTCCACGTCGCGGTCCTCGCGCTGCCAGGGCAGGGGCCGCACGGCGGGGCCCAGCTGGGCCTTCTCCGACAGCTGCGGACGGGGCGGAAGCGAGCGTCGGGGCGGGGCGGGGCGGGGCGGGGCGGGGGCGGGCGCCGTCCAGCAGGAGGGGGTGCGGCTGGCCTGGTGGCCCGGGGGTCGGGGGCGGCGGGCGGGGGTGCGTGCGGCTGGACGTGGCTGACCTTCAGCAGCAGGAGGTCGTGGTCGATGGTGTCGGGCCGGCTGCCCGGGTGGGGCACCGCGCGGAGCACGTCGTACCGGCGCTTGGAGGGCTCCGGCTGCGACAGGGAGTGCGCGCCCAGGAGCACCTGCACCTTCCCGCCGGCCCTGGGAGTGGGGTCCACCTCAGAGCCACGTCCCCCCCCCCCCCCGCGCCAAACCCCCTCCCGCGCTCTTTGCTCCGCCTCGGGCCACTCACGCATCCTCCAGGCAGTGTGCGGCGCTCAGGACCCACTGCTCGGACACCAGGAAGCCGCCGCACAAGTGCCTGCCGTCCACCTGCACCGACGCCATGTAGGGCCGCGCGTGGGACGCGGCCTCGCTGCCGCCCAGGATCCGCCCGCGAGGCTGCGCCGCTGGGGGTGGGCAGGTGGGCCTGAGCGCTTCAGGGCTGACCCCACCGAGCCCGCACACCTCCCTCCAACCCCCACCCCCACCCCGGCCCGCGGCAGCCCACGCCTGGGAGTCTGCAGAGCTGCAGACTGCGCTGGGGACCAGGGGCACAGCCAGCGGACACGATAGGGAGTGGTGGGGGCTGGGGCCGATGCCGGGCCTGCACACTCCGCCTAACAGCCTGGAGGCAGGTGTGAGCTGAGTGGGGCTGTGGTCCAGCCGGTCCCCAATCCTGTCCCCTGCAGCCCCGTGAAGCCACGGGTCCTCCCTGTGGGGGCAGTTCAGGCCTTACGGTCTGAGCTCTGCAAGTTCCTGGACTTGAGAGCCTTCCATTCACCTGGACTCTGTCCCCCTTCCTGGCCACCTAGTGGAGCGTGTGGGGGGGCGGTGCTGGCTGCCTGACTGCCCTCCAGACGGGTGGCTCCTGCTGTCCCCTCATCCCAGGTCCACTCACCACAGATGGCGGCTCCTAGGAGGACCAGAGTCACCACGCGCATCCAGCGGCCTGCCATGTTGCAGCTGTGTGGCTGGAGCCCGGGGAGCGGGGCACTTGTAGGGCTGTGGCTGGGGGCGGTGCTCCCGCCCCGCCGTCTGTTGGGTGGGCAGCCGTCCAGCTGGGGGAAGCGGCACCTGCCTGGCCTGTTTCCCGCCTCCCCAGCAGCGGGTTCAGCTCCCTCACTGCTCCACGCCAAGAGTGCGCAGGCAGCTGGAGGGCTGGGCCAGGGCGGGCCCTCGTGTGGGCAGGAGACCCTCCGGGCGGGCAGAGAACAGAGCAGGATGGACCCACCCTCCAGCCTCTCCTGCCCCCCCCCCCCCCCCCCCCCCGCACCAGCCCCGGCTCCCTCCCAGGCCCAAAGTTTCCCAACAGCAGCTGGAGGCCGAAGCCATAAACAACCAACTTCCTCCTCCTCTGCCCTCCCTTCTTTCTCTTCCTCCCCAACTGGGAGAGGAGGTTGGGTGCGGGCGGAGGTCATCAGATGACTTTGGCCCTGCTGGTTCTGGGCCTGATACCCCAACAACTCGAATATTAGAAAGGCGGCGCGCAGGGGCAGCTGGGAAGCCTGCTGGGTACGAGTGACGGAAAAACCAAGTGAAGGGGCGATGAGGCGGCTGCCTTCGGCTCAGGTCTTTGGCTCAGGTCACGATCCTGGGGTCCTAGGATCGAGCCCCACATTGGGCTCTTGCCCAGCAGGGGGTCTGCTGCTCCCTCTGCCCCTCCCCCTGCTCGTTCTCTCTCTCTCTTTCAAATAAATAAATAACAATCTTTTTGAAAAAGTACAAGAACATGGGGCGCCTGGGTGACTCAGTCGGTAGAGCATCTGCCTATCAGCTCATGATCCCTCCCCACGCAGGGAGTCTGATTCTCCGTCTCCCTCTACCCCTTCCCCCAACTTGTACATTCTCTCTCTTTCTGACAAATAAATTAAAAAAAATTAAAAAAAAAAGAAACACAACAAGTTGAACTTGGTGGAGTCTTTAAGGAAGTTTAAATGGAAATTTCAGGGTCTACCTTCAGGTGTGGCTTGATCCAGGTACCTGAATAATACCAGGTTTCTGTGTTTCTGGTTTCTCCTCTCCTCTTTGGTGGCTTTTCTCCTCACCAGGCTCTCCTGTTGTGGGCCCAGGGGCCCCGGACTCAGCCCAGTGGCTCAGGGGGCCCTTCTCCAGAATGCCCCTTCACTCCAACCAGCTTCTCAAGGCTGTACCTGGTTCACTGAGCTTTGATTGCACGTCCCCTCCCAGACCAGTCACTGTGAGCCAGGCGTGGCGGGCTCTGATGAGCACGAGGTGGGTTACGTGGCCCTTTATAAGGTGGGGCTGACGGACCAACGTCGCGTGAACCTGTGACGAGGCACCTGGACCACAAGGGTGGGGAGGGCTGCAGTGGGCACGGCGGCCGCTTCCCTCTGCACAGTGGACTGTTTCGTACACAGATGAAGAGAAAAAACACAACCAGTGTGATTTGTTAGTTCCTAACGTGTTTACTTACTAAAATCAGAAACTCTGAACAAAAGCCCGTTGGGGTATGGAGTCCAGATTATGTAAGAGTTGCGAGTTGCGACAAAATTTGGGAATGACTCAGCAAGACAGGACAGTTCAATAAGTAACCTTGAATGCCCCCAGATGCTGTGCTGGTGGGCAGAGACCGCTAGTGTGACGCTGGAAACTGCCCCTGGGGGTCCAGCCAGTTAAGCATCCATCTTCGGCTCAGGTCATGATCCCTGGGTTGGTCCAGGGATCCAGCCCCACGTGGGGCTCCCTGCTTCTCCCTCTGCCTGCTGCTCCCCCTCCCCTGCCTGTGCTCGGTCTGGGTACTAAGTAGGTGGGTAGAGGATAGACACCCGATGCTGTGCTGGCGTGGACAGGCCGCTAGGCTCTACTCCGGTGGTCCGGCAGAGGAGCAAATTGGAGGGCAGACACCGTAGCAGACAGGACCGGGGAGGAGGTGTGGAGAGGGGAGCTGCTGGGAACAGCCCCGGCGGGCGAAGGAGCACCAAAGCCTGGAAGAAGGAGAGCCCAGGCTGGTGACCCCCAGCAGGAGTGGAGGTCGGAGCGGTGGGGCAGCGCGGCCTCGCACCTGTCTGGACCCCCAGTCCTTCATCTGTAAAATGGGGTGGAGTAGGGCCTGCCTCGAGGGCTAGAGAGAGGCCTGCTGAGTGAGCACGGCAAGTCCTGCACCCCGGGACCTGCAGGGAGCTCCCGCCGGGCCCCGCAGCACTCATCCCACCCGCTGAGCCTGGGAACCCGAAATGGCAACTGGGCTCCTTCCGCGGAGGGTGGGGAAGGGGCGTCTGACCCTGATGCCCTGAGTTTGCTGCTCGTTGGTGACCGCACACTCGGGAGATTCCCAGATGCTAGAGACCCAGCCCGGCCCAGCGGCACAGCCACAAACGCCCGGACACGCTCGTACAAGACAGAGAGGGTTTTTATTGTGTGCGATGCAAAGGGGGCCTTGTGGGCAGGGCCCGGCCTGGGGCAGCCCTTCTAGATGGTCCTGCTGGCCGGGTCCCGTGGGTGGACGGGCGGCCGGTCGTCCCGGCGACGGATGATGGAGTTTATCCAGTCTGCGAACTGGGCGACGGGAGCGAAGGCGTCTGGGTAGAACCCGGAGCCGCAGCCCCCGCGGATGAAGGAGTCGATGCCCTGGATGAGCCCGTTGCAAACCAGGGGCCCTCCGGAGTCCCCCTGCGGAGACAGACAGGGCTGGGGGGCCGGCGTCTGGGGCTCGGGCCAGCCCCGCCGGAGCCCTCCCACAGAGACGGACAGGGGAGGCGGGTGTTGGGGGGTCTGGGTGTCAGGGGCAGGAGCGCGGGGGCACACAGGGGGAGGGGCTGGTGTTACGCACGAAGCAGATGCCAGCCTGCCGGCGGGGCACCAGCGTGCACACGTTGGTACGGCGACAGAATGTGGTTACCACGGTCACATTGAGCTCCTGCAGGACCCTGGCCAGTGGCCGGGCCGTGCCCAGCTGGCCCCAGCCCATGGCCAGGCACGGGACCCCACTGCCCACGCCTTGATTCTGGGCAGGCAGCCTGGCCAACTGCACGTTCCTGTTGATGGTGGCCGACCCGTTGAGCTGCAGTGGGCCAGACAGAGCGTCAGAGCGTCCCGGGGGTGGGAGGCCATGACCCTCCCCTCCCCCGGCCTCAGTTTCCCCATCTCTACAGTGGGAGCGACCACAGTGGCTTAGAGCATCTCTGGACGTCTTGAAGGCGGTAAACAGTAGGTACTCAATAAAACAGAGCATTTCAGAACATTTTCAGACAATAATCATAACTTGCAAGCATTGAGGAAGAGGGCGTTTCCTCCTTAAATCTCCCGCCAGCTGAATGTGGGGAATTTTGCCCCGTTTCACAAAGACAGGAGCTGTCCCTGTGCTCGGTCATGTAAAATACGTTTGTTGATCGACAATGGCTCAGAGCTTCCCTATGATCTCATTTAATTTCTCAACAGGCCTGCCTGGTGGCGTTTGTTTCGCCCTGTTAGAGGCGGGCACTGAGGCACAACGGGGTGACGCACCCACTTAGAGCCGGGGCCCCCATCACGTCCCGCAGTCTCCAGCACCCTCCCCTGGAGTGCTGCCCTGGGCGTCCCCCCCCTCCCTCCCCGGCTTCCCACCTGGAGGATCACGATGTCATTCAGCAGCCTCTGCGGGTCGAAGCCGCTCTCGAAGACCCGCCGGACAGCGAATGACTGCGTGGTGGGCTCTCGCTGCCCCAGGTCATGCGCCCCCAGCACCGCCACCACCGACCGGAAGTCCCTCAAGCAAGGGAGAGACAGGAGGTGACTGGAGGCAGCCCCCGTGGTGGGGAGCCCCCAGAGCCCGGCCGTGCCCCGTCCGAGCCCAGGGGGAAGGGGCGCTCATGGGGCGCGGGGTGGGCGCGGGGCAGACCCCCGGGGGGGACGCGGGCTCCGGGTCTCCCTCCCTCCCCGCACATGGATGTGGGGCCGGGGCTCCAAGGAGGGAGGTCCGGATGGGGACTCACAGGCCGTTCACACAGTGCGCAGCCGACATGACGAAGTTGGGGGCGATGAGGGTGGCCCCGCAGAAGTGGCCTCCCCGCCGCTGTAGGGACACCATGAAGGGCCACGCGTGCGGCCGGGCTGCACGGCCCCCCACGATCTCCGAGGCCAGGGCTGGGCCTGAGAACACCGGGAGGGGGTGGAGCGGTGAGGGCCATGGAGGACCGTGTAGGGCGGGGGCTCCCCATGGGCCTGCAGCCCCGGTGAGGGAACTGAGGCCTGGAGGGCGGAGGGGACCTGCCACCACCCGCACCTCCGCCCAGCACAGCCGGACCAAGACTCAACGGCTTCGGAGTCCCCAGGGGGTGACCTCTGGTTCAGCCCGGCTCCGGGCTCCCCGGGCGGCCTCAGCACTCAGGGCCGGTGTCCTCCACTGCGGACGGGCCCCTCGTCCAGCTGCCACCCGACAAGGGCGCGGGGCCCCGAGGGTCCAGGCAGGCGGGGCGGGACGGACCGACAGACCTGTGGCCCCACTCACCACCCAGCAGCGCGGCCAGCAGCAGGGGCACGAGGGTAGGGCTGGCGGGGCTATGGCTCCGGGTCATGGCAGGGCCGGGCTCTGGCACGTCTGTCCCCGTGCCCGCCCGTCCCGCTTATAGCCCCACACCCGGAGGCCGTTACAGGGGCCCGCAGCGGGGCCAGGTGTCCCCACTTCCTCTCCCCCCCGCCCCGGGAGGTGAGTGACGGGAAGAGGAGGAGGCGCGGGGTGTCCGAGGGGCGCACGTGGGGCCCAGCAGGGTCTCCGTGAGGGCCGCGCGAGCAACTGGGAGGGTCGGAACCACGTTTGTAGTACAGTTAGCTCCCAAATACGGCGCGGGACCCACGTGCCTGTAGCCAGTCCCTGCGCACCTGACAGTCATGTACAACTGCGTGTCCTGTGTGTTCACTAAATCTGGCACCCTAGGCCGGAGAGTCCTTGGCTGGGGCCGCCCGCGAGCCTCAGTTTACCCAGGGCACCGTGCGAGGTCTGGACCTTCCACAGGGGCGGCAAGGCTGCGGGGCCCAATCCGAGACGAGGCAGAGCGAGGGCCTCCCCCATGAGTCCCCATCCAGTGACCCCCGGGAGACCCGGGGCGGCCGCAAGCCCCACGGTGCACTGCAGGGTGGGCCCTGCAGCCTCTCCGGCCGCAGCTCAGGCAGAGCTCGCTCTCAGTGGGACCGGAGATTCTGGGAAGCAGCCCCCAGTCCCCAACTCCCTGAGCGCCGCTGAACCCCCTTCCCGCCCCAGCACGGCCAGCCGGCGGCCCTGGATCCCAGCCCGGGCCTGCAGCCGCAGAGGAACTCAGTGGAACAACGGAGCTGGGGTCCCCAGGGCCCAGCCCCCACCCCCATGACCCCCCGTCCACTTCCCGCCTCCCCCAGGACGCTCCAGCTCCAACAGCCCGTGGGCCGCTGTCGCAAGAAGCAACGTTCTCCCGGCCCGGGCAAGGCTCGGGGGAAGGAGCAACGGATCCTCCCGCAGGCTGGGCGGGTGGGGGCCCCCAGGGCTGCCCAGAGCTGGGGCCACCCCCGGGTCCTCTTTGTCCCACATGGCCACAGACGAGCGAATCCCACACTCTGCAGGGCTTAGGACACCAGCCCCGCTGTCCCCGAGCCCGGCATACAGCAGGTGCTCCATGTCGACCCTTCACCCTGCTTGGTCTGATGCACAGTACCAAGGCCTGCCCCCTCCCCTCCCGGCAGGGTGCCCCCAGGCTGCTTCGTTCAAGTGACCATAGAGCACTTAGTAGGCGCCCTTTCCAGTCTGGGGTTGGGGGAGAGGGGAGGCTCTGTGGGGACAGCCGGTTTAACCAACGCTGCATCTGTTGAGCACCATCTGTATACCATGTTCATCTGTGTCATGGTGGTCAAGTGTGCTGACTTTGGGTTCATACCCTCACATGGCCGCTTGCCTACTGCACCGGTCCAGGCCGCCGGCTCTAGCGCTCTGGGCCTCAGCATCCCCGTCGGGAGGACGACAGCTTGCAGGCCAGGCTCTGTCTCCTGGTTAGCGCAAGGACGAAAAGAAAGGTTTCTGAAGTCCTGAGATAAGAAAGTGCTGTCCCTGAGGGTTGTTAACCATTAACCCCCCTTAGGAGGGCAGGTGGAGACGCCTTGGGGAGCACAGCCAGGGAGGCTCTAATTCCAGACCAGAGGGACCGGCGGCTCCGCGGCATGGGCAGGCGGACAGGCCTGGCGCCCGCGGGCTGCATGCACTTCAGGTGCGAGTTAGGCAATGTAAGAAAGGGATTTGAGTGTGGGGGTGGCCCCATGGGGTGCAGACCCCGGCTCCAGGGGACCCTCACTCCCAGAGGCCTCCACTCTGTGGGTCTGTGAGTCCCTGAGTCTCCACAAGCCCAGCCCACCTCTAGCAAATCGCCCCGACGCCCCGGTCCTCCCTTCCTGGGGTCTGATCCCGGCTGCGAGCCCCTGTCCCCGAGCCCCTGTCCCCGAGCCAGCGTCACAGGCACGAGCCCACGGGAAACCGGGGGTGGCGGGGGCCGGCTTTCTGGGCTCTCCGTCCCCATCAATGGGCTTCATTCCCTCCAGGAAGCCTCCCCCACCCCCTTCTCTGGGCACTAAAGGTCCCTCTGGGCTTTTTAGGGAAACCACTTCCCGGCCTTGGGCTCCTGGGGAATTCGGGGAATTCCTGAAACCCTCGCAAGCTCGTCAGCAAACTCTTCCCAGGATCCGACCGCGTCATTGCCGGCAGGCTGCCGTGAGCCTGGGGCTCGGGCCCCGCGGCGGTCAGTGGTCAGCCCTGCGGCAAGAGCAGCAAAGGGGGGGGCGTGGGGCTCTGGGGGGGGGAGGGGTGCCCCCAGGTAGCAGCGGAGTCAATCCAGAAGGGGACCCCCCCCGGCCCAGTCCGCATGTCCCCTCTCTGAGGCTTGACGGCCTCCTGGCCACGACCAGCCGCCCCCTCCTGGCCAATGACCCTTACCTCTCCCCAGCCTCCGACCCCTCCTCGAGGCCCAGCCAGGTCATTTCTGGGCCCCCGCCACCCCCTGACTGTACTCCCACTTGCCCTGCCCCGTCCTAGCCGCACCGCAGGCCTTGCCAGTCCTGAGGCGGAGCCTTCGCGCCGGCTGCACCCCTGCCCGCGGCCCTCTCATGTTCCTCTCCATGCCGCGGCCGGCAGCTCGGGCATGGCCACCTCCTCCAGGAAGCCTCCCTAATGATCCCTGTGCCGGGAGCTGGCAGAACAGAGCCGGTCCGGGACGGCCAGGGTGGGGCTCCCTGGACAGTTCTGGGAAATGTCTGGGGCGACTCCATTTTCTAGACAAGGAGCCTGAGAGATGGGTAGCACCCTAACCAGGGTCACCCTGCAGGGCTGGGTTAAAACCCGAGTCCGTGTGCGTCCGGGAAGTGAGACCCCCCCCGTGACCTGGGCCCTCCCAGCCTCTGCCCCAACCCCCCATCCTGAGTTTGGGGCTGGGGGACAGGGGTGCGGGCATCCTCGGCTGCTCTCCGCACTAAGACAGGCAGAAGCCTGGGAAGGAGTTTCAACTTTTGCTGATGTGGCCGTGGGGTGCGGGGCCCCGAGAACCCTGCTGCGTGGCCAAGGGCCGTCTGGGGCGGGGAGGGAGGAAGCAGCCTCCTGCTCGAACTCCACATACGGTTCCCCAACTCAGGGCTGCAGTCGCCCCCTGGCTTGGGGCCTCTGCGGGAGCGGTGGGGCGGCTCCGCGCTGGGAGTGGTACCGTCCCAGACCACAAAGGGCTCCACAGTCCGAAGGGTGAGGCGGCAGACCGAGGGGCTGCGGAGTCCTCCAGGAAGGGTGAGGACAGGTGGCCTCGTGGGAGAGGCCGGGGTGCCATCTAGGGGTAAGTGTTTAGTCTGGATCTTTCTTTCGGACGTGCGGACCAGGAGGGAGACAAGGCCAGGCGAGACCACGGCCTACTGCATACGTGGCCCCTGGGTTCGGGCTGTGGCTCCCGGAACCGAAATGACCCTAACCCACACCTCCCCAAGGTGGGGGAAGCCCCCAGACCCACGAAGGCTGCTGCATACACTCAGCCCACCCTCCTTGTGGGGGCGAGGCCGGCCCGCACATCACCCCACGGAAGCCCCCCGTCCAGGTCCAGGTGGGGACAAGTGCGGCCCGCAGCTGCTCAGTGGGTCCCCGGCCACCCTCCGTCCCCCGGGCCGTCCCTAGAGTCCCTTCTGTTCCAGGTCACCCAGGCCCCTTGGGAGCCCCTCTGGCCACGTGGCCAAGCCGCCAGGTGCTGGGGACACGCACGTCCAGGGCAGATGCCGGGGCTGCAACGAGTGACGTGAGGGGGCGACCGGGAAGCCTGGGGGCAGCAGTCAGTCCTGCTGGGGGCGTTGGGCCCCCACCGTCCGGACAAGGAGGGCGGTGGGGAGGTCCGGCTGGCGCAGAGCGCGGTTGGCGGCCCCACAACCTGCCCCCGCATCCGCGCGCGCCCTGCCTACACCAAAGGGCCTCTTCCGCCGCTTGGTCCACACAGTCCCCTCCACCCGCCCTCGCGCACCCTCTGGCTCCGCCCGGAAGTCACCTCCTCCGGGGAGCCTGCCCTGCTGACCCTCTAAACCCGGCAGGGCTGTGTTCTCCGACTCCAGGGAATCCGCTTTGCAGCATCGGTCACGTTGGTGATTAGTTCACTTACAAAACACTGAGTGCTGAATTCCTGGTCCTATACCAGGCCCTGGGGATCCTGCCTCTGCCCCGGGAGCTGATTTTCAGGGCGGGAGGGCCCAGGCCCAGGCGAGGAGGACTGAAGGGAGACGGGAGGTGAACAGGAAAGCAGAGAGGAGTAGAAGTTACACCAAGAAGGGTAAGGTTGGCGGCAAGGCTGGGGACGGCCAGGGCCAGGCTGGGAGGCAGGGGCGCCCAACGGGTGACTGCGGGGCCGCCTGAGGACTCTGCCGCCACCAAGCCACTTGCCCGTCCGGCCGTGTCCCAGCATCTGCATGGGGCTTTGGAAACAGCAGGCACTCCATAAATGCATACTGTGGGACGCGTGATGGGGTCCTGCCAGCCTGCTGGCCCTGCCCACCCCCCAACGCTGCGCAGCGCCCTCGACTTCCAGCAGGGGAGCAAAGCTGGCCGTGGCGGGTGGACTCGGGGTCTGCGGGGGCCCAGGCGCCACACCCACCGGGACGGAGCTGCTGAGGAACCCAGTGCCTGTCCTCTGGCCCCTCATTCACTGGTTCCCTTGCCCCTGAGACACCCAGAGCACAGCCCCCTCGGTGACTGACTCCCCATAGCTGCCTGAGAGGGCCTGACCATCTGGTCTGCGCTCTTGCCCCTGAGGTAGGAGGGGTGCTGGCCTGGGGTCAGGACCCGCGGCTTGAGCTCACCCCTTCTGGGCCTTGTCCTGACGCCAGGGGGCCAGCCCGGGCTGCAGAGCAGGGGAAAGGCTTCACCTAGTTTGACACAAGAGGGTTGGGCAGGGGAAGGAGGGGATGGCCTGGGCTAGGGCCGGCTCCCCCCCAGACCTCAGGGCAGGGCCGGCTCCCCGCCAAACCCCAGCGAAGGGCTGCCTCCCCACTGCAGACCCCAGGGCAGGGCCGGCTCACAAGACTGCAGGGAGTGGACAGTGGGCAGCAGAGAGCTTGAACGGATGCCTGCCATGGAGGGCCGTGAGTGGGGCTCAGCTTCTGGCCCACGCCTGGTCTCTGCCACCTCTGGGGCCCAGGGAACCCCCAGACTGGGAGAGGGCAAAAGCCACTGTGTGACCTCACCCAGGCCCAGGACCTCTTGGAGCCTCCATCTCCCCATCTGTAAAATGGGTGTCCCATGGCTTGTCCACAGGCCGCCGGGGTCTGCTGGCGGAAGGAGGTGGGTCCGGGCAGAGCCGTTGCTGGGGGGCGGGGGAGTCCGGCAGCCACATCCTTAGTATTTCTGAAGGTCTCCGGGGGTGGCGCACGCGGTCCTGAAGGCCAGGGAGGGTTTGAAGAAGCAGGAGGGGGAAGCTGGTGAGGCGGCCCATTTTCCACATGAGCAAACTGAGGCCCATAACATCCTCATCCGGATGAAGGCTCTGGACCGCCTCTGGCTCCGCCTCCCTTAGCACCTTCGTCATTGACCTGCCTGCAGCCCCCTGCACTGTGCGCCCCCCCACCCTGCGCCATCCCCCGCCCCCACACCCTGCCCCCCCCCCACGGGCACCTGCGGAAGCTGGGAGCTCACCGCTCACTTTCCGTTCCCAGGACACCCGCGAGCTCCTGCCCGTTTTACCGACGCGGAAGCGGCCGACCAGCCCAGAGATGCCCCGTTCTCCCTCGGGGCAGTCATCACAGCGGTAGGCGGAGCCTGCCCTGGTCCTGCCTCCGTGTCCCCACTTCTGCCGTGGGGGCCCTGGACGGACTGGCTGGAGGGCACGTTCCCCCAGAATCAGCAGGGCCCAGGCAGACAGACGGACACGGGGCCCGACACATGGCCAGCAGGACGGGTGTGAGGGCCGTGGCCGTGGTGGGGCTGGGGCCCCAGCCCAGCCCCGGAGCCCCCACAGAGAACAACCCTCTGTCCACATCTGCAAGGGGACGTCCAGCTGGAAAGGAGATACATTTGTTAAAGATTTTATTTATTTATTTATTTATTCGACAGCGAGAGCACAGGCAGGGAGCGGCAGGCAGAGGGAGAGGGACACGCAGGATCCCCGCGGAGCAGGGAGCCCGACGTGGGGCTCGATCCCAGGACCCTGAGATCATGACCTGAGCCAAAGGCAGACGCTTCACAGACTGAGCGGCCCAGGCGCCCCGAAGAGGAAATGTTCATGCACTTATTTCTAACGGGGAGGTTTAAACCTGCAGATGTGGAGAGAGGAGCTCACCAAACTTGGGGACAAAAAAAGAAGCGCTTTCCAACTCCTCGTTTTGGAGTGACGTCATGCCTGCGGAAGTCAGGAGCAGCCCAGGCGTGTGCCGCCGGCTCCCCCCGACACAGCCCGGACTGCAGGTCGGTGGCCTCCTGCATCGGCCTGCGTCCCTTATCACCTCCGCTCCGGGACAGCCCCGCAGCCTCTCCTGTCCCTCGACGATGTTTGCAGGGACCTCCCTGGTCGGCAGGGGCCCGAGTGTGCGGTTGGCGGCGGGCAGCACCTCCGAAGCCGCTGCGGGCGGTGCTGACCTGGAGCCCTGCCCGGCGGCTCCGAGAGCTCCGTCTCTGCATCGGCACACCCTCGGCCATGGCTGCGTCCCCTCTGTCTGTCCCCCCAGAGACATCGGCTGGCTTCTGCCCTCTGGATGGGCCATGCCTTCCGTCGGGCCAGCCCCGGTGTCCACACACCCCGGGGCGCCTAGCCCCCCACCGCGCCAGCTGGGGGACAGCGATAGCGCCGTCCTCAGGGCCGTGATGTTCGGAAGGTGCTCGGCCCACAGCGAGGGTGAGGTAAGTGCGGGAAGGCGCCTTGTCACCCTTGTCCCTGTCCCTGTCCCTGTCACCACCCTACCCGGCTCGGCCCCTCCTCATTCCCAGGCTCTTCTGGGAGCAGACACGCACCTGCCGCCTGGGCTCGGGTTCTACTGGGCTCTGGGGTCCTGGGGCGGACACATGGCCTCCCGAGCCTCAGTCTCCCCAGCTGCTGAGCGGGACAATGAGCACAGCCCTGCCCCACGGGGCTTCAGTTACCAAACACACGGAGGAGCTCGTCGGCCGCTCGCTGACAGACACACGTGCGGCCCCACGCACGGGAGTGTCCCCGGCTGTGGACAGGAGCGAGGCCCCCACCCGCCACCCCGGGGACGGACCCCGAGCCCACGGCACGCACGGACACCAGATTGAGGGCAGGGCAGACCAACAGTCCGCGTGGAGCCTGGGCTCGCCGAGGGGCCGCGCTGGCTCCCGGCCGGGAAGGAGCCCTCAGCACGGCGGGGGCAGCGGCTGCGAGGGGACGCGGGGCATCTGCGCCCACGGCCCGCCGTGCGGGGTCAGAGCCAGGCTGCCCCCGTCCCGTGGCCCCGGCAACCCTAGAGGTGTCACCTGCAGGGTTGGGGGAAGCCGCGTCCCTCCGAGCTGGGGGCCCCGATCTTCCTGGCCTCCGCTACCCCTTGGACGAGGCCTCTTGTCCCTCCGGCGCCAAGGGGAACCTGAAACCCGAAGGGACGGGACATTCTCTTGCGGCCTCCGTTTGCCTGCGGAGTGGGCCTGAGCGGGGGCCCTGACTCAGGCGGGGGTGGCGTGGGGCTGGGGAAACCGAGTGCCCCCTGCTCCCACCAACAAAGGCCTGAGTGTTCGGCCACAAGAACCGACATCGGTTGTTGTCGCTACTTTGGGGAAATCTCTCGGCGCACGGGTTTCATAGACCTTTTCAGGGAGCAGATGGCGCATGTGTCCCAGCCGGGGAGACGGCCATGGGGCCGGGGGCTTCGGTCAGCCATGCCTTCCCGGGCATGAAGACGCCCCAGCTCGGAGGCCCAACAGTGCAGGGAACCCGTCGGAAGAGAAGGGCAGGCGGCAAGGGCGGTGGAGGGCGCGGCAGGGAGGGGCCGGAGCGCGGGGGCAGCGGCCACGGAAGGGCCGGCACGTTTGTCCCGAGGGCAGCGTGGCCCTGACCGCAGCGGGGCCTGGAAGGTGCCACAGGTGGCCGCGGGCGTGGGGCCGCCTTGTCCCAAGTCCAGATCCTCTTGCCTGCCTCACGGCCTGTCTCTCACACCGGCCCATCTGTAACGGGAACCGCGGAAACTTCCCCGGCTCCACAGAGCTGCTCCATCCGTCAGCCACGGGCGGGACGACGGTTCCTCCCCGGGTGCAGCCAGCAGCCCCCGCGCCCCACACGGGCTTCCCCTGCATGCTGGAACCCCCGGGCAGGCCGTCCCCCCAAAAGATCAAATGGGATTCCCGTGTGACCCCGAAATTCCCCTCCCAGCAAAGGAGAAGAACCGAGCCGTGACCTAGATCCACACGCGTGTTGGCGACGGCGTGACTGGCAGCAGCGGACACCCCCGGCGCCCACCACCCAGTCCCCACGTGCGGCAGCGTCCCCGGGCCACCCGCAGGAGCGAGGCCCCCACGCGCGGCCCCCGGGGACGGACCCGAGCCCACGACGCTCAGGGAGGGGACCAGACACAGAAGGGCACACGGGGTGAGTCCACGCGTGTGACACGCCCAGACCAGGTTCCTCCCCGGACGGGAAGGGGGGGAAGGGGGCCGTGGGGTCTGGGGGCTGGGGGAGGGGAGGAGGGGTGGGGTGACAGCTGATGGGCGGGGCTTCTCTGGGGCTGATGGAATGTTCCGGAATCAGATAGAAGTGATGGTCACACAACGCTGTGAATGTAGCAAATGCCACTGAACCGTTAAACGGATGAATTGTACTGAATGTGGATTTAAATAAAGCTTGAACCAAAAAAAAAAAAAAGGAAGGGAAGAAGGGAGGGAGGGAGGGAGGGAGGGAAGGAGGGAGAAAGAAGCAAAGACCCCGTGACCCCCTCTCCGGGTGCTCTGCTGCAGGTGTGGGTCACACCGAGGCCTGAGGGGCAGGCAGCTGAGCACAGGCAGGGGGGCTGCCTGGAGGCGGAAGCTTGGGAAGGGGCTGGGGAGCCTGCCTGGGGGGTGCCAGGGGCTTGGGCTGGCGAGGAGGGAAGTGGGGGGCTGGAAGCCGGGGCCTTGGCCGGCTCCCGCTGCAAGTGTGGGTGATGCAACAGGCAACGGCCCAGGGGCAGGCCGCGGGGCCACGGGGGCCACCCGACCTCGTGCGGTCCGCCAGCGTCCGGGGAGAGCGTGGAGGCTCGACCTGCAGTGTGTCCGTCTGTCTTTCTCTTCTCTTCTCCTTCACAGAAAAAAATACTCCTGGCTTGGGTCTGGGCTACGCCTCCAGGCCGGGGACCGGGAGCTCGTGGGCCCCTCAGGCCTCAGTTTCCCCCCTGAGCGATGAGCAGGCAGTGATCTCTTCAGGTCCCGAGCCGCAGGCATTTCCCTCTGGGCCTCAGCCTCCCAATCTGTAAGATGGGGTAATAGCAACTCAACTAACCTTGGTGGCCAGTCAGTCTGGCTGAGCACGGGGGGCTGCTGGGGTGCAGGGCAGGAGGCTGAGGGACCGCTCCGGGCAGGTGCTGGCCCCCGAGAGCCCCTGTCTCCACCTTCGTGGTGGAGAGGGTAGTCCCTGAAGCCCCCCCACTGGCCGGGAGAGGTCCGAGCTGTGCTGTCTCCCCGTGGGCCCTGGGGCTGGAGGTCTCTGCACGCTGCAGACCCCAAGTGACCTCCAGCATCGCTCAGGTGAGGCTCAGAGCACCAACCGCGGCGTGTCCCTCCTGGTGCTCCCCCTCCCAGTGGATTGCTGGTCTCTAACTCAGTACCGCATTTCTACTCCGCCTGGACCCTCCGCGGGTCAGCCATCGGCAGCAGGCGGAGGAAGTCCCCGCAGGGGGGCGGCTGCGGGCTCGGGTGGCTGAGCTGCAGACCCTTGGTCTTGGCTCAGGTCATGTGCTCAGTCAGGGCCCAGACCTCGGGGTCCTGGTTCCAGTAGGTGGGGCATCTGCGGGAGCCTCTCCCTCCCCCTCTGCGCCTCCCCTGCTCACAGACTCTCTCTCAAAGTAAATAAATAAATCTTAAGGAAAAGAATGAAAGGCTCTGCAGGAAAGACTGGAAAGCCTTGTGTTCCCGCCCGGCTAAGCCTCGCGTTCCCCGCATCTGGGTGCGCCGGCCGCCCCCGACGGGTGTCTCTCCACCCCCCACCCCTGCCGCCACTGTCCCATGGAGACCCCACGGGGCGCTGGCCCAAGGAGCCCAGGCCTTCTCCACGTCTGTGCCACGTTCCCGTGGTGGCTACGTTCCATGTTCTCCTGCTGGGGACACGGGACTGTGTGGGGGACGAGATCCTGCCAGGCTCCCCGTCCCCAGCCGCCCGGGCACCCACGCTGCTGCCGTCAGGGGGCAGCTGTCTGCACAGCCTCTCGCCCAAAAACAGGGTCTCGGGGAGGTTTGCTCACGTCTCTCCAACCCCAGTGAGGCAAGGGGTCCCCACTGCTCCCGCAACTCCCGGGGCCTCAGTTGAGCCTGCGGTGCCCCCCCTGCGCCTTCACCGGCTCCTGGGCTGACGTCCGGGCTGACCGAGGGCCTCCTCGCGTGCCGGAGTTAGTGCCCGTCGTGGTCGTTGCCAAGTGTCCGTGTGCACGCTTGTAAACATAGGGTCGCGCACACCACATGTGTGTTGTTTAACTCGCCTTTCCCCCGTTTTTGAGAGAGAGCACGCACGGGGGCAGGGGAAGGGGCCCAGGGAGAGGGACACGCAGGCACCCCACGGAGCAGAGAGCCCCATGCAGCGCTCCATCCCAGGATCCTGAGATCACGACCTGAGCCGAAACCAAGAGCCTGATGCTTCCTGGACGGAGCCCCCCAGCCTCTCTGAGCCTTGGCGGCCCCTCCCTCTGCCAGGGCCAGGGCTGCCTCAGGCGGGGAAGAGGGTCCTTCTGGCTGGAGGCCGGGAGCGCCAGCCCTGCAAAGCCGCGGTCAGGAGGGAATGGGATTAGTCAGGGTGCAGCCTGGGGGCAAGGGCAGGGAGGCTCAGGCTGTGGCTGGCGTAAGGTGCACGGCGGTGAGGGCCTGGGCTGGGCTCCGGAGAGCTCACCGCCCGCTCCCCCAGGGCTGTCTCCTCCTACCGGGGAGTGGAGAACAGATTCCCAGCCTGGGAAGGTGGCTGCTCCCCTGCAGGCTCCTGTCACAAGTCCCCGGGGGAAAAGGAGGCCGTTACCGATGAGGAGTGTGACCCCGCCTCCCCGGCCCGGCAAGCTCCTCACTCTACTTCCGTCCCAGAACCCCGACCCGGCAGCTGCTCTGACAACTTGAGCCTTCCTCCTGCAAGTCTTGTTCCGACCCCAGGATCTTTGCACACGCAGGCCCTTGTCTCTGCATGCTGACCCTCGCCTTTTCCTGATTAACTCCCACTTACAGTTCGGGTCCCAGATGCCTCCAGGAATTCCCGGATGCCCCAAGGCAAGCATGACGTCCCGTGTGCGCCTCTGTCTTGTGTGTCTCTTTAGAGACATACCAAGGTATGCCGGCTGGGACACAAACCCAAGTCCCTGGCTGCAGGTGCCCAGGCCTACCCTGGCCCACGTCTGACTGCCCCCACAGGGCCTCGGAGCTCCAAAGGGGCAGGCCGTGGCCTGTGCCGTTCCCCACGGCCTCCAGCGACCCCAGAGCGCTTGGCAGTGTTTAATAAACACCGTTTCTCACCCTAGAAAAACGCTCGGATGTTTGAGACATCCGATTCCCATGCAACACCCGACCCAGGGCCTCATCCCGGACTAGCTCTTTCCTGTGCAAGGAGCCCCCTGATCCGGGCACGGCCTGGCAGATGGCTGCCCGGTGTGCGAGGATGTCACCGTGTTGGGGCGATACTGTCTGAAGGGGTCGTGGTGGCCTGGAGGAGCCTGGGCGGCCTGCGGGACGGGGTACCAGCACCAGGCTCCCAGGGAGGCTGGCGTCACGGTGCAGCGGCTGGGGAAACCAAGTCAGGAGACAGCCTCCTGGGGCCTAGCCGGGGCCAGAGCAGCAGCAACGTGAGTTTCAGCCTGTAGAGAGACCCGGGTTCCAATCCCAGCTTGGGTAGTCCTCTGCCACGGGATCCTGGCCACGGGATCCTGGCCACGGGGCTCCTCCTCTCAGAAGGAGAATCACGGGTCTGTTCCGGGACAGAGATCTGGTTCCAACTCACGCCCGGACAATCGATACTCGGGAGCCAGGTCATGGTGATAAAGGGGAGGGGACTTTATTTGGGAAACGGGCGACCTGGGATGAGGGGGACAGAGGCCCCGAAGGCCACCTTTTTTGAGGGATGGGGCGGCGCGTGGGGGCGCAGAGGCCGGGCAGGCTGTCATGTGCCGGTTGGCATGACCCGGCCGGACTCGCCGGTATCCCGGGCGGCGGTTTCCGAAAGCAGGCTGGCCTTGTCTTCTGGAAAGTCAGGCCTCCACCCCTCAAGGCCAGCGGTCTGCACTGCTCACCAGGTTAGCCCTGCCGTCGACCACGGCCTTGGGCCCACGAGCCAGGAGCAAGGGGCTGGGCGCGGGTTCAGGTCTCAGGCCGCCCGGAAGGCTGTGACCCGCCTGCCAGCACCGAAGGGCTGGGCCTGCCCAGGAGGTGCCACCCCGCAGCCAGGCGCCCTTCCCCCAAAATGTCACAGTCGTAGCAGCCGGCGTCAGTAACAGTGTGGGGTGCGGCACGGCTCCCGCTCCGCTGGGGGTCGCAGGTCGGCTTCACTGGTGGACGCTTTGCGAAGAAGCGCCCCCAGAATTCACGGTCATTGCGCCCGTCACCCCGCAGGCATCAGCAACAGGGCTCCAGCAGCGGGAGGCTGGCCGGCTGGGCCCCCACGGGCTCCTCTGTCCCTCAGCACCGCCACGTCAGCCCTGTCCCCACCTGCAGGAGCAGGTCCTCCGGCTCTGCGGGCGGCGCGGCTGCTGCTGCTGCTCCCGGTGGACGCCAGCCTTCCACCGCCCACCTCCCACGGCGCCCGGGGGCCGGGCGGCTGGATCCCCTTCCGCGTCCGGATGAGGACACAGAGACCCTCCTGCTCTCCGGAGACCCCCGTCTCCCTCCTCCCCTTCACCGCTGACCGCAGCCCCAGAACCAGGAAATGAGCCAGGATCCAGCCTCCCCCGGACCTCCGGCAGTGAGTCCCCTCGCCACTGGGGGTCCCGGTGGGGGTGGGGGGCGCGCCTCAGTCTCAGCCCCATCCCTAGGGAGACCCCGGCCTCCCCTCCCCACCAGGTCCAGGACCCTTTGGGCAGGTCTGGCTGCGCGGCTGGGGCTGTGTTGCTTTCCCTCTCTGAGTCGGGGGGCGCGGGGGCTGGGACCTTTTGGTCCCTCCCACTGGGCCTCCCGGCCAGAAGCAGGACCCCAGTACAGACCGGGCCTCCGCCAGCGGGAAGGCAAGGTCTTGCCCAAGGCCTCCGCCTGCTCGCTGGACTGCTCCCACAGGCCTGCCCCGTGCCTCAGTTTCCCCCGGCGCGCGACGCCCACGTGGTAGCGGCATTGGGAGCGCCCGTGGAAATGCCCTCGTAGGTCTCCGTCTCCCCAGCCTGAGTGCGGGGGGACCCAACCCCACCCACCGGGCTGTGGAGGCAGCAGGCCCGGGAGGGGGTCCCGCTGGCCCCGGGCTGTGGGCTTCACCACCTTCTGCCTCTCACCGCTTCCGCAGGACGTGAGACACGCAGTCAAGGGTGCCGCGCCGGCGCCTCAGGCCCTTCCCAGAGTTCCGCAGCCCCCACCGTGTCAAACATCCCAACACCCCAAAAAGAAACCTCCTGACTCTTGGCTGCCGCCCCCGGCCCCCTTCCCGTCCGGATGAGCCTGGTTCGGACGTGTCGCGCACGTGGAGTCCCACGCCTCGTGACAGTTCAGGGACTGTCGACAGTTTTTATCCGGGCACCTGGGCGCGTCCTCCCCCGCCCTCAGTGTGTGCACCCAAGAAGCGGGTAGGCCCCCGTGGAGCCCCCCGGAGCTGGGGGTGCAGAAGCGGCCTCCCCTCCCTCGCCTCTCAGCCGGGTCTCGGGAGGTCTGAGACATCCAGGACCCCCAAGGGGAAAGAGAAGCGAGGCTGGGAATTTATAAAGAAATCTTAGGGGCGCCTGGGGGGCTCCGTGGGTGAAGCCTTTGCCTTCGGCTGGGGTCATGGTCTCAGGGTCCTGGGATCGAGCCCCACACCGGGCTCTCTGCTCCGCAGGGATCCTGCTTCCCTCCCTCTCTCTCTCCTGCCTCTCTGCCTACTGGTGATCTCTGTCTGTCAAATAAATAAATAAAATCTTTAAAAATAATAAAAATAAAATAAAATTAGGAAGTCTTAGGAGTAACAACAGAAAGACAAATGGCCCCGTTTCAAGACGGGCAAAGCAGCTGAGGGGACAGTCCCCACAGACGCGGTGCAAACGGCCAAGGGCGGGGCGCCGGGTAGCTGCAACTAGAATCCTCCCCCCCCAAGGAGAGACCCTGGAACCGGGTTCTGGAGGCTGTGGGGGACCGGGGCCACAGGCACTGCCGGGGGACAGTGGGCCGCTCTCAGGAAGATCTGCGGAGGACGCGCCCCAGAGCGGGTTAGGGCCGGGGACGCGGACGGACCTGTGCACATGGACGTTGGCGGCCGCCTGAGGGTGGGAACTGCCCCACACGTCCACACGCTTGTGAGCAGATCCACGCGCGGCCACCGCGGGAGTGGCCAGGAGCCAGGTGCCCCCACGTGTGACCCCGGGGACGGACCCCGAGCCCACGACATGCAGGGAGGGAACCAGACAGAGGTGGCCACGCAGGGTGCGAGTGCGCGTCCAGACAGGCTCATCCATGGGAGGGAAGGGGGCTCACGGGGGGCCGGGGTCTGGGGAGTGACAGCTGATGAGATGGGGTCTGTTTGGAGTGATGGAACGTTCTGGAATTAGACTGTGACGATGGTTACACAACTCTGAAGAGATTAAAAAACCATTGCCTGGCACAGTTTAAAACAGCTCATTTTTAAAAAGCTTTTATTTATTTGACAGACACAGCGAGAGCGGGAACACAAGCAGGGGGAGCGGGAGAGGGAGAAGCAGGCCTCGCGGAGCAGGGAGCCCGATGTGGGGCTCCATCCCGGGACCCGAGGATCATGACCCGAGATGAAGGCAGAGGCTTAACCGACCAAGACACCCAGGTGCCCCCAAACAGCTCATTTTAAAAATTGGGTTTATTTCCAAGGTGAGACTGAGAGGTTTGAGAAGGATGGTGGCCACCCTGCCTCGGAGACCCCGGAGTGTCTGGAGCTGTGGGGGCTCTGCCAGGGGGCTCTTCCCCTCCCACGGGCGGCTTGGGGAGTGGGAGTCAGGGTGGAACGCTGGGGTCGTGGGGGCTTCGGCCAGGTCCGTGCCAAGCCTCACGGTGCCGTGTCCCTTTGTGCCCCTCAGGCCTCTGCCTCAGTCCAGAGCCCTTCAGTCTGCTTCCCTCTCCCCTCCTGATCCCGCCCGCCCACCCTTTCTTCTCCCAGGGACCAGGCTGGCCAGAGCACAGCGGGAGAAAGCTCTGTCCCTTCCCACCGGGACGTCCCCGCGCGCCAATCCCCCAAGTGTTTCTGAGCAACATGCCCTGTGCTCAACCCTTCTTTCCTGCTAAACTCTCCCGTGGGTCCCTAGTGTCTCAGACACAAGTCCAGGCTCCCCAGCTGGGCGACGCCCCCACAGCCAGGCTTTGCCCATCGCCATCACCGGGACCCGACGGAAGACGGACCTCCACCCCTGACCCTTAGACGCCCCCATACCCTCTCCCACCCACCCCTGCGGTGTCAGGAGGGGCCCCAGGACAACCCTTCCGGCTCCTGCCCCCAGGAAGCACCCAAGGGCGACTGCCCCATTTCCCCCTTCTCCGCCTGCCTTTGGAGGCTGTGGACACCTTTCAACACCGGGATCCCCAACCGCCGCCCTGGCTCCGCCCCTGGCTGGCAGAGGAAACCAACGCCACCCCAGGTGTCGGGGAGGTGGGACAGCCAGTCCCACGCGGCCCTTGTCATGCCCATTTCCAGGTGAGGAAACTGAGGCCCCGGAGAGGTGGATTTGAACCCTCCGGAGCTCAGTCTTCACCACACAGACCCTCGTCTTCCGAAAGCAAGGAGCTGTCTCTTTCAGCCGGAGGGGTCCAAGCCACAACAGGGATGCGATCTCACGGCTGAATGGAAATACAGGCCACGGCGACAAACAGGAGGCGCACAATTAATGCAGCCCCACCCTCTGCTCCCAGGAGGCGCTTAACTTCAGGGGCCCCCTTCTCTGTGGCTCCCCAGAGACTCTACAGGGTCCAGTATACAGTGGGCGCTCAAGAGTTTGTGAATAAATGAACCGAATAAAATCCTGCCGCTTGAGGCCTGGCGACCTCGGACAGTGATTTAAGTTCCCCGGGGCCTCAGGTGCCCCGATCATAAGACGAAGGGTCAGCCAGTCCCTACGGCACACGGTGTGCGTGGGAAGGGGGAAGCGCCCGCCCGGGTGCGCACCCCGCGTTCCCCGCGAGACCCGTACCTGCCGCCCCGCATCTCGGGACGTCGTGCCGTGCGCCTCGGCCCGCTGGGAGCCTGGCGAGGGGCCTGCAGGCCGCAGAGCAAAGGGCAGACTCCGGGCGGGCGCGCGACGCGGGGGGCACGGTAGGGACCGGGACAACTCCCCGGGCCTCTCTGGTCTCCAGTCTGCGCCGGCGCTCGGGGCCCTCGCCATGGAAACGCGCCCCGGCGAGCGGCGGGCCCCGGGGAGGGGACAGAGACCGGGCGTGGGGCGGGCAGAGGCAGGCGGAGACCCGGCGAGACACGCGGAGAGCCGGGGACCCCGGGACCCGGAGACCCCGCCCCGCGCCCAGCGTCCAGGGGGCTCCCGAGGCCGACGCGAGGGGCCCGGCAGGGGAGGGGAGCGCCGACCCCGGCCCCAGTCCGCCGCCTACGGGGACCCGAGACCCCCGAGGTCCCCAGAGGCGGGGAGCGGGGGCCCGGCGCGCGCCCGGGGAACCAGCCGGCGACGGACGCGCGCGGCGCCCCCGACGCGCCGAGACAAAGAACCCCCGCGCCTCGCGCCGCACGTAGGCCGCGGCGGGCGCGGGGTCTCGGGCCGGGCGCGGCCCCCTCCCCTCCCCTCCCCTCCCCGCCCTCGCGCGCGCCGCGCCCCTCCGCCCCCGTGGGGGAGGGGCCGCGCTTTGTGTTCGTCGCGCCGCAGCCCCCGCCCGCGCGCCCGCCGGCTCCGCCCTCCGAGCGCCCGCGCGCCAGGTGAGGGGCCTGCGGGCGGAGGGCCCGGGCCGCACCCCTTTTCCGGCCGCCGGGACCCTCCTTTCCCCACCCCGGGGCCCCCGCCCTGACGCGGGCAGCGGCCCAGCCGTGGGGGGGGCCTCCTAAATCCGGCCGGCCCCGCCCTCTACTGGGCCCCTGCCCACCCCCCATCTGCGGTGCATGGGGGGGCGCGGCAGCTGGATTGTTTGGCAGCGCCGCACTGCGCGGCGTCGGGCAGGGGGAGGACGCAGGGACACCCCTTTCCCCCAGCCTCAGTTTCCCGGGGCGGTTCTTGCGCATCTCTGGCCGCCCCTCCCCCGCAGGCGCTGGCACCGGGTCCCCCCCACCCAGGGCTCAGCCTGCGCCTCCCCTCCTCCAGCGCGCCTTTGTCCCCTCCAACCACGGCCCGTGGAGCCCGCGCCACCATGATCGCGACCAAGGAGAAGAATAAAAGCCCGAAGGACAGCATGACGCTTCTTCCTTGCTTCTACTTCGTGGAGGTGAGGGGGGCGGGGGGCGTCGTACCGGCGGGGGCGGGGCGGAGGCCCCGGTTCCGCACGCCCTCGGGGGGCCTGTGCCGCTCAAGGACAGGGTGCCCGGGTGTGGGGGTCAGAGGACTCGGGCTGTGCAGGCCGAGTAGGAGTTCGGGAGGCACAGCCGCGTGTTCCCGGCTAAAGAAACAGCCGGGGTAGATGCTGGGGAGTGGGACCTTCAGACTGGGGTCCCGGTCGGTAGCTCACCTGGGGGGGGGGGGGGGGCTTGAGCAAGGCCCTGGGGCCACCCGGTGGCTGGGCTGCAGGGTCCTGGAGCGGGTGGGCTGTGAGGCTCCGGGGTCTGAGTTCAGAGCCCTCCTCTGCTAATGCGGGAGGTTGGCGTCCCATAAGCCTTTGACGGAACAGGCCTGGCACACAGCGAGGGCTTCATGAGTGTTCAGAAGACTAGACTTTCCATGCAGTCAGGTGGCGCATACTCAGTGCTGATGACGGCACAGGGGAGGTTTGTCCAGGCTGGGACACATCCTGTGGCCACATCTCCCCCACTGCATCCACTGGGGAGGGGTTGGGGGAAAGCCCTCCATGGAGGGATTCAGGCAGGGTCCTGGGCAACACCCCCTCCCCCGCAGGGTCTCAGAGTCAGTGGCTCAGGGCCAGGCCATTGGGTCCGTCCACAAGGAGCAGAAACAAATTTTTCAAATTTGCATTCAAATCCCCATCTTCTTGGATCGCTGCAGTCCTCCTCCACACCCCCCCACCCTCCTCGACGCCCCCCCCCCCGCCCTCCTCGATGCCCTCCTCGCCCCCTCCTCTCATCTTCATCCTTCCAGAGAGTTCCACGCCTACTCAGATCTATGCAGCCCTTCCCCACCACCTTTTTGTGTTTTTTTAAGATTTTATTTAATTACTTCACATGGAGAGAAATCACAAGCAGGCAGAGAGGCAGGCAGAGAGAGAGGAGGAAGCAGGCTCCCCGCGGAGCAGAGAGCCCGATGTGGGGCTCGATCCCAGGACCCTGAGACCATGACCTGAGCCGAAGGCAGAGGCTTTAACCCACTGAGCCCCCCAGGCATCCCCCCCTTTTTAGACAAGCTTCTGCTCCTGGCTGTCTCCCGCGGAGCCCTCTGCAGTCCCGCAGCTCAGGGTGGCTGCACATTCAGGGCCTGTCCCAGACACTCCCAGGAGGAAAACCCTTTGGTCTGCCCCACCGGAGCTTATCTGCAGATCACATCCCTGGGGACAGACCCCAGAGTGCCCCCCCACCACGGAGGCCAGGCCGTTTTATGGGGCGCCTGTGCCCGTTAGCACCAGGCATCAGCACTGCATGCTTGTGGCCCTCGGAGGCTGACCGGCCGCGTGATCACAAGGCCCCGTGTCGGCACAAAATTTGCTCTCCTCCGATTGTGACTCTTCCTGGGTGTGTTCACACACACACAAGTCCGTGGGCGGGGCATCGTGCTTTGTGGGCCTCATACGCTCCTCGGTCTCCAGGTCACCCCCTGCAAGGAGCAGTGGGTGCACAGAGACCCTCTGGGGGTGGTGGGCTCCGGGGCGGGCCTTGGCAGCAGGTGTTGCCGGCGGGGAGGAGGCTGGGGCAGAGGCCCCGAGCGGGAGCCAGGCAGGTGTCACGGCCGGCCGCACCACACCGCCTGGGAGCTTGGAAAGCCGTGTCCGCAGAGCAGGACAGACCCATGGATGCTCTTCCCAGGCCCCGCCGGAAACCCTGTGCACTGTCCACGGCCGCCCCAGCCCAGTGGTGCTCGTGGTCATGGAGAAGAGAATAACTCAACGCTCTGCATGTGCTGGGCACTGTGTAGGCGCCTTCTGTATGCTTAATTCGTCCAGTTCTGTCCTGAAGCCCTGGGAAGTGGTGACTGTCATTCCCGTTTTCAGCTGAGGAAACAGGCGAGGGGGCGGTGGAACCAGGATTCAAGTCCCGCGGTGGCTGGTGCCGCTTCACCTAGCTGCCTTGGGCCTCACTCCTGCGCACAGCGAGCACTCAATACGTGCTCCTCGGACAAGAGCCCAGCTCCTTCACAAAGCCAGCTTTGGTGTCTTCCCCTCTGGAGACCCCCAGTCAGGGCTGGACGGAGGGCCAGGACCCCCGTGAAAGTGGCGGCGAAGGCAGGAGTGAACAGGGAGGCCTCTCTGGGCCTCGCCTGCGTGGGCTTCGCCGGCCGCGAACTGGGGAGGGTTACTTCCTGAGGCAGCCAGGCCCCCATGGCCCCGGCGCCCGCGTACCGGGTCCCCATAGTGCCGGCCTCAGTCTGGCCCCTGTGGGTGCTGTGGTTGGAGACCCGAGGCCCAGAAGGGAGAGCGAGCGTCCTCCAGCAGGTCCCGCTCCAACCCGAGCTCAGCAGCGGCGTGCGGCCGGACGGATGGACCGCAGGGACAGACGGCTGGCTTGGTGAGCAAGGGTGGGGTGACCCTGGCTGCTGCCCCCCCCCCAGCTCCCCATAGTGGCGTCGTCCATCGTGTCCCTCTACTTCCTGGAGCTGACGGACCTCTTCAAGCCGGCCAAGGTGGGTTTCCAGTGCTACGACCGCGCGCTCTCCATGCCCTACGTGGGGACCAACGAGGAGCTCATCCCGCTGCTCATGCTCCTCAGCTTGGCCTTCGCCGCCCCCGCGGCCTCGGTGAGTGCCCGGCGCGGGGTGGGGGGCTGGGCTGGCCTGCGGGCGCCCCGGGGCCGAGCCCGGCTGAGCGCCTCGCCGTCGGGCAGATCATGGTCGGCGAGGGCCTGCTGTACTGCGCGCAGTCCCGGCTGTGGGGCCGCGGCGGGGGCCCGGGCGGGCCCGAGGGCAGCATCAGCGCGGGCGGCTGCAGCTTCAACTCGTTCCTGCGGCGCACCGTGCGCTTCGTGGGTGAGTCGTCGCCCCTGGGACGGGTCCCCAGCCCCGGCGCGCGCCCGGCTCCCGCGCCGGCCCTGACCGCGCTGCCCCGCAGGCGTGCACGTGTTCGGCCTGTGCGCCACCGCCCTGGTGACCGACGTCATCCAGCTGGCCACGGGCTACCACGCGCCCTTCTTCCTGACCGTCTGCAAGCCCAACTACACGCTGCTGGGCACGTCGTGCGAGGCCAACCCCTACGTCACGCAGGACATCTGCGCCGGCCGCGACGCCCACGCCATCCTGTCTGCGCGGTGAGCGGGCGTGCGGGGCCGTGCGGGGCCGTGCGGGGCCGTGCGGGGCGGCGGGGCGCGGGGGGCGCGGGGGGCGCGGGGCGGGCGCCCCGCCCCGTCCCGCGCTCACGCGCCGCCTCTTCCAGGAAGACCTTCCCGTCGCAGCACGCCACGCTGTCCGCCTTCGCGGCCGTCTACGTGTCGGTGAGTCCCGGCCCCGCCCGCCCCGGCCCGCCCCCCGCGGGGCCGCGCTGACCCACCCCGCCCGCCCCCAGATGTACTTCAACTCGGTCATCTCCGACACCACGAAGCTGCTCAAGCCCATCCTGGTGTTCGCCTTCGCCATCGCGGCCGGCGTCTGCGGCCTCACACAGGTCACGCAGTACCGCAGCCACCCGGTGGACGTCTACGCGGGCTTCCTCATCGGGGCTGGCATCGCCGCCTACCTGGTGAGGGCGGGGCGGGGGGGGGGGGGAGGCCGGCCCCACCTGCGGAGCGCCGAGCTGGGGGGCGGTCCGAGGGCGGAGGCCGGAGCTGGGGGGCGGTCCGAGGGCGGAGGCCGGAGCTGGGGGGCGGTCCGAGGGCGGAGGCCGGAGCTGGGGGGCGGTCCGAGGGCGGAGGCCGGAGCTGGGGGGCGGTCCGAGGGCGGAGGCCAGTCCCCAGGGGGCAGTTTGAGGTGGGGGGGCGGTCCGAGGGCGGAGGCCAGCCCCGGGAGGGAGGTCCAAGGGCGGAGGCGGTCCTCAAGGGATGGTGGGATTGGGGAGGTCTGTGAGCCGGATGAGGCGGACCCCCAGCGAGGAGGTGGGGGGTAGGACTGGCCTTGCCCTGGGGGACTCTGGTGGGTCTCCTCCCTTGGAATGCGGGAGTCAGAGTCCATGGGGCCAGACTTGAGGAGTGTTCAGAGCAGGAGTGGCCTGACCAGAATTTGTCGCCCTGGGGAAAGGGTGGGCCTCCGCCCTCTGAATCTGCACCGAGGGCCAGCCTTCTCCCCTCAGACCGCCTCGGCAGGTTTGTTGCCGGTGCGAAGTCTGGTCTTCAGCGCCTGCCTCACCCCCAGGCCTGCCACGCTGTGGGCAACTTTCAGGCCCCGACTACAGAGAAGCCGACGGCGCTGGCCCCAGCCAAGGACGCGCTGCGGGCACTGACCCAGCGGGGCCATGACTCCGTGTACCAGCAGAACAAGTCTGTGAGCACGGACGAGCTGGGCCCCCCAGGGCGGCTGGAGGGCAGGCCCCGGCCGGTAGCCAGAGAGAAGACCTCCCTGGGCAGCCTGAAGCGGGCCAGTGTGGACGTGGACTTGCTGGCCCCACGCAGCCCCATGGGCAAGGAGAACATGGTCACATTCAGCCACACGCTGCCCCGCGTCAGCACGCCCTCGCTGGACGACCCTGCTCGCCGCCACATGACCATCCACGTGCCCCTCGACGCCTCCCGCTCCAAGCAGCTCATCAGCGAGTGGAAGCAGAAGTCGCTGGAGGGCCGAGGCCTGGGGCTGCCGGACGAGGCCAGCCCTGGCCACCTGCGGGCACCCACAGAGCCCATGGCGGAGGAGGAGGAAGAGGAGGAGGAAGAGGAAGAGGAGGAGGAGGAGGAGGAGGAGGAGGAGGAGGGCGAGGAAGGGGGCCGGGCCCCACCCTCCCTCTACCCCACTGTCCAGGCCCGGCCGGGTCTCGGCCCCCGGGTCATTCTACCCCCGCGCTCCGGGCCGCAGCCGCTGGTGCACATCCCGGAGGAGGGCGTGCAGGCGGCCACGGGCCTGTCTCCCAAGAGCTGCGCGACCGTGCGGGCCAAGTGGCTCATGATGGCGGAGAAGAGTGGGGCGGCGGCGGCCGCAGCCTCCGCACAGCCCCGCGTGGCCAACCCACCGCGGCTGCTACAAGTGATCGCCATGTCCAAGGCGCCGGGCGGGCCCGGCCCCAAGGTGGCGGAGACCGCCTCGTCGTCCAGCACCAGCTCCGACTCCTCACAGTACCGCTCGCCGTCGGACCGCGACTCGGCCAGCATCGTCACCATCGACGCGCACGCGCCCCACCACCCCGTGGTCCACCTGTCCGCGGGGAACGGGCCCTGGGAATGGAAGACGGCGGGCGGTGCAGCCAAGGGCGCGGAGGGCGAGGGCGGCTACGAGCTGGGGGACCTGGCTCGCGGCTTCCGCGGGGGGCCCAAGCCGCCAGGGGTGTCCCCCGGCTCGTCCGTCAGCGACGTGGACCAAGAGGAGCCGCGGTTTGGGGCAGTGGCCACGGTGAACCTGGCCACCGGCGAGGGGCTGCCCCCGCTGGGCGCGGCCGACGGCGCGCTGGGCCCCGCCAGCCGCGAGTCCACGCTGAGGCGCAAGGCCGGGGGCCTGGTGCTGGGCGAGCGCGAGCCCGCGGCCGAGGCGGAGGCCGAGAGCTACTACCGCAAGATGCAGGCGGCGCGGAGGTTCAAGGACTGATCCGGCCGGGATGGCGCATGGGGGTGCGGGTGGAGGCCGCAGGGCGGGTGGGGGGGGGGGCTTCCCCATCAGACAATAAAAGATCGAAAGCAACCAGAGTCCCGGCTGAGTCACTGGCGTGAGGACCCCCCCCCCCACCGCCTGCACACAAGGGAACGAGGGAAGCGGTGCGGGGAGCCAGGTCCTGACCCGCAGCGGGGGTGGCGGCGGCACCCAGGTTTCTGGCGAAGACGCAGCGGAGGCAGAATGAGACCCGTGCCCAGGGCAGACTGGCCTCCACAGCGTGGACACAAGAAAGAGCCCGCACAACAGGCAGGAGTTGTAAAATTGCTTTAATTCGGTTCTCTGCATTACAAGCCGCGGGGGGGGGGGGGGCCGGGGGATGCGCCGCGCTCCCCGTCACAACACTGCGCCTGTAACTGTGGGTTACCAAAATATACATCTGTGTCCCCTTTATAAAACCCATGTTTGCTGCCCCTCGTTTACAACAGGTATAAAAAAACTATAAATATTTACACCCTTGTTCCACCCCAACACGGAAACTCGAGGGTCCAGGCCCGAGGGAGGGGCTGGCCAGCATGGGGGCTGCTCACAGGGGAGCCCCTTGGACCCGTGAGTGCAGGACGACGGGCAGGAGACAGTTAAGACTCGGGAGCTGCTGTCCCTCTTCCTGGGGCCCCAGCATTAGAGGCAGACAAAAAACAAAACTTTGGTCCAAAATCTGCAGGAGAGCGGAAACCCTGAAAGTTTTAACAGCGCTTGTCCCCCCTGGGGTGGGGCGGGGGGACCGTGGGTGTAAGGCATCTGGGGGTCCTCGGGAAAGACCGGGGCTCCCCTGCACCGGCCCCCAGCCAGCCTGCCCTGGAAACTGGATCCTGCCCCGCGACTTCAGCACGAGAAGTAAGGTCGAAAGTACAGTATGCAAGGTGAGACCACGAGGAGACGGAGTACACTCATACCACTTTTATCCTGCTATATAAAAAGTTACTTAAAACTATCTCTTTTGCATATAAATGAGATTAGAGTATTTGGTCAAGTTGAAATATTGCTGGGCACAGACTCTGCAGCTGCGTCGAAGCGTAATACAGAGGTTCTGGGGGCAGAGCTCGGAGCTGGAGGTGGCCGGTGCCCACGGGGCCTTGCCCCGGGTCGGGGACGAATCACACACTTGATTGAACGGATTGGGGCTCCGGCTGGACCCTGCAGCTCACAGCCTCCTGCCGCACCAGGCACATGATCCCACGTGGGAGGCCCCCCCACCCCCGCCCCCACGGAGGGGCTCCGCCAGAGCAGTGGGTCGTAAGGCACAGGAAAGCCAGAGTGGAGGTCTGGGAACGCCCACCCCGCAGAGGCTGCAGAAGGCACGGGCTGGGGGGGCCGGGCAGGGAGCAGGGCGACTGTCCACTAGTCGCCGGGAGCCTGAGGCCCGCACCCCATCTCCCCAGGGTAAGGAAGGTGAATCGGATTTAATTGTTTTAAAAACAGGTAAACTGATTTCTCTTAAAAAAATAAAATCTCTGGTCTTTTAAGGTCACTTCAGCTGCTTTTTAAAGTGGCTTTTCTCTGGAATGCTGGAAGTTGTGGCCGGGCACCGGCAGGCTGGTCCGCAGCAGCCCTAGATGGTGGACTTGGAGAAGGAGACCCTCAGGTGGTGGTTCTCGCCCAGGTCGTGGTTGTGCAGGTCGATGAGCGCCTGGATGGCCTCCTCCACGGAGCCCATCTGGATCAGCGCCATCTTGCGGTCCTTCCTGGGGGCCGGGGAGTGAGGGCAGTGAGGGCGGGCCTGGGGGGGGGCGGGCCTGAGGGCAGAACAGGGCTGTGGGGGGGGGCAGGGGCACTCACTGGAAGAACTTGAACCCCTTGACGATCCCGCCATTGCTGGAGAAGAGGATCTTCAGGTCGTCCTCAGACACGGAGGGCCTGTGGGGGGAGAAGGGGGTTGAACACTGCTGATCCCTGGGGAGGGCCCGGAGGGGCACCGAGAACCCGAGAGGGGCGCAGGCAGGACGTCCAACAGGCGCGCCCCAGCCCCTCCCGCGCGGGCTCCTCCGTCAGCAGCCAGGGAAGTTCCGAATACAACCGCGAGGGCCCCCCACCTCGCGCCCGGCACCTACGGGATGTTGGAGAGGTGCAGGGTGGCCGAGGGCGGGAAGATGTTCTGGAAGTTCTTGGAGCCAGGCTTCTTGAAGCGGTGCAGGGGGGAGTTGCCATAGTCCTTGGTGAGGCCCTGGTCCTCCTGGCCCTCGCGGGGCAGCTGCACGTTCTGGTGCTTGGACAGCGTGATGCGCACCGGCTTTCCATGCAGCTTGTGCCCGTTCAGGTGGCTCATGGCTGGGGGGGCGGGACACGTGTGACCGCAGGGGCCATGGGCACCGGCCCGGGGATGTCCCCGCCCCACCACGGCCCACGGGCCTTGCCGCCTCACCGAGCTGCGCCTGGCTCCCGTCGGCCATCTGCACCAGGGCGTTCTCCTTCTTGTTGAACAAGATCTTCACCCGCTGCACGTCGCCATACACGCCTTCAAGAGCACAGGGACAGGCCCTGAGCCGCCTGCGGCCCCGAGCCGCCTCCCCCGCCAGCCTCCCACCCCCGCCCCGCGCACCCCACAGAGGGCCGGCTCTTCCCGAAGGTTGCGTATCCTGCCTTTGGGCCCTGCGTCTACCACAGGGAGCGTTACCAGGAGGACCACCTTCAGCAGAGAAGTCATAAAATCCAGGAAAGGTCAATGGCCAAGAACCATCACTTTAGCATGCTACCAACACGGTTTAACTCTTCGAAAAGCATGCAGGGCAATAAACCATGCGTCTACGGAGTCGGTAAATACGCAAACCGAAGGCAAGCCACGTAACGAGGCCCAGGGCCCGACTGCAAACTCATAGTACGTCTTAGGGGTCAAAAATAACCTCCACTAAACGAAAACAAGGTAATAAAAGTGCGAATGATAACATACCGAAAAGAATAAAGAGGCTTTGGGGTGTGACTCTCTTTAGAGGACAGCAGAGCAAGGCAGCGAGGGACAGGGAAAGGGAGAGGTCAGGGGGCGAGACGCCCATCGTCCACCACGAGGAGGCGGCCCCGCAGGCGTGCAGGTTGATGGATGATGAAGTTGTCAGGATGTTAATATTCAAGGGCAGGTTGGTTTCCGGAGAGCAGGGTTTGAGGGGGAATTTTGTTTGTTTTTATTTATTTATGGTTTGGTTTTGTTTCAAGCAACAACAGGAAGCAGAAGAACCGTGCAGTCAGTTGGCAAAGAAATTCCGGATCAGGGCAAGAAAACAAATTGGGAGAGGGGAAGGGGAGAAAAGAAAAAAAGTAGCAAAAAAACACAGGTCAGTAAATACATAAGAAATACGAGCGCTCCATCAGTCAAGATCTACACACATTACAAGTCACAGGTTCACCTCGCGACACGGCAGGAGAGGCCCCTCCCCGCGGCGGGCAGGAGACTGCGGGGCCGCTGCCGCCTGCGCGCCCGCCGGACGGGCCCCTGCGCCAGGCTCACGCAAGCACAAGGCGGAGCGAGTCTGTTAGTGGAGGGCTTCGCTGGTGTCGGGCCCGGACGAGCCGCGGGCCGGCCACCCCAGGCCAGGAAGTCACAGGAGGGGCAGACAGATGACAGAACAGTCTGAAATGCTCATTAAGGCCGGTCCCGACTTCCCAGAGTTAAAGACCGCGAGCCCCCGGCAGCTCACCCGAGCTCTCTCTGAGCTGGACGCAGCCACCGGGACGGGCGCGGCATGGCCACCCCCCCGGCCCCATGGCTGCGGGGCACGGCTGCCCCCATGGGCAGCTTCGCACCCGCCCAGGGCTAGAAACTCTAAGGACGGCTTTCACGTATCAGAAACCGTTTCGACTCTGCGTATTACGGAACTGGAAACGTCAACGAGGCATAAAGAACGAGAGAACTCTGAGCACGGAGGAAGGAGGCAGCGAGCGGGCCAGCGCAGAGGGACTGCACCGCGCCCCGCAGGGAGACCCCTGAGGGACCCTGGCTCCTGGGGCAGACAGGAGCCCAGCCTGTTGCCGTTCACACTAAGACCCTGAGCGTGACTCCCCCGCTCGTGCTTCTGAGACCGACAGCCTGGAAAGAAGAGGCACGTACCTCGGGGTTGAGGTTGCTGACCAGCAGGACAGAATTCCCCGCCCCGGCCAGGCCCGGGATGGCAATCCGGCCTGCCGCCGCCGCTGCCGCCGCCGCCGATGGGATGGCCAGGGGGGCCAGCGCCCCGTGCACGTTAGGGACAGAGAGGCCTGGGGAGGGAAGGGCAGTCGGGAGGTAAGCAACGGCGCCCAGGGCTCACTGCCAAGAGGCGAGCATGGGTCCTGCCTGTCCTCATGCAAAGGAGTCACACAGGAGGTG
Source organism: Meles meles (assembly GCF_922984935.1). Taxonomy (NCBI): domain Eukaryota; kingdom Metazoa; phylum Chordata; class Mammalia; order Carnivora; family Mustelidae; genus Meles; species Meles meles. The sequence continues at coordinate 359,129 of NC_060085.1, read as the reverse complement.
CCCGCGGCCACTCGGCCCAGTGCCCACTGGGCAGCCTTGCCAGCTTCTCCTTCTCTCTTCACGGCACAGGTTGCACCGGGTCTGGACCCGTCTACATGCGCCCAACAGTACAACAGCTCCTCTCCGTGGATGCAGACTCGAGCCCCGGGCGGGCTGCGGCCGTGCGTGCATGCAGACGCCCGTCCCCATGCAGACAGCGGGCGGGCCCCACAGGCCACAGCCGGTCATGAGGGCAGGCCGGCCCCCGGGGAGGACGCTCACGTGCGCCCACGCGGCTCTGCTTACCGGACCACTTAAACGCATCTACGAGGGACACAGCCCTCCAACCACCGTGCGCGCTCGTCCTCGCCCAGAGGTGCTTTAAGGGAACCAGACCAGACACTGTGGGGTTAGGAGGGTCTCTGCACAGCCCTGCCCTATGACTGCCCTGTCCAGGCTCCTCGGGGAACCCAGAGGCCCGCACCCAGGAAGGCGGGCTCCCCCGAGAGAGCGCCCACGTCCGCTGCCCGTGCAAGCAGAGCTACTGGAAGGTGTGTGGGCATGCACAAGCGACGGGGGGGCCGGGGTCAAGTGTTTGAGTACCTGCGGCTTGAGGAATTGCAAAGGTGGGAGGGAAACCAGCTCCTGCATACGGAGAGGCTGACATTATGCCAGGTGCACCTAGGAACAAACGAGACACTAATCATCGCACCCACCGCCTTGGCCGCAAGCGAGGGCTGTGTGTGTGTCAGCGACCCACACCCAGCAGGTGGCCTGGGCCGGGGGCCGTGTGGCCCTGCGAGGAGCAACGCGCACCAACCTCCCTGGGCAGAGCCAGCGTCACGGGGCGCCTGGGGCAGAGACTGAGCTATGCGTCCTCGCCTCCCACGGCACACGGTGGTCCTGGGCACCCAGCCGGGCATCTTACCAAAGGCGGCGGCCATGGTCTGGTCCAGCGAAGGCTGGCTGTCGCCGGAAGGCAGGTCAGGGCGCGTGTAGTCCCGGCTCTTGTCATTGTTGTACTTGACGTTGAGGCTGGTGAGCTTGGAGAAGTCAATTCGGAGCGTGCAGCAGGCATTGTAGATGTTCTGTCCGTCCAGCGACTGCGGGGAGAGGCCCGTAAGCGGCCCTGGCTGCGCGCTGGCCGGGCGGGGGTCCCAGGGCCCCACTCACCAGCTTGGCGTGTTGGGCGCTCACGGGGTCGGCGTACTGCAGCAGGGCCTGGAACTGGTTATTCTTGGTGAACGTGATGATTTTCAGAACCGTACCGAACTTGGAGAAGATCTGCAGGAGGAGGAACGCGGTCAGCCTCTGCCCAGGGACCCCCGTGGTCCGCACCAGGACCCACGCAGCCGCAGCTGCGGTCGTCTCACCTGGTGGAGCACGTCCAGAGTCACCGGGTAGAAGAGGTTCTCCACGATGATGCGCAGCACCGGGCTCTGGCCGGCCATGGCCATCCCAGCGTCCACTGCGGCAGCCGAGGCAGCCAGGGCCAGGTTCCCTGACTGCACGGAGTTCACCGCCTGCAGTGCGGCCTGGGCCCGCTGTGGGGGCAGAGGGGCAGGTCCGGCCCTGAGTCCCACGTCCCCGGCTCCCGTGCTCACCCGCCCCGTCCCAGTCCCCTGCCCAGAGACGCACGGCCTGATTGGGCGAGCTGTCTGTCTTGAGCTCCTTGTGGTTGGAGAACTGGATGTAGATGGGCTGGCCACGCAGCACGGGCGTCACGGACGTGTAGTAGTTCACCATGGTGTTGGCGGCCTCCTCCGTGTGCATCTCGATGAAGGCCTGGCAGGGCGAGGGCATGAGCCAGGCCCAGACCCCTGGGGCCCTCCCGGGAAGGGGAGCTCACGCGGCTGAGGCAGGTACCTGATTTTTCCCTTTCAGCATCAGGAGATTGGTGACCTTCCCAAAGGGCAGCCCCAGGGAGATGACCTCGCCCTCCGTCACGTCGCCCGGGAGCTTCCGGATGTGGATCACTCGGGAGGGCACGCCCGCACTTCTGTTGTCCCCCTTGAACTTCTTGCTGTCGTTCCCATTTGCTGCAAAGAGGAGCGGTTTGTAGGGCACAGGGCGCCACGCGGGTCCCGTGAAGCCTCCTGCCTGCCACAGCAAGAACAGAGCAGGCCTCCACACCTGGTATGCACCCCGCCTGTCTGACCGTCCACAGGGAAGCCAGGTGAGAACGAACCGTAACGGCCAGGACCAATTCTCCCAAGTGCCCTCCAAAGCAGCAGAGCACGCGTGGACGGACGGGAGGACCCCACCCCCCAAGGCAGGAACTGGGGGCTGCGCTCCGGGTTACCTGCAGAAGCCGAGTTACTGCTCATGATAAAGGGTCCGTTAGTGACGCAGGCAGAGAAAAGCTCGTCGGATCCCCGCTGGAAAGAGAGGGCATGTGTGGAGCAGAGCAAAACACCAGAAGACCTCCCCAAGACCCCCTGTGCCCACCTCTCGGCTCCAACCTGGCTTTAAGATGACCCCCGAAGCTGTGACCACTCCTCCCTCGCCACGGCCTCGTGGTCCTAACCCGAGACTCTGCTCCTCTTCCAAGGGCGGGGTGGGGGACACCGCCTACTGGGGCTTTGCCTGTACGTCACTGCCATTCCGCGTTTTGCAGACCCTCCGTGTGTTGGACGAGCCCAACCCCACTGTCCTAGAGAACTCAGCTGTAGCCCTGCCCGTGTCAAGACGGGGGCCCATCTTCGACAACCACAGGGCCGCTGGCAAGCCCAGGGAACAAAGCCCCCTTGTCCCGCGGCAGCCACTCGGCTCAGCCACAGGAGCCTGCCCTATTTTCTAGGCGTCTGAGGAAACCTGAGCCTTGCCCTCACGGCTTCTGGACGGACGGAAACCTCTCCATGCCGCGGGTGGTGCCATCCAGTGAGGGGTGGGGGCACCTGGGGGAGCCCGTGAGGGCCTGAGGAACCCCAAAGGCCCGTTTGTACGTATGACACCTGGGACGCGCGGCCTGCCACTCTCTCCACAAACGTGTGCACCTGCTGGTCTCCGTGCGGCTGGGACCGCTCCCCAGAGGCACGTCAGACAGACCCGGGGCCTAGCAGGCAGGCAGCCATCCCTCCCACGGGGCCCGAGGACAGACGCACTCTCGACAAGGGCCACACGGGACGGGGACTTGGCTCCCGCCTAACACTTCTGCCCTCTGCAGGCCGGACCACAGGCCCGAGATCTGTGTCCTAGGCTCCATGACCAGGAACCAGGGGTAACTCCTCAAGGAACGTCTCTGGATGCAGACCTGGGAGCCAGAGAGTCTCGAGGCCTGGCCGGGCCGCCAGCAGCCTCACCCCGTCTCTGCCATACCCTTCCCACCGGCTCCCGTCCTGAGCACGCTGCGCCGCCGCGCCTCCCCAGACTGCCTGCTGAGCCTCCACACCATCTAGCGGCGCTCGGGGCTTCCCCGCGGCTGGTGCCGGGCGCCCAGCAGCCCCTCAGAACCTGCACGCCCAGCAGCCCGCGAGAGCAGCACAGGGAATGCCGAGACGCTCACGGACCGCCCTCGGGGAGAAGCCCCAGGAACGGCTGACCCACGTGGCTCAGAGCGCTCCAGCAGGCTTGTCCCCAGACCCAGGCCCCAGGACAGGCCGGCACCTGCAGGCAGCCTCCCAGCCCACAACTCTGGAGGCCACAGGCCGGCATCACAGCTCAGGAAGAGGAATGAACCGAAGTCTGGGTCCCTCGCGGAAGTCTGACACGATGGGGCACGTTAAAAAGCCCCACCAGGGGCGCCTGGGTGGCACAGTGGATTGGGCCGCTGCCTTCGGCTCAGGTCATGATCTCAGGGTCCTGGGATCGAGCCCCGCATCGGGCTCTCTGCTCCGCAGGGAGCCTGCTTCCTCCTCTCTCTCTGCCTGCCTCTCTGCCTACTTGTGATCTCTCTCTGTCAAATAAATAAATAAATAATCTTAAAAAAAAAAAAAAAAAAAGCCCCACCAGCCGCGGCTGGCCTTCAAGGCTCCCGAGTCCGGCCACGCCCCGGACCCGAGCGTTTCGCACTCACCCAGAGGAGGCTCGTCCAGATGCCACTAACCCGAGCCACAGCAAAGCCCCTTCTGTCTCTGGCCTCAGGGACCCTGACCTGCCCCCACAGGCTCACAAAGGACCCCCGTCTGCCAGCCATGCAGCCGCAGAAAGGGCTTCTGGGCGCCTGCCTCTGACCAGGAGTGGGTGGGGCTGGGACTTCCAGGAGCAGCAACATTCCCGGCCACCCTGTCCCCCGCACCCGTGCCCTGAGGACCAAGTGCCCACCTGTCAGCTCCCGCTCCCATTCCCCACCCCCAGGACACAGGTCCAGGGTGTTCAACAGCACCTTGTGGCGCTGGCACTCCAAGGAGCTCAAGGGCGACTGCCCGCAGGGACAGACCCCACGCGCAGCTGGGCGAAGCCAGGCCCTCTTCCTAGCCAGTGCTGGGGAGGTCCCACCGGCATGGGCCCCGGAGCCCACCGAGGGTCAACAGGATGAGACCCTCAAGCGTGGACTCGCTCCGGAGCTCAGGGCCGCTCGGCCGGGACAGCAGCGGGTGACCGCCTCTCCTGTCGAGAGCCAAAAACCTCGACAGCACCCCCTTCCCGCACAGCTGGCCACATCCTCCCCCGCAGGAGGCTGGGCACAGGTCTGAGGGGCAGTGCCCGGGCAGAGTGCCTCAGCCCCCGCCCCAAGCAGAACACGCGCAGAGTTTCTGTCTGTTCAGCTGATTCTGGAAGCAAAGGTCCCCTGGGAACAGGATGGCCAAAGGGGGGCCACTCCAAGGCCAGTCGCTGAGGAGCTGCTCCAGCAGGAGAGCGGCTCCCACAGAAAGGGGGGGTGACTCGCAACCCAGACGTGCTCTGCGACTGCTACAAATGCTCCAGATGAAAGTCCCTCTCCCCCTCCTGCCGCCAAACAAACAGGCTCGATCAGCAGGAAGATCAGGACAGGCAGTGTGTGAAGACAGAAACCCACTTGGGAAAGTGAAACCCGGCCCAGGCAACGTGGCCGACTGACCAGAAACCATCTGGCTGCCGGCTCAGGTCACCTGAGCCCCCAGCAGGGAGTTCAGGAACCTCGACCGCAGAGGGGGGACTCCCCTGGCTCCCAGCCACCGCCAAGCCAGAGCTGGTAACCGGCGAACCAGCCCCAGGACTCCTGGAGGTCACGTCCCTGGACCTCCACGGGGGGACACAGTCACGGCGACCCACTTCCCGTGCGGAGCCCCGCCAAGTGTGCCCTTCTCACCCTCCCACCGCGAAGGGACCCAAGTCCTGCGCAGAGACTGCGGGGCTCCTCTTCCCTCCCTTCACGCCGAAAGCTGTCCGATCCGGACCCCACCAGCAGCAGCCCCCACTGTCCTCCAGCCCCACAGCCCACCGCACCAAGCACCCGGGGCATGAGCAGACCGACGTGGCCCGCGAAGCCTCCGCGGGCAGACGTCCCCTGCGCCCCACTGTGCAGCCGCTTCAGCCCAGCAGGCCTCTTGCCGGCGGACAGGCCCTCGAGCCCGCAAGGCCCGAAGACCCAGCCCGGGACGGGTGTGATGCCACTGGGCCGGGCCACACGGGGGCACTGGCGGCGAGCAGACGGGCCCACGCGGGTCAGCGCAAGCTCAGGCTGAGGGGCGTGAGGAGGAAGTGGAGTCGGAAGCGCCTACCTTCGTGCCAACTGCTATATCTGGGACAATTCTGCAAGAGAGAGAAAGGACGACATTAGCCAGCCGGGCCGCCGTCTCAGCAGCGGGTGAGGCCGTCCCTGTCCCAGCTGCCGCCTCCGGGATGTTGGGAGGCCCCCCCACGGCCACCAGCGTGGCCTCCGGCTGCACAACATCCCCCTCCGAGGCCCTCTGCGAAGGAGACTGCAGAAGGCAGGGAAGTGAGCGTCCTCGTGTGGAACCTCCACTTGAAAAAGAGCCGCCATTGTCTTCCGGCCCCCTCCCTCCCAGCAGGACCCCAGGCCCCGCCTCCGGACCAGGCTCAAACAAAGACACCCCCTGCGGACACCCCAGGAGGGACCCCTGACGCGGAGGTTCAAGCACCGCGGTCTGTTTCCCGGAAAACGGAAGCACTTCAGGAACGTTTGCAAACGGGAAGGGGACCAGTGCAAGAGGGGCTCCCAGGCCCTGGGGGCCGACCTCTGGATCTGGGGGGCAGGGACTCGACATTGAAAGGATGGGAGGCTGGGGGTAGCTCCGCAGAAGCGGTCACTAAGATTGGCACCGGTTACTCATCAACCTGCTTCCGCGTGCCTGGGCTTTCTCCCCGCCGCAGGCGGCGGCAGGGAAGGCGGGAAGAGAACATGGCTACCGGAGGGAGGTCCCACAGCCCTGCCCGCCTGCGCTCTCAGTACCACCCAAGGGCACTGCTGTGGCATCTACAACGGACCAGGTGCTCGCCAACTCACGGGCATCGTTCCAGGAAGCGGTTTACCCAACCGTGTGCCAAGGCCTGGAGGTCCCTGGACAAACCCACCCGTGTCGTCACGCCGGCCCCCAGCCTGGCCAGGGAAAGGCTGTCGCAGACTCAGACCCGGCAGGGGCCCTGGGGCAGCCACCTGAGCCCCCCCACCCAAAAACCAGCTTCCCGCACTATTTCCCTCCTTGGTTCGGAGACCTCCTGGTTCCTTTCCTCCTGCCCTCGGGGAACCAAGCTTGCAGGACCCAAAACACTGGTGCGGTCATGGGGCCCACACCCCTCACCTGCCCTTTCTCCCCCGCTCCGGGTCCCTCCCGCTAACACAACACAACACTACACAAAACCTCCCAGGCGCTGATTATCAACTGACTTTTACAAAGCCTTCCTGAGCCAAAAAAAAGCTTCCCAGAAAACCCCAAAGAATGAAAAGCACGCAGCTTCGCGCGCTGACCCGCAGCGGCTCGGCATCCCGCTCCCTGGCAGGGCCTCGCGCGCAGCAGAGGTTTCCCAAGAGACGGCCTCTCTGCGGGGGTCGGCAGCCCTCCCCGGGCAAGGCCTCCGCACGGCCGACACGCTGCAGCCAGCGCTCGCCGGCTCCGGAGGCGGGAGGCGGCCGGCGCCCCGCGAGCAGACCGCGCTCCTCCTGCTCGAGGCCCGGATGCGAGTCAGCCCGAAACCGATCATTTCAGACCGGAGGCCCCGGCACACGTGACCCTGCAGGCGTCGAGCGCCCCGCCCGGGGGTCAGCCCAGGGGCGGAAGGAGGGCGCGCTCGGCGCTCGGGATCCGGAGAGGCGAGGCCGCGCCGCCCGCGGGACCCTCCGGCTCCGGAAGCCGCGGCCCCCGCTCCACGCGAGCGCCCACCCCTTCCCCCCGGGCCAGCAGCCCAGCGCCCCAACACAAAGGTGCCCACCGACAGCGGCACGTCGGCCCCGCGTCCCAGGACCTGCGACGAGCCAGCGTCACCACGGCCCCGGCCCGAGCGGCCGCCCCGCCGCCGGGGGCTCCGCCCGCGGGGAACGGCCGGCCCGAAGCGCCCCCCGCGGGCGGGAACAAAGGGGGGGCCGGGGGGGCCGGGCGCGCGGCCATCCTTTGTGGGTAGACGGGGAGGGGCCCGGCGGCCGGCGGGGGCGGAGGAGGGCCCGCGCCCTTCCGGGCAGGAGGGCGGCGTCTCCCGGCCGCGCCCGGGCCCCCGGCAGGCGGGGGAGGCCCAGGGCAGAGTCCGCGCGGCGGGAAAGGCCGCGCACGCGCAGAGCCCAACGGCGGGGTGGGGGGAGTAGGGACGCGGAGAACTGCGCACGCCAGCGCGGAGGCTCGACGGGGAGCGGGAAGGGCCACACCGGGCGCGCGAAGGCTGGCGCGTGCGCGCGGGGCACGGACGGGAAGCGAGAAGGGCCGTGCGGCCGCCGCGTGCCTTCGGGCCGAGGGGCGCGGGGACCGGAAACGGGCAGGACTCGGGCCCGGCCCACCCCCTCCCAGCCCAGGGGGCGCTGCCCGCCTGGCGGCCCCCGACAGCCTCCCCTGCGGCCGCGCCCCAAGCCCAGGGAGAGGAGGGATCCCGGGGGCACCCGCGAACCCGGGCGGAGGCGGAGCGACGCGCGGCCCGCGGCCCCGAAGATGCCCGGGCGGCGGCGAGGGGAGGGATGGAGCGCGAGGCGGTCGTCGGGGAGCGCGGAGAGACAATACTTACCCGTCCATTGCACACGGAGGAGACCCGCAGGGGACGGAGTGGAGGCGCCGGAATAGCAGGAACCGACCCAACGGCTCCGAGTTATAGACTCACAAAATGGCGGAGACGCCCGAACACGTCCCCCGCGCGCTCTGCCCATTGGCTCCCGCCACGGGGAGGGGGCGGGGCGGGCGCCGCGGGTCCCTGCCAGCGCCTCCCAATGGCTCGGAGGCCGGCGGGGGGGGTGGAGCCAAGAGGAATGGCAGGCGGCCATTGGGGAAGGCGGCCGTCCGTCAGGGCTCGAAGCGGAAACGACCCGTGGAGACGGGGGAGGGGAGAGAAGGCGGGATCATATCACGGAGGCTGAGCCAGTGAGCGAGCTGCTCCCCTGCGTGGGGCTTTGCGAGAGAAGCCATCTTGAGAGTGGGTACGTGGCGAGTCAGGCGGCGGGAAGCGCGCTTTCCACCAGGCTGCCGCCATCTTGCAAATGGGCAGGGGCCGTCCACGGGCGTGAGGGTGGGGGTCGCCATCTTGGAGTCGGGCAGGGAACCCGTGAGGCTCCATCTTGCTTTAGGGCACGCGGCTGAAAACGCGGGTTCGCACCAAGCCCTTCCTCCCAGGTTGGCACGCGGGAAGCGGAGGCCGCTCAGCCCGTCGCAGACCAGCCAGGGCTCCGTCTCCGCGGCTGTCTCCGCTGTCGAGAGCGTGCTGTGGTGCGCGATGGCCCCCGACGGCCCTCCCGCCCTGCCCACGTTGGGGGGCTGCGCCCCGGGCCGGCTTCGTGGAGCACCAGACCCCGCGCCACCGAGCCTCGACACACCTGCACGGAGGCCTCCCGGCCTGTGGCCCCTGGACAGGCCCTCCAGCCCCAGAACCGCTAATCAGGAATGGGTCCCTGACACACTCCCGCGGATTTGCTCCCTCCAGGTGTCCCCCTTGAGCCCGGCGCTGCTGGTCTGCCTTCCCCGGGCAGCGGGCAGCGGGGAGCGAGGGGACAGGGCAGTGTCACAGCCCGGAGGCGGAGAAGAGCGCAGCTGGCTCTGGCGAGTGTAGACGGTCAGGATGGTGTCGAAACCCACTTCCCATCACAGCCCCGCCAGGGGTCCTGGTGCAGCGGCCCACACCCCACACCACTGGCCGCCTGCCTGGTTCCGACCTCATTTACACAGGCCTCCTGTGTGAGGCTGACCCTTTTGGGGAGACTCTTCCCTAAAATACTCCTCTTTCGGGCTCTTGCCCCGGGCCCTTCTCTGCTGTGCCCCACCGAGGTGGCTGAGGCCGTCGCCTCTCATTTCCACAATGCGCTGGCGCTCCAGGCCAGGGTTAGGTAGAGAATCTGGCAGGGAGGCCGGGAGGCCACGCCGGGAGCGGTCTGTGGCTGAGATGAGGTCCTCTGTGTCTCAGGTCGCCCCGAGTCTTGCTGGTTGCCGGACCCCAAGCTGAAGGGGCCAGGGCCTCTGGTGAGAATCCATACTGACCTCCACGGTTAGGAGATCCGCAGGCCGGGGGCCGGTGACACAGATGTACCCTCCTGACCAGACTCCCCAGCGTGTGCAGATCAGATGCCTCGTGATGGGGAGGGCCCAGGGGCGTGCCTCTGGGGATCCTCGCCATCCTCTGTGCCCCAGCATGTACGGATCAGGTGGACGCCCCGACTTCAGGCGCCGGCCCGGCCTCCCCTTTCTCCCACCCCAGCCTTGCCCGCCAGCTGCTTCCCTCATGAATGATTCAGGGATGACTGTGGACCAGCGATCACCTCCTGTTCCTTAGTTTGGAAGAGGGTCCTCTCCGCGGCAGAAGCAAGGAGGGAGGAGCCAGACGGGCCTGGAGATGGCCAGCATCCGGGCCCTGGCACGGACACCCACTGGGGCCCCATTCCTCTCTTCAGATCAGAAAGGGGGGACTCGGTGCCTCAGTTTACTCCTTTGTCAAAACGAAGAGGCGAGACCAAGCCAGGCCTCCCTTGCCTCCCCGAGGGCTTTCCCCTGTGTTTCAAATGGAAATGGTTAATGGTTTCAGAATCTTTATTCCTGTGTTTGTTTATTCGTGCCTGGATTATAAAAGCAGTCGGGTGGGGGCAGGGCCGGCGTCCGCGGGGAGTGGGCTCGGCCGTCACCACATCTGCCTCTCGGCTTCTCGGCTTCTCGGAGCCATTCTCCATCCAGACTGTGTTGGAGCAGGGCCTGGGGAACCCAGCAGGCCGTCCCCCGCCCCTGCAAGCTGGAGCCCCACCCCTGCCCCAGCTGGGTGGCCAGGATCCTGGCCTGGGCCGCAGAGAGCTGGGAGGCAAAACCAAAATGGCTTACCTTGGCCCGATGACACACCAGAGCCTGCCTCCTGCCCCGAGAGGGGGGCCGGACTCCCCAGGCCCAAGGCTTCGAGCCCATCCTCCTCTTCCGTGGGGGTGGGAGCCTCTGGCTTCTCCCTCCCCTTCCCCCCTCCAGGCCCTGCCCAGCCCCCGGCCCCCGGGGGAACCCTAGCCCTGTGAGGCCCTTCACGTGAATTGTCACGGTCACCTCTCAAGGGCCTTCTCGACCCGGACCCCACTCCAGATGCGGCCACTCCCCTCCGCAAACCCGAGAACCGTCCTCTCTGGGGCCTGCCCCCGAGCTGTCTCTTCGCCCCAGACGGCCTGACTCGTACCTCCCCGCGTGCTTTCCTGTTGTTTAATCCTCAGCTCGGAAATACTTTCGTTTCCTTTTCCCACATACAGAGGGGTTGGGTGAGTTGCCTGAGCCGCCCAGCCTGGGCGAGCCCCCCCCCGCCCCCCCTGCCCCGGCCACTCCACCCAGGCCACTCCACCTTGGCGGGGGGACTGCAGGGGGGTTGGTCTGGCCAGTGCTCGGGGCTCAGCCTAGAGTTACCATGAGACCCGGCCACTCCGCTTCCGGGCGTGCACGCAACCCTCATCCTCGGCTGCGGGACTCGGCCAGGAAGCGGAGGAACCCAGTGTCCGCCGGCAGGTACGTGGTGGACACCCAAGGTGCCCCCCACGCGCGGGAGCGTCCCTCGGCCACGAGCAGGAGTGAGGCCCCTACGCGCTGCCCCGGGGGCGGACCCCGAGCCCACGACGCGCAGGGAGGGGACCAGACACAGGAGGCCCCACGGGGTGTGAGTCCACGCGTGCGACACGCCCAGACCAGGCCCCTCCACGGAGGGAAGGAGCTCGTGCGGGCCGGGGCGGGGGAGGGGCGGGGGGTGGTGGCCGACGGCCAGAACTTCTTTCCTGCGTGTTCTCAGGCTGGCTGCGGGGAGAGTCGCACAGCTCTGTGGGCCTTAGAAGCCCCTGGACTGTAGACTCGGAAAGGGTGAGTACGGGCGTGAATTACGTCTAATAAAGGTGCTTTTGAGAACTTCCTGTGACGCCGGGACGCCCTCCCCTGGGGAGAGCTGGCTGCCGGCAGGGGGGCAAGGGGAGCAGGGGCCGCCTCGGAGCAGGGGCTGGCAGTGTCCTGCTGAGTCGCGGGTAGGCGTCCCCGAAGCCCAGGCCGTCCGTGTCCCGTGTGTTCGCCCACGAGAAACGCGCAGGAACAGGACCCAGAAGCCGGGATGGGAGACGGTACTGGCCGGAGTGGGGGTCAGGGGGGCATCTGGGCACAAGGCTGGGTGGTGGGGACAACGGGCCAGATGTAAGTCATCGCTCAGTAAAAATTCGGCCGAGGAAATGCTGTTGACTGTCCTTCTTCCACGAGGTCCCCACGGCACGGGATGGTGGAGCCTGGAGGAGGGCGCCCCGTGGGAAGTGGGGGGAGCCTCCGGCCACAGCATCACCCCTGCCCGTCTGCGCCCCGACCTGTCCTCGCACACGTGTCTGTCGAAAGACACCTGACGGGGCGTGGGGTCGTGACTCATTAACGTCAAGGTCACAGGTGACACGCGCCATAGACACGGCAGGTCCGACATACACATTTCCTCCAGAGGGCACGTGGCGGCCTTCTTGAGGCCAGGGACACGTGGCGCCGACCTAAAGCACTTGCCAAAAGCACAAACGTGCAAACACGTGCGCAAACTAGGCCGCAGGCAGGGGTCTTCTTGGGGCTCTGCAGGTGAAGCGTCTGCCTTTGGGTCGGGTCCTGGGATCGAGCCCACTACCCGCGGGGAGCCTGCTTCTCCCTCTGCACCTCCCCCCGCTCGTGCTCTCCCTCTCTCTCTCAAATAAAATCTAAAAAAGAAAGAAAGGGCCATTCCTTCCAGCCTGAGCTGACCCCACAAGGCCTGGATCCCCCAGCAAGACCGTGCCCGCCAGCCACCCCGGTGCACTCGGGAATGACCGCAAACCCACCGGGCGCGTCAGGCCGCCACAGACCTGACAAACCCGCGCGGGGGTTGAATGACCACCTTTGCACATACAAACGAACCCCAGGGGTCAGTGAGTTTGCAGACCCAGAGGCCGTGCCGGATGCGAACCTACCGTCATTTGAGTCTGCACCACCTAGCAAAGTGGTCCGTGGCCCCACGTGGCTGTTTAAACCACGTTAGTCACAACCCAAGTGCGATCAGCCATGTGGGTCCCCGTCACACCCGCCGTAACTCCGGGGTCTACACCGGCGCAGGCGGGGGTCCCAGCCACGGCCGGACATGGTGGCTTCGTGCCTTTCCTCACGCCTCTCTGCTTCGCGGGCCCAGAGGTCTGTCTCCCCTATCTGACACCCCTCCCAGTTGTTCAGGCCCCACACGTGGGCAGGCAGTGGGGCCGAGGCGCAGGCTAGCTGTCGTCCCAAAGAGCCGAGTGGAGGGAACAGCATCGAAGGCAGAGGGAACAGTAACCTCGGGCAGCGGAGGGTCTTGGAGGCATTGGGCTGGGCGGCCGCGCAGCAGAGAGGGACGCGCGCGGACACTAACCAACAAGGTGGGAACGTCCGGTACGACGCTGGGGAGCCCCACATCTCAGCCGCAGACACCCGAGTGCCCGGGGACGGGGCGTGCAGGCTGGGCTGGGGAGACACACCACAGGCTGGGAAACCACGGGCTACGCGCGCTTTCAGGGAAAGTCCAGAGACACGTGAGGGCCGGCCAACCTGCACTCCGGAGGGGGCTCTTGGGGACGGCAGCGTCGCAGGCGGGCAGTCCGCGGCTCTGGGAGGCCTGTTGGGGCCTGCACAGGCGGGCGGGCATCCGGGAGACTGACCGCATCCAGCACGAGGCGGATTTCCCGGCAATGGCCTCAGCGAGACGCAGTTCACACACCACAATCCCCCCGTGTGTGTTGTACCGTCCGCTGTCCCTACGCACTCGCAGGGTCCCGCGGCACCGTCGGCTGATCTAGAACCTTCCGTCTCCCCAGAGGAAGCCCCATCCCCTCCCGCCATCAACTCTCAGCCCCTCTCCCAGTCCCCGGCCCCCGCGAGCCCCCTGCCCATCCGCGGACGTGTCACACATGGGGACTCACACCCCACGTGCCCTTCTGTGTCTGGCTCCCTCCCTGCGCCTCGTGGCTCGGGTCCGTCCTGGGGCAGCTCCTGCTCGTGGCTCAGGGACGCTCCCACGTGTGGGGATTGTCCGTTCATCCCTTGGTGGCATCCGGGCTGTCCCAGGTCACGAGGCAGACCTGTGTGCGGGTTTCCGTGGGGACGCCTGTGTCCTCTCGCTCCTGGGTGGATTGGGCTTGCGTTTCCTGTGGCGGCTGCAGCGGGGACCCACAGGCCCGGCCGCTCCAGGGAGACTAGGGGTTCTGGAGGCCAGGGTGGAGATGGGGGGCACCAGGCCGCTCTCCGCGGCGCGCAGACGCCGTCTTCTGCCCGTGTCCTCGCGGGCGTCCCTGTGTATCATCTTGTCCTCTTTCTGAAGGACACCGGTCACGCTGGCTCAGGGCCACCCTCACAACCTCATCCTGACTTGCCTCTGTAAAGCCCCTGCGTCCCACATGGCCCTCGCAGCCTGTGTTTTGAGGTGACAGGACCAGCCCAGGACAAACACCCAGGAGGGGGCTCACTGCGCCACACGACAGCTCCGTGTCCCAACTTCTGAGGGACCTGCGGACAGCCCTCCCCCATGGCCGCCCGATCAGCCACCCGCCAGCCGTGTCGAGGGCTCCTGTCCCTCCAGCTACGCAGGACGTCACTGCTGCGGTCCCCCTGGTGACCCCGCGGGATTTCTGTTGTCCCTCTGCATCGGAGCCTCCGGGCCGGGACGCTGAGCCCCTCGTTCCTCGTGTGGATGCCCTGGGAGGTCGGAGAAGGGCCGGCCGGGGGTCCCGCAGGACGTCCCGAGGCTGTGTTTGTCCCACCAGGGGTCCCTGCTGCCCTCGCGGCTCCTGCCTGTGGACCCCCGCCCTGTCTCCTGGCCGGCTGTGGGGCCGGGTCCACACCATCCTCGTGGGAAGGGGTTGCTCTGCGCCGCCCACCGGGGGGGGCCAGGGTCTCTCTATCGAGGTGCTGATGGCAGAGACGCAGGCCCAGAGGCCCGTGGTCACGTCCGGAGGTCCGTTGGGCAGTGAGCCGCGGGGAGGTGGACACGCGCGGGACCACAGGTAGCAACATGGGCAGCTGTCCCAGCCCCGCAGGAAGTGGCCGCTGCGAGAGAGCGAGGCAGGAGGTGGACAGCTGCTCCGGCCCGGGTGCGAGCCGGTCCCTGGGGCATCAGGGGCCAGAGCGCGGGAGGGAACCACAAAGGTCTGTGGCGGTTACATCACGGCCCCCAGCACGTGCGTCCACATCCTGACCTCCAGCTCCGCGAACGCGACCTTATTTGGGAAGAGGGTCTTTGGAGATGGAATTGGGTTACGGTGAGGGGGTCTGGGAGTCGGGCGGCCCTGAGGCACCGCCCAGTGTCCTCGTAAGAGGGAAATTCGGACACAGGCGCAGGGAGAAGCTGTGTGACGACAGAGGCAGGGATTGGGGACGGTGGCCCTGACCCTGGGGGCACCAAGGTTGCCGGCGATGCCAGGCCGCCCTTCCACACAGAGCCGGCCACCCACACCGTGGTCCTGGCAGCCAGCCTCTGCACTGGAGGACACTTGGGACGTCCTTCGGAAACCCCGACTGCCCGCTCGCGGCCCTGGGTGATGGTGACGGGCCCCAGGCAGCCTGGCTCTCCCGCGAACCTGGATGGGGGCTGGGCGGGCTGGCCTCCTCAGCTCTGCAAAATTCATGACGAGGAAGATGTCTCGATTATGGGGCCGGAACGTGAGCCGAGTGGTAAGTGATCCCGTGGCCGCCTGCTCCCCGCCCGCCTGTCCGCAGGGTCACAGGCACAGAAGGGCCGGCCACCCCCACCGCCCTGGCCTGGTGCGCTGGGATCCCCCGTGGGGGCGCCGTGGCTCCTGTCACTTGGGGCCTGAGGCCTGTTCTCAAAGGGTCCGCAGGGTCCAGGCCGGCTGCACGCCCACCGGCCGGGGCAGGACACCTGTGCTGTCGTGCTGGGGGGCTCCAGGCCTGGGGCGGGGCGGCCCCCGAGCAACCTGCCCCAAGTGTCCTCAGGGGTCGTGCACCCCAGCAGTTGGGCCCCGTGACAGGGGACGGGGGGGCCCTGGTCAGAAGCTACTTCTGGAAGGGTCCAGGCACAGAGGAAGGACTGTCCCCCACCCCAGGTGGGCCTGGACTCTGGGCCAAAGGCCGAGCAGCTGCGGGGTTCACGACAGGTGACACGTGAGACCCGCGATACCAAGCCACTCACTGGGCCACATCAATATTTCATAGCGGGACTGACACCTGAGCCCGCACTGCGGGCCGCTCTCCCGGGGCTGTAGGGACACCTGCCTGGCCCAGGGCAGCGCCCGCACCCCCCGCCCCGGCTGAAGGCGCTGGCAGGTGACCGATGCCGAGACCGCTCCTCCCCACAGCAGGGACGCTGTGTCCCCAACCGCCACTGTCCGGGGGCCCAAAGGACAGGCACTGGGCTGGGGGCCGCACCCGAAGGGGCTGGTGCGGCCTGTCCTGCCCCCACCGGGGCGTCTTCTCCCGGCTACCTGGGAGGCCAGGGGAATCGGAGGGACAGAAAGGGCCAAGCCACGGGCTCCAGATTCCAGGGTGGCCCTGGATGGACATCTCTGCCCAGAGGCTGGCCAGACGACAAGCTGCACCACGAGAAGGGGCGAGGGCAGGTCACACACGTGGGCCCGGATGTCGGGGCTAAAGCCCCCGTCCCTGCCCTGCAGGATGTCCGTCCCTCCGGCGGGTAAACACGGCCACCGTTCGACCCTTACACGGGGGGGGGGTGGTGCCACGCGTGTGACATGCCCCGAGCAGGCTCCTCCGTGGACGGGAGGGGCTCGCGGGCGCCAGGAGCTGGGGGCCGCTGACGGGGGGCGCTTCTCGTCATTCCTCCGCTGTTTGTCCACGTATGTGCTCCGGGAACTTAAAACCCGTGTGTCGAACACTGCATGCGTCCGGCCGCGGCACAGAGGCCGGCTGAGACACCCTGCGTCCGGAGACCTGCCTCTGGCACCAGGGACTTCCTGGCAGGACGGGCCTGTAGCTGCTCGTGCCTCCTGGAGGACGAGGGCAGCGGCTCGCCATGGGCCGTGCACAGACCGCACGCCTGGCCTGGGGCCACAGGTACCTCCTGAGCCGTGGCTGAGAATGACCCGACGTCCCGAAGACCCGTCCCCCCTCGTGCTTTCTGGCCACACAGCCCTCTTCCCCCAGTTCCCAAACCGGCCCCGGAGCCTTTCCTGTCCCTTCGCCTCGATACGCCTGAACCCGAGCCCGGGATCGGCAAGCTGACCCTTAAACCCAGGACTGCGGCAGAGGCTGGGGACAGACATCCCAGAGGTCAGCCCGAGGGGTCAGCCCGAAGGGACCACGGCAGCTGTTTGAAGGCCGTTACCCGGAGCAGGTTTTAAAGTTTCATTTTGTAGCTTTAGTCTGTTTTCTCGAGAAGAAGGTCCCAGTTCTCCCTGTGGCCGTTGCAAACCTGAAACTTCCTGGAGGATCCTGAAATTCTTCCCGAAACATCATTTTTTAAAGAAAATGTGGCAAAACACACACAACATAGAATGTATCCCTTTAACCGCTCCCTAAGGCCTAGCCCGCAGGCGCCAAGCACGCTCACTGTGTGCAGCCCCGCTCCGCACGTCTCCAGCACCTTCCGCCTCCCCGAACTGAGGCTCTGGAAAACCGTCTTCAACGTGCTTCTGACAGCGGCGCTTCTTCCCGGACCACCCGCCACGAGGGAGCCCCCGGCCGTGGCGGCCACGGGCCCTCCTCTCGCTGGCCCTAAACCCAGGCGCTGGTCAGCACACGCGTGCTTCTGGCTCCGCCGGCCCCACGTTCCACAGGGGCCATGGGCCTCCCCAGCACAGACGGGCTAGGCCACGGGTCTGATCTCTGGCCCTCGGCCCCTCCCTTCAACCAGCCTGTTAGTCAAGAGCCTTCCTATCTGAATAGCAAAGGCCGCAAACAACAAAAAGAAAAACCCAGGAGAGCTGAGGTGACAGTCTTTCCCAAAACCCAACGTCCTTATTTTATTTTTTTTTTTTTTAAAGAAAGCTACATTTTGCCTCCCACCCCAAGCTTCTCCGTCCAGCCAACAGGGTTTAAATTCCCAGATGTTCTTCTGGTGGAAAAGTCTAGACTCAGGAGGGCAGGGGCAGCCCCCCTAAGTCAGCCTCTGTGCCCCGCCTTGTTTTCTTGGCAACTTCCTTTTTGCTGAAGATAAAATAGACCCGACAATAAAACGGACCGACTGAGATGGCGTGTTTATCTCCAAAGGCTTCTGGCCTCCGGAATGTTCTCGTGTCATTTCCAGATATTGTGTGGGGTTCCGGCACCAGCAAGACAGAGCCCGGACGCGCCCGGGCCACGGGTCCAGAGACACGATGTCTTAAAAGCCTGTGTTGCTCTGACAATCCGCAAACCTCGTGGTGATTTCTTCTTGTGACACGTCTCTGGAACCTTCCGTGGGGTTCGTCTACACCCCAGACTAGGCAGAACTGAAACCACGGGGCCCTCGCACCCGGACCCCCAATGCCCTGACAAGGACACGCACTTGCTTACCATGCTCAGCTCTGCGGGTGATAAATTCTTATCGAGGACTCACGCCAGGAGTAGAAGGGGCCAGAAGGAGGGTTTGGGGCCCTTTTGATCGCTTTTTTGTTAATAATTCTCTTTGCTTCTCGGCGGGGAGCTCGGAGAGGCTGGAGGGAGCCTGGGTGGGCCCCGAGGAGGCCCTGTGGGAGGGAAGCGGCCCACATGCCTGGCATTCCTCCTCGGTTCCCACGTTGTTTGTTTGTTTGTTTGACATTAGGGCCGCAGGGAATTCCATTTCCTTTCAGATTCTGCTGGGACTTTGTAACTCTGGAGAACCAGAACCAGCGCCTGGCCAGGGCACAGAACATTCCAGTACCCTCCGGGCTACATCCCCTCCCACAGACGCCCCCCCAGGCTTATTTTCCTTGGACTGCATGCAGCTGGCCACAAGCCCCCAGGCCAGGCCGGCAAGGGCACCCCCGGCCCCTGAGCCTCCTCCGTCAGCCCCCCCCCGCCCCGTCAGACCCAGACACCCCTCCATGTCCCCCCCAGCTCTGGCTGTAGCAGGGGCCGCTCGCAGGTGGGGCTGGGCTGTGGTGGACCCCAGAGCGTGGGTCCAGACCCGGGGACGCCATCGTGGACTCCCGCGTCCGCATCCAGCCTCCCGGTGAGGAAACTGAGGCAGGTACTGAGCTCAGGCCCCGCACGCCTGGCGCACACCCCAGTCACGTCCTTCCACGGTGTCCGCTTTATCCAGTCATAAAGCAAGGTTCCCGCCGTTCTTCTTTAAAGATTTTATTTATTCGAGAGAGAGAATGGTTATGAGCAGGGGGAGAGGGAGAAGCCAAGCAGGGAGCCCCCACATGGGACTCGATCCCAGGACCCATGATCATGACCCGTGGGCAGGCAGACGCCTCCGGCCAAGCCACCCGGCGGCCCCAGGTCAGCCTCCCGGGGAAGCAGGCCCGGGGTTCCAGACTCACGGACCTTTCGCACAACGCCCAGCACGAGCTGAAGTCGCACCACAAACCGGACAGCACCAGGGCAGGAGGGTGGCCAGCCAGACCCAAGCCCTCCCTGCGGGCGCCAGCGAGAGTGGTGGGGTCGGGCGGCGGGGTCGGGCAGCTCCCAGTGTCCCTTCTGCTTGGAGGTCAGAGGACAGAGGCTTCCCCGACCACTCGGGCGGCGGCTGGAGTCTGACGGTTTGCCCCAAATCCTCCGCTTCCAAAAGGACTGGACCTGTCCAGAGCCTTTGCCAGCCTGCATGGGTCGCTGCTCATCAGGTTATCGAGTCTGGTGTTCTCTTGGCACCCCCACCCGGCACGCGTGACCCTGTCGTGCCCTCTGCACGCTGCCCTGAGTCCCGAGGTCCCCGGTGGGATGCCACCAGGCCCCACAGCCCCTGCTGCTGAGTGTCCCAGAGCCCAGCAGGGGGTGAGTGGGCCACTCTGGGAGACACGGGCTGCCCGCGGAGGGGTCACCGGGCAGGGGTCCTGCGGAGGGAGTCACTGGGCAGGGGTCCTGCAGAGGGATCCTGGGGAGGGGTCACTGGGCAGGGGTCCCGCGGAGGGGTCCCGGGGAGGGGCAGTGATGGTGGGAGCTGTTTTACTGCCCGGATACTGACAGTATCTCTAAAATGCGGGCGTGGGCGGCCCCTTACAGAGCTCAGGGGCCAGGTCCACAGGGAGCCCTTGACCTCGGGGTCTGCCGGTGGGCAGCGCAGGTGCCGAAGCCTTTTCCGCGAGCCCCGGAGCTCCTCCTGGCAGGTAACATCCGCCAGGCCTGGGCGCAAGCCCGCCAACCTCAGGACGCTGGTTGACATGAGACCGTTCTTGGGAAGTGGGAGAATCAGGCCAGTCCTGGCGCGCAGGAGGGGCCGCCGCTCCCGCGTGGGGTCTGCGTCCGTTCCCACGGCCCTCAGTCCGCCCAGCCCGGAGCCGCACGCTGGTCGGTCCCAGGCCGTGGCCGTCAGCGTGGCCCCGAGCACCATTCCTGTGTTTCCCTAACTTGGGGGGAAATTCACATAATGTAGAATTAACCATTTTAAGTGAACAATCCCACGGCGTTTGGTGCATTGACTATATCGTGTGACCTTGCCCTCTGTCTAGTCCCGGACATTCCGTCTCCCCAACGGCAGCCCCGGCCCGTCCCTGCCAGCCATCAGCCAGCCCCTCCCTCGCCTCCCCTTTCCTGGCCCCCACGAGCCCCTTCCCGTGCGCGGAGGAGCCTGGTCTGGGCGCGTCGCACCCCGAGTGGCCTCCTGTGTCTGGTCCCCTCCCTGCACGTCGTGGGCTCGGGGTCTGTCCCTGGGGCGGCACGTGGGGGCCTCGGTCCTGCCGGGGCCGGGGACGCTCCCGCGCGGTGGAGGCCGTCGGCCATCGACAGACAGACGGACGCTGGGTTTGTCTGCCTCTTCCGCTGTGGTGAACGGTCAGCTAGGGTTTTCCTGCCTCGAGTTCTCCGGGGCACACACCTGGAGGCAGGTCAGGAGACCGACGCGTTGACGCCCACACAGGCTGGGCCGTGACTGTCCCCAGGGCAAGAGCGGAGAAGACCCGGCCCCGCTCGCGTTCCACACCACGTGGTTATACCAGTGCCTGACCAGCCAGAGTGGACGAGACGTAAACAGTGGCCTCCGCGTCCCCGGCCTTTTCCACTCGCCTTGGCAGGAAATGAGGTTTTGTCATTTCAAACGGGGAGTCTCATGCCGAACCTGCAGACCCGCTAAGAAACGCCGAGGAACGAGGGCCGGGCTGGCGGACGTCTGCCCGCTGCGGGGCAGGAGCGCTGAGCAGCGGCTCAGCCCCCCGCGGCCCAGACAGTCGGGAACCGGGCTCTGGCAGCCCCGGTCGCTGTCTGCGGACGGAGCCGAGCTCTTTGCCTCTGCCCTCCGTGTGGAAAACCTGAAGCCGCGGTTGGCAGACTGGCTTCCCAGTGACTCATATGTGAGCTTCCTTGCCGGTAAAATTTATTTCTAATTAAAACTGCAACCTTTTACTTTAAACGACTTGGTCTGTCCAAATAAACCGTCAGGAAAGTCAGAAGGCAAAGCACAGACTAGGAGAAAACACTTGCAGTGCATAATCCAACAAAGGACGAGGGTCTAGAATATGTAAAGAACACCCACAAATCAATGACAAAACTCAACCTAATTTAAGAAAATGGGCCTAAAACTCAAAGGGCCATGGGGTGTGTGACCCCATTTATCTGAGATCCCTAAAACAGGCAAATTCATAGAGACAGAGAGCAAATACGCGTTACCTGGGGCTGAGGAGGAGGGGGGAGGGGGGGTGACCGCTAATGGGCACAGCGTTTCTCTCCGGAATGTTCCGGACGTTGATGGAGGTGATGTCTGCGGAGCCTCGGGACTGTCCGGTCGGCCCCCAGACCGCACACTTCACAACGGCTACTGGATGCTTTGATGTCACGCCGATCTTCGCACGTGTAAAGGCAGGGCCAATGGAGGTGGCTGCTGGCAGCGTCAGACCGTGGGGCTGGGCGCCGGCCGCGGCGACTCGGGGCTGGCCGGTGTCTGCTCTTGTCACTGCTGGCATCGCCTGGCGAGCTCTACTGTCCCGTGACGGGCCACAGCCCGGGTCCACAGCCGGGACATAGCCGGGTCCAGCCGCTTCTCCCACGCGAGGGTGATTCCAGGCTCCAGCCAGGTGGCCCTGGATGCCTGCAGGGTCGGGGGCCAGGGATCTGCCCCCCAGCCCTGGAAACAGCACCAAGGACTCATCCCCTGTCCGTGTGCGGAGCCCAAGGACGGGGCTGCTGGAGGGACCCTACCCCATTGCTTCACCCGGTAAAAATGTATTAGCAGCCACTGTGCGGTGGGCCCGGGCCGGGGCCCTGTGAGGTGACTTCGTTTTACCTCCCGAGGTCGGGGCAGAGGGAGCCCTGTGTGCCCGAGAGCAGCCTGGTGGCCGTCTGCAGCCCGAGGGCTAGCCCAGCAGGCCCTGCACAGCCCGAGCCGCCTGCATCCACGGGGGCCGGGGGCTTTCTGGGCCCGGGTCTTCGTGGGATGAGAGCCTCACAGGTGCCCCTTTATTCAACCAGAACTTACTGAGCAGCTACTGTGTGGTGAGGGGGAGGGAGCAGACACGTGGGCAGGTGGAGGGAACGTGCTGGAGGGACATTTGGGGCAGAGTGTGTGGGGAGGGCACAGCACGTGCGAAGGCCCTGGGCTGGACCTGCCTCGTGGGAGGAGGAACCGGAGGCTGTTGGTTGCAGCAGAACGAGTGAGGGGCAGAGAGGGAGGAGGTGACGGGGGTTAGGACTGGGGACCCTGCCCGGAGGCACCAGGGAGCCCCGCAGGGTTTCGGGCAGAGCAGGGACCAGCCCCACTCGGTGTGCCCTCTGGCAGCAGCAGGGGGACTGGCCACGGGTGGTGGAGGGAGACGAGGGGGGAGGGGACTGCACTGTCCTGGAGGAGGGGGGAGGAGGACGAAGGTGGGGGTGAGTAAGGGAAGGAGATGGAGACGAAAGGGAGATGGAGGGAGGGCGGTGGGGAGATGGAGGGGAGATGGAGGGGGATGGAGGGGGATGGAGGGGGGCGGTGCGGGATGGAGGGGGAGATGGAGGGGGATAGGGGGCTGGTGGGGGGAAGAAAGGGCAACGGGGCAGGGGGAGGGCCAGAGGGATAGATGGGAAGTGGGGGACGGACGCAGGTACAGCAACACAGGCTTGGGGGGACAGGGAAGAGGGAGGGCTAGTGGGGAACGTGAGGGGCAGAAGGGCTGCTGGGGGGGCCGGTGGAAGCCCCCACCAGACGCTCCCCTGCCCCGCTCTGCCTCCCTCCGAACCCCACAGGATCTTCCAATGAGCCCCTGGAATTCCCTGCCCTTGCCAAAGGCTGTTCTCCCGGTGCACTCTACGGAGGGGCTCCCCAGACCCCAAGCAGGAAGCCAGCGCAGGAAATGCCGTTCACAGGGGCAGGACTGGGAACAAAATTATACGTTCCGTTTGGAGTTTAAATGACAAGGAAGTTACATATATATAACTAAAATACTGCTGTTTTAACACAACTACTTTCCTTTTTTTTTTTTTTTTTTGAACTACTCAGTGTTCTAAAAAAAATCCGTCGAAAGGTTTTTAGATACAGAGAAACGTGTACAAAGGGCGTGTTGTCCTCTGAAACAGCTGGTCAGGCTCTGTCTGCCACCACTCCTCTCTTTGATGTCTCTACCAGCCTGGGGCACTTTGTGGGACTGGGACAACTTTGCCCCATCTGCAGGGTCAGGGGCTCTTAAGGAGCGGGAACTTGAAAGCTGCCGCAGACCGGCTCCTCCAGGGAGAGGGCGAGCGCCACCGCCGCACCGGTTATGTCTTGCCGCCCTCTGGTGGCAGCGTGCATTTGCTCCCTCAGCCTCCGACCACGAAGGTTGTAGGTGAGTCTCTGACTGCGGGGTGAGGATTCGTTTATTTACTTGGTCAATGTAAGAGCCGAGAGCCAACATTGTTCAGCACTGACTGTATGACCCGATGGCTGGTAACCCTCAAAATGTGTCACCCCAGGCTGAGAGAAGACATGCGCCTTGCCCATGATCATTCGGGGGTTCCAGGCAGACCTGGGACTTGAAGCTGGTGCTCTCAACAGTGAAGGGAAACCCAAAGAGCAGGTCTGGGTCCTAGAACCAGCTGAGCCTGAAGGCCTACCTTGACTCTGACTGTAAATTCTTGTTGTGTCAAAGCCTGTGGGTTGAGTTTGCTTCGGATTGAAGACCCTTTGGCTGTGGCCGAATCCAGCATCAGCATCAGCCCCAAGTCCCGCTGACCAGTTCTGTGACCCTCTGTGAGTCATCTGATGCTTCAGGCAGCCTCGGTGGCATTAAATGAGATACTGACCTTCACCAAAGCTAAGAGGTCCCTGGTGACAAGACCCACCCATATTTCAGGCTCTGGAGATGCAGGCTTTCTTGTCACTGGGGACGCTCATTCTGGGGGTGTGGAAGGAGCTTCCCGAGCTGATCTGGATGCCGCGTGTTCTCACACAGCTTAGTCGGGAAGCCGTTCACACACAGTCACAGGCTGACGACCGGCCCCCGTCGCAGGAAATGGCAAATGTTACTTGATTTAGCAAGTGTCTTTGTGGATGTGCCTACGGGCCTTGAGGCAGGGCAGCTTTCCCGGGTTGTCCTGGCGAGCCCTGTGCGCCCCCACGAATCCTGACTGGCGGGAAGGGGGGATTTGGGGCACAGGCCTGCGGCCTCCAGAGCCACCGGAGCACAGCTCTCCGGTGTTGTGAGCCACCCCGGGAAACACAGCCGTGCCCCCAACAGCAGAGTGACGCACAGAGCAGCCCGCACCATACGCACGTTCAGCATCCGGCCACGCCGTGGCCACCAGCCACCCGGGCCACGGGCCACACATACTCCGTGTTGGGACATCCCGCGGGCACTGCAAACCCCAGGGACTGGCCCGTGTCACAGATCAGCACGCCGGGGAGCAGAGACTCCTGCCTGTGGCTGCCCAGTCAGAATGCCGCGAGTCATACTCCCCAAAGCTTCCGTGGAAAGTCACACGTGCATGTGAATTTGGGGCCCAGGTAACCCATGGCCACCTTTGCAGAGTGGGGAGCAGGCAGCTTGCCAGCGGCTTCAGGTGAAAGGCCGGGTCTTCCTGTGACTTGGGTCCTGCTGGACAGACGCCGGGTCCCCCATGGCCTTCTATGCTGGCTCCAGGTGCCGGGCGCCCCTGGGGCCTTTAGCTCGCTCCTCGCCACGAGACACAGGCCCAGGTCCAGCGTGGCTCCCTAAAACCCAGTCTGCCCTGGCCCAAGAACAGGGATTTCTGAAAACAAGGGAGAACTCCGGGCTCTAAGAAAAAATGTCCTGATTTTTAAATTTGGCAAATTCTTTGAAAGCATCTTCCAACGTAAGCCACCGACAGGGGGTGAGAGGGGTCTGAGGCCCGACCGCAGCCTTCCAGCTGCTGCGCTGAGAACCCGAGGGCGAGGACGTCTTCCCCGCTGCACTGCGTCTGACCACGAGCCGCGGGCCGCCCCCTTTCTCCCAGGGAGACTGAGTCTGGGAGAGGGGAAGCGGGTGGGTGACTTACGCTGACCTGGTGAGTAGGGCCGGGGGCTGAGGTCTGAGCCCAGTTTCTGCCGGCAGAGCCCACCTCGGGTTGTCCCAAGACGACCAGGATTCCGAGGTGTCCCCAGAGTTCCGTCCCCCACCCCCCACAGTGTAGCTCCTTGAGCATGGGTGAGATTTGGTCAAGGTGGAGGGCTTCTCTGATGTAACCGGGGTCTCCAAATCAGTCAGCTTGGACTCCCTCAAGAGGGAGGTCACGCTGGTGGGCCGGCCCTAATCCAGAGGACTCTAAACAGGCCAGAGAGGAGGGAACAGCCGGGCCACCAACAGCTCACCGTGTGACAGGTGCTCGGGGGCAGCCGGCCAGAAAACGGAGACCCTGTGCCCCCAGAGCAGGAACAAAATTCTACCAACGCCTGAAGGGGCTTGGAAGCCCGTCCTTCCCTGGCTGAGCCTCTGGCTGCGCAGGCCGCCAGGGGACACCTGCCCACAGACTCATGGGACCCGGAGCCGGGGCACTGACCCGCTGGGCCGGGCCACCACCGATCCCCAGACACCCTGAGAAAACACACGGGTGTCCTGGCAAGCCACTAAGCGTACGCAAATTTAGCTCAGACCGTCCGTTTGCCAAAAGGCCCTTCTTTGTAATAGTCCGCGTCTGGTTTCTAAGTTAGGCCTGACACATCCTAACTGCATTTCCAGAGGAGCCCCTTTCCGCTTCCAACCGGCCTCGCCCCCAGCCCCCTGCTGCTCCCCAGACGACCCAGGGGAAGGAGGATGTGGCCAGATTTAGCAAATAAAAGCACACAGTAAGTTTGAACTGCGGGTGAAGGATGAGCGGAGTTTTTTTATAGCGATAGTAGGTCCCAAACACTGCATGGCACAAAAGTCGTCCCTCGTTGTTGGCCTGAAACCAAGTTTGGCTGAGGAGCCTGAACTTTACTTGCCCCGGCCAACAGCAGCCCCGCCTCCACACGCATGAGGGGGCGCGCGCCCCCGGGCCTGGCCCTGCCTGGCTGCCGGACCCAGGGCAGGGCGCGTGGCCTCGGTGCGGGCTCCCAAGTGGGCCGGGGTGGGGGCACCGCGTGTGCCGGTCCGCTGGGCGAGCGCACAGGGGAGTGGGGAGGGCAGCCTGGCTCCTGGGCCTTCCTCCTCCACGCAGGCCTGCAAGAGTGTGCGTCCCCCGAGCGCACAGGACGGGATCGGGGAGCCCCGCGGGGAACCTGGCCTGCATCTCAGCCTCTCTAAGGGCCCGGGAGAGAACGCTCCTCCCTTCCTGGATCGTGAACCTCGGGAAAGGACATCCGTCCCTTGCGCAGAAGAATGCGGGTGCCAGGGACACGCAGACACAGGGTCTCCGAGGGCCGCGCGCCAGGGTCAGCCCCACTCCGGCCTCCCTCGCCCCGGAGCCTGCTCTGGGGTCGTTCCCTCCTCTGAGATCCTCCTAAGTCTCGGGCAGCCGCTCAGCGCAGACCCGTTGGGGACGGGAGGCCTGGCGGGAGGGCACGCGGAGTTGAGGGACATCCCACCCGGCCTCACCACTGCCTGCGCCATCAAGAATCCGGGGGGCATCGCACGTTTTAGGGTACTTCTAATTTGTTAAGCAAATTGTAGGCTCCTCTGGGCGGTCCCCAAGGGCCTCTGCTCACTTCTAAGGAAGCACTGTTGCTTTCACTTTTTAAAAATCTTTGTAAAACACCCATAATACAAAATTTTTTAGTTTAACTATTTCTAAGCGCACAGCTCCGTGCTGTGAAGCACACACTCCCCCACCCTCCGTCTCCAGAACTTTCCGTGTCCCCACACGGAGACTGTCCCCACAAAGGGACTTCCCACCCCTGCCGCAGCCCCGGTCCCACCCCCTCCTGTCCCTGCGGACGGGACTCCTCTGGGGCCCTTCTGGGAGTGGGGTCCTGCGGGACAGGCCTTCTGGGTCTGGTTCCTGTCGCTGAGCCCCGTGTCCTCGGGGTCCCTCCACATCGTGGCAGGGGTCAGGGTCCCTCCCTCCAAGGCTGGACCGTGTTCCCGCCTGGGGACGACGGCGCCGTGTGTGTCCATCTGTGGACGGACGCCGGGTGCTCTCCCTTTAGGCTGCTGTGACTCGTGCCAGCGAGAGCCCAGGTGGGCACGTGTCTCTCCCGGTCCCTGAGTCCAGCTCTCCTGGGGACCCACCCAGTACTGGAATCACTGGGTCACATGGTCGTTCTATGTTTCATTTCTTGAGGAACTTGTTGGTGGCGTAAAGGTGACTTGTCAGACTGAACACGTAAAGGACTGCCTTGTGCTCCTGTGACTGGTCTGTCTGCTCCCCGTCCACATCCAGGGACCCTCACAGGTGGCCCTGGCACCCTGGCAGGGGGCAGGGTGGGAGGGGACGTGGCCATCATGTGCCCATGGGACTCGCAAGTCTTCCCTCCACCTGGTGGCCGGGGTGGGGTGCAGGAAACACTGTCCCTTGCTCCTGGTTGGGGGAGCGGGCCGTGTCTGGTCTGCTCCGCAACCCCTGCCCTGGGGTCGGGCAGCCAGCGGGCGCCCCAGCGGCCAGAACAGACCCAGCGCCTCGAATGGCATGGGCCCAGGGGCTCCGGACCACGTGCCCCCGACTGAGACCCTTAGGGGACAGACGGGCACACGACAGAGCCGCGCAGGTTGCAGAGGCCAGAACTGGGGGGCCCGGGGGTGGGTGTCACGTGGCCCCAAGAACCTGTGCCTCAGGCCCGGTTTGGGTGACAGGGGGTGGCCCTGTGGATGTGACCTGCCGGCCCCTTCTCCCCCAGGCAGTAGGGCCAGGCCACAAGGGCCGCTTTCAGACTCAAGCTGGGGAAGCTGCTTCCTGTGTCTGAGGGCTGCCGCAGCCCCCCCCAGACAGATCAGGGCTCAAGGACAGAGAGGAGTGTGGGGGGGGGAGAGAGACAGAGGAAGACGAAGTTGAGGGAGGACGTCACTGTGCTGCCGTCGCTCTGTGTTTTGGGGGAACCTTCACAGGCCACAGGGCTAGAGGCATTCTGAGCCCCAAGGACAGTCTACTGAGACCACAAGAGCTGGTCCCATCATGGGACGGTCTCAATGCTGGGACAAGGGCATTGTCCTTGGGGGGGGGGGATGTCTTCTGACCCAGATGACTCATGAATGTGTCCCTCGGGGACACGGCCCATATGCAAAGAAGTGTGGCAGGATTGGGAGGGGTGACAGAAGGGGCCGCAGGGGAGCCCAGACCCGCTGCACCTCAGCTGGGTGCCTTGTACACGACCTGTGCAACAGTCCTGGGCAGCCCTGAGCAGAGGCAAAGGAAGGTTAGCTGAAGAGGGCGACCAGGAGACTGTGTAGTGTGCAGAATAACAGTCCCATAGACGTCCCTATCCTGGTCCTGGGACATGCCACCTCCTGCGGCAGAGGGGACTTTGTCACTGCCCCGAGGTGGGAGTGACCGTGGGTTCCCAGGGAGGCCGGCGTCCTCACCAGATTCTCACGAGAGGGTGGCAGAGGGTGGGGGTCCCAGAGCCGGGCAGACCCCCCGCTGCCGGCGGGGAGGATGCAGGGGGGGCGCGGGCAGGAAAGGGCGGGAGCTGGGTCTCCCTGGGGCCCCGGGGGGACCAGCCTTGCCCACGCCGGGGCTGTTGGACTCCAGAGCGCCAAACTGTGAGAGAATGGGTGTGAGAGGTCCTCTGTCCCAGCAGCCGTGGGAGGCTGTCACATCCTGAGTGGGGGATGGAGGGACGGGCCGTATTGGCCCTGGGACGCTGATAGGGCAGGAGCTGGTGGGGGGCCAGGAGACTCATCGCAGGGCTGGGTTTGAGGCCCTGAAACTGCCTTCCTGAGGGTGGACGGGGCCCACGTCTGATTCTTGAACCAGGTCAGAGTTGCAGGAGTCCCAGAGGAAGCTCTGGTCAGTGAAACGCCCTCCGCAAACCCCAGGCAATCCCTGGGGACACGGACCTTGCCTCCCCCCTCAGACGGGGGCCGTGCCTCCTCCCTCGGCCTGTCTCTGTTCTGCCCTGCAGCAGCACCCCCCCGCCAGCCCTGCCCTGGGGGGCCACCACAGTCCTGCTCCTGCCTGGCTATCTGGGCCCTCGCCCGCCTGCGTGGGCCGTCTGAAGCCGGGTCTCGTGAAACAGCTGCCTCGGTTTCCCCAGCAGCAGCTGTGCGGAGCTGTAGTGGGAGGGGCCGGGAGGCTTCGGCGAGGAGCTAGCCGGGAGCCGGGTCCCATCGATCTCCCTGGGTGCGGAGGGAAGCCCGGGAGCCCCGAGGCCATGCAGAGGGCTGCAGCAGAGCTGGGACCGGGCCCTGGCATCCACAGCCTTGCCCAGAATGACCATGTCCCAGGACTGCGCCCCGCACCACAGAGCCAGAGCCACACCCCTGCACCGTCCCCTGACGCCGGGAGGCTCACACCACCCCGCGCACGCGGCTGGCACCATGGCTGATGCCGGGGCGTCACTGAGGCTGGGGTGGTCGGGACAGGCCGGTTGCCCACCCGGGCATCAGTCCACACGGGCAGGCGCCGGCATCTGGGGTGTGGGGCAGACGGCCCTTTCCTCCAGCAGGTGCGCGGCCACCCCCACGGGGCTCCATGACGCCCGCATCCTGCTGGGCGAGCTGCAGGGCTGGCGCTCAGGGGTGGGTGGCCCAGAGACCCTCAGATTGGGTGCTGCCCCCTCAGACCCGCGGCCCCCGAGGGGCCAGGACCCGGGTCTCCTTCCTCACCAGCGCCACTGCCCTTGGACGAGCAGGAACACCCGCATCGGCGCCGGGGGCTGCGGTCCGCCCCTTCTGGCCCAGGGGGTTCTGTCTTCGAAGCACAGTGGACACTTTCAGCGCAGCTTCCCAGACGGGACACAGAGCAGCTGCTCCAGGGAGACAAAAATGGCAAGAAAACCCCCATCTGAAAACACAGCTACCCTGGGGACTGGCAGCTTGGAACCCGTGGTTGACCCATGGTGGGTTTCAACAGGGACCTGTGTCCTGAGGGGCAGGGGGTCCGGGGACGGTCCCAGCAGCGCCCATGGGGCAGGGTACGGGCAAGGGCGTCCCGTCCCGGCTCAGTCCTGTCCCTCGCTGGCATAGATGCCCGCTTCCCAGCGCCTCGCCATGGCACTCTTGTGGTGGGTCACCCGCGTGGCTTCTAGGACCTGTGAGAGGAGACACGGAGTATCTGTCGGGATCCCGACCCCCCAGAAGTCTTCCCCCACCGCCAGCTTGGAGGAGGGATCTAGAGCAGGGCAAAGCAGGCCTCTCCCCTCCTCCGTTTCAGACCCTCTACCTCTGGGAACAAAGCCAAGGAATGTGCTAACCCACGCTGAGGCCCACAGCAGCTCAGCTGCCGGGGTCTGGCGTTCCGGACCCGGTGCAAACACAGACTCCAGCATCCACAGACGGGCTGTCTCGGAGGAGCCCCTCTCAGAGAACATGCCTTTGTCCCCCGCCCGGCTGACCCAAGCCTTCACTGTGGGGTAAAGGGGCAGCAGGCAGAGTTCGCTCACGCTCTGTGCCCACGGCCCCCAAAGCCGGTCCCAGCGAAGCCCACCCCAGGCAGCCACGAAGCACCCGCGTGCAGAGGAAAGGCTGGGGGGGCACAGACGGGGCGGGAGGGCAGGGGCCTCGTCCCCAGAGGCTCACTCACCTCCCAGTCGATGTGGTCGGAGGCGCTGATGCTGGCATACTGCAGGAAGGGGACGCACATCAGCCTGCGCCCTACGCCCTGCCCCAGAGCCCCCTGGGTGGCACGGTCCCACGAGGGCCCGCCGTCACCCCAAACTCAACGCGGTGCTCCACGCACTCCCCCTCAGTGATGGCTTGAAGCCCCATTCCCAGCCCTTTTCTCTCTGCACATGTCTCCATCGTGATGAAGACGGTCCACGGTCATGGTCAACTGAGCCGTCGTGCCCAGGCCCTGTGCCCAGCCTCACAGGGGGGCCTTCTCACCGCGCTGTGTACCTTACAGCACGGAGCCTGCGGTTCCGAGAGGGGCGCGGGCTGGCCTGGCGTCTGGCGCCAGCAAGCGGCAGGACTGGGACTGGAGCCCGGACTACGAGACCAGGCTGTGAGCCTTGGCGGGGGCTAGAGCTGGTGGTGTTGCCCGCGGGGCAGGGATCCCTCCCAGGGAGGCCACAGCCTCAGCCCTCGGAGGGCACCGCCCTGAGACCACAGCCGCGGGCACAGGGCTGAGGAAGGACGATGCTGCCACATGTCATCTCCCTCCTGCAGACTGGCCTGGGGGCCCGCATGTCGGCGGCCCCTGGCGGCAGCAGCCTGCGTATGCGGAGACACCCTGTGCCCAGTCTGCTGCGCTTGCAGGCAGGGGAGACGGAGGCACAGCCTCCCACAGGGCAGCGAGGGAGGCCGGCTTCAACCCAGGTCACACCTGAGGCTCCCTCAAGCGACCTGTGGTCCTAACGGGGTGCCGGACTTCCGCCAGGCCTCGGGGGCCGGCCAGGGCTCGAGACTCACCTGCTGCTCCTTCCTTCTCCTCTGCTCGGGAGCCGGGTCGGCGGGGGCCTCCGCCCTCCACACCAGGCCCGAGTGCAGGTGGACGGGGCTGAAGAAGTGGGTCCTGGACACTGAGTAGCTGCCCGCGACGCCTGCAGGGGAAGAAGGGCCATCAGGGAGGGTCCCTGGGCCGGTGAAGGCACAAGGCCTGGGAGAATGAGTCTCTGGCCGAGGACCTGGGTCAGGAGACAGGCGAGCCGACAGACAAAGTGACAGCTGGCTGGGGAAAGGAACAGACTGGCCAGAAGACGCGGTCAGGAGACACTGGGTGCACAGACAGGCCCCCCCGGCCCACGAACGCAGACCCAGACCGTCGGCACCGAGAGACCCGCGTCCACGCTGACAAACCCAGACCCCGGCCAAAGCTGGTGTCTCCGCGCGGAGTCCAGGGCGCCGGCCCCCACCAGCACGCAGAGTGCGCTGGGGCAGTGGACGGGACCCCCGCCCCCGGGACTCCCCACGCCGCGCCCCTCCCGCGCGCCCTCCAGCCTCCCAGGCCCGAGCAGAGCCGCCGCTGCCCGCGCCGCCGTCCTCACCCGAGGCCGCGGAGGAGCTCCGGGAGTCCTGGTCGTCGCCGTGGGCCGGGGGCGGGGAGAACACCTCGGGGAACAGGGCGGTGCGCCGCTCCTCCGCCGCCTCCCGCTCGCGCTGCAGGACGCTCTCCACCTCCCGCTCCAGCAGCTCCGACGACGGGGGCCTTGGCCGCCCCCGCGCAGGGGTGCCCCCCGCCTCCCAGCCTCCGCCGCCGGGGCCCTCGGCCCGCGGGGGCACATCCGGGACCCGGAACCGCAGCGGGCTCAGGTGGAAATACTCCCGGCGGACGACGGCCCCGTGCGCTCGCCCGCGCCCCGGGGGCGGCCGTGGGCACTCGCGCTGCCTGCCGGGGGGCGTTCCAGGGGCCTCCAGGGGCCGCCTCGGAGGCCCCGCAGCCCCGGCCTCGTCCGCAGAGAGACCGCGGGGCTGGGCGCGCGCCTGGACGGCGGGGCCGGCGGGGCCGGCGGGGACGGCCCGGCCCCCGGCGCGCAGGAACGGCTGGTAGGCGTCCGCCGGGATGCGGTTCACCTTCCTCACCTGGGGGCCGGGGTCAGCCGCGCCGCCGGCCGAGGCCAGGTCCAGGATGGAGTCCGAGCTGAAGGCTCTCCGGAGCCCAGACTGCGTGGCCTCCGGCTCCTGCCGCCGCCGGTGGTCCTCCTCCCGCCGCGTCCCCTGCGCCAAGTCCCGCTGCACGTAGAGGGACGGGCGGCCTCGCTCCCGCCGTGGCGCCGCGGCCGGGCTCACCGTGGTCAGCAGCAGCGGCCGCGCGGGGATCTCCACCAGCTCCTGCTGGCTGCTCGCCCGCCGCAGCCCCCTCTGCTCTCGCAGGTCCGCTTCCCGCTCCTGGGCTAGCCGGATCTCCCGCTCGATGGGGGTCTCCTTGGGGAGCCGCCGGGACCCGGCCTGGGCCGGGGAGGCTGCGTCATGCGCAGCCCGCACGGGAGATGCAGCCGGAAGGCCCCCGACCCTCTTCTCTGGCGGGAGCACCTCCCTCTCCACGGGGAGCGGCCCACCGGGGGCCCTGGGGGCCTGATCGACACCGGGTGCAGCACGAGCAGGGGCCACGCGAGCTGCAGGGTGCAGAGGGGCCCCGGCGCTGGCCTGCTCTAGGCTCAGAAACTGCTGCCTGGCTGCCAGGAAGTCAATCTGCTCCCTGTCCACGGCGCTCTCCTCCAGGGGCCCAGTCTGTGGCTGGGTGCTGCTGGGGTCCGGGAGGCCAGGGGTGCCATGCAGCGTGGCCACCGTGCTGCTCTTCCTGAGGGCCTGGCTCTGGATGACCACCCAGCGCTCCTGCTCCAGGTCCCCTGGCCGTTGAGGCTGGGCGTCCCTGGTGTCCAGGTGGCAGGCCTTCGCCTCCTCATCCTTGTCACCCTCCCGCCAGAGCGTCCACGGGGATGACTGGCCAGCAAAGGCGCGTGGGCTAGAGAATGCCCCCGTCCTGGTCGCATTCAGCCGGGCTTCTTGGTGAGCGGGCCACGCCTGTGGCTTGTCCTGGCCCCAGCCGCTGGCCTCTGGCCCCACATCCACCACCTCAAACGTGTAGCTGGTGTCCCCACTGGGGTCCAAGCCAGCTAGGCGAGGTGAGCGAGCGATGCTGAAGATGGGGTATCTGGTCACTCGGTCCATGTCCTGGGGGTCTCAGCTCCCCGAGGCTCCCAGGGGCGGAAGTGCTCCCGGCTCGCTGAGGAAGGAGAAAGGAACAAGGGCCAACAGGTCAGGAGACAGAACTCTTGGGGAGAGGCTCGATTGCCAGTCCCTTCAAGGGCAAAGTCCTGGCCAAGGGGCCTCTGTGATTGGTTCCGGGATGGGTGAATGAGCTGGCCTCGCCAATCAGAGCGCTCTGCCCTCTGGCCTCTGTGATTGGCTCAGGGATGGACATATGACCCAAACTGTCCTAGACCTGAAATCCTGATCTGAGCCTCGGCAATTACCGTGGAAAATAGGACCCTCACCCACCCTGGCTTGGGGCACTGGGAATGTTTGAGCTCCTGGATCCAGCCACACCTGGATCCCACTCCTGTACTGACTTGCCCATCTGCCCCCGAGTGTCTGATGTTTGTGGGAGCCCCACTCCTGCTACTGCCCTCCCCGCCCAGCTGGCCATGGCCAGACCCAAAGCCGTCCCCAGGTGGCCTCCCTGGGCCCCTGCCGGGACACGCTCTGCCTCTCTTCCAGACGCACACTGTGAGGCTTCTTGACAGGATGTGTTCATCAGCCTGCCCCTCATTAAGAGATGTCAGGGGAAACTGAGACTCAGGTGTGGTGGGGAGCAGGGACTCCCACTCCCAGTTCCTTCCCCTACCCTGCTTAGAAGGACACTTTGTCCGGGCCCAGTCAGTCCCCCGCCTCCGTGCCATAAAGTTAGGACAGGCTAGGGAACACCTTGGACCTTGTCCTGTTGGACCAGGAAGGCCTGGAGCCTCTGGGCCACACCCCAATCCAGTGCTCCAGGGGCGACTGGCACCCCTTCCAGCTTTGGAGTTCTGCTGAGCACAGCTCCAGGAGCCCTGTCCGCCAAGGTCACGCACCTGCTCTCAAAACTCTGGGGCTCCCGGCCTCGCCCGCAATTCTCAAGGCCTTTGTCTGGCCCCGCACAAACCCCCAAACTTCATAGGCATCCCTACCCCACATCCGACCTGCCTCCTCCCACAACTTCATTTCTACTCCTCTACAGCCTTCTTACCGGCAGCCTGCAGGACATCTCCTCCAGGGAGCCCCCCCAGATTGCCCCTGCCCTTGGAGCCTGTCGTCTGAGCATTATTTGCAGCCTGGCTCAGCACCGAGCTAGGCGTCCCCTTTCACAGCCGAGGAGAAAGGACTGGCCGTTCCCAGCTCTCCAAGCAGCCCTTGTCCTCGTGCCCGTCCTCGGTTTTCAGAGCTGCTCTGTACATCGGCTGTCTTTTGGCCAACTTGCTTGTAAAGCCTGTGGTTCTAAAAAGGAAAACACAGCCCCTCCCTGAGCTGGAGAAGTGGCATTAAGCCCCGGGAAATCCATCCTGGGAACGATGTTGGAACTGGCACGCATCACATTGGCTTTTGTGTGTATCAAATACCGAAACTATTCTCGGAAAACCAGTAGTTAGAGACAAGCCGGCCTGGGTCATAGACCCCAGCCAAGGGGACGGAGCTCCTGCCCCCACAAGCACACAGCCCCCCGTGGAGGTGTTCTCCCTGAACTCACAGGGGCGGGCACATCTCTGAAAGGGGGTAAGCTTCTTCGAGTCTTGTCTTCTCCCGCCTGAGGCCATCAGCCCAGGTCTCTCCCGCTAGCGGACCAGACGAGCCTTTCCCCTGCAGCCCGGAGTCTGGCGCACAGCGTGGATTTCATCAGGACCGCTGCGCAAGGCGTGGTCTCTGCGCACACAGCTCCTCCCGGGTGCCCAGGATGTGGGAGTCGGGCTCCTGTCTGCCACAGACCTGGCTGCCCCCCAGGGCTTCCCCTCCAGCCCCGAGCCCCGTGCTGACCCTGAGGGCTGGGCGGGACTGTGCCCAGGCCCCGGATAGCCTCAGGGAGGGCAGGCATGGGAGGGGGTGACGCAGGAGTGTTTGCTGAGCGAGCGAGTGGACGTTCACCCAGCAGGGTCTACAGGCCACACAGGACAGCAGCTCGGGGAGGAGGAAGCTGCCGGGAGGGTGTCGGGCTCCCGAGCGGGAGTCGGGCGGAGCACGGTGCGGACGCTGCTGGTTCCTGGTCGGTTCCTGCCGGGTGACTCACCGAGGCCACTGGGGCGGGGCGGGGGCGGGGGCTCCGGCTCGAGGCCCCAGGGCCCCACCGGTTTGCGTCCTTGGGAAGCCCTCTGCTCCCCGTGGGCCTCCGTGTCCACACCCGGACTGTAGGTAGAGCCCACGGCGCTTGGCTCCGCGCTGAGACCTGCCACGCACGGTCAGTGCCCTGAACCCCGTATCAGTAGGTCAGTAGGTGCCGCCTAAATGCTCTCCCGGTGGTTGTTAATATCATTATTATTCAAACCCTGGTCCCGCCACGGATCCCAGGCGGGCTCCCCCTCCTACAACACCTCAGCCTCCCCGCGTGTGAGCTGGGAGGACGCTGAACCCACATGGGGCCGGAGGAGGGGCAAGGAGGCCTGGTGGGTTTCGCCCCAGGGAGGCCCCAGGGGCTCCTAACCGGAGAGTGGGGACAGTGGTCCCAGAGCCCCCGGCGCGGCCTTCCCGGAGCTGCCGTGCACAGAGCACCCCACGCCAGCACCCAGGCCGCTCCTCTTAGGGCCCTGGGACGGGAGCAGAGAGAACTGAGGCCCAGAGGGGGGAAGGTGCTCACCCAAGGTCACGTAGGGACAGAAGGGCAGGTCCTGAAGCCCGAGGCTCTGTCCCAGTCGGGCACCTCCGCTTCCAGGAAGCCGCCCAGCCCCACCCCGCCGCACGCTGAGGCCAGACTGCCAGACCCCAGTGGGCTTTATGGCCCCTGGAGCCACACACCTGCCTCCTGCTCTGGAGACAACTCCCTTCGGAGGCGCGGAGGCTCACACAGGGCAAGGTCTCACGGCAAAGCGGGGCGCAGGCACTCGGGCCCATGCAGAGCCTCCAACACCTGGAGACCCCGGGACCCTGAACAGAGTGTCTGCCCCAGGCCCACAGGCTCCCAGCCGAACCCCCTCCCAGGCCAAGCCTGCCCCCCCCCCCCCGTGTCCTGACCCTGGACCTCCTGGGGGTGTCGCCCATCAGGCAAGGTCTCCGCCCCAAGTTTCTGGCTGGTGCTGTTGGCTGTTCCTGCAGGATTCTCAGGACCAGGCAGGGAGCAAGCAGATCCCTCCACGGGAGGCTCGGGGCTCAAGGTTCTTGGGTTTGGGGGCCGGGGCAGACACTGAGGCCCCAGCAAGGTTCCGGGACTGAGCCTCGGCTCCCGCAGGTGGGGGTGAGGCGGGAAGGATAGAGACCCCCTAAGACCTCAGAGGCACCAGGGGTGCAGAGCAAGGCGGGGCCCCCAGCCCCGAGAGCACAACCGGAGGAGGTGGGATGGGGAATGGGGACCCCCGCACCCCGAAGACCCCACAGGTACCAGCTGGCAGTGCGCCTCTACACCAGAAACGAACCCCTCCCCCCACGGACCCCGGCCCGTCCCTGCGCGGCGGGATCCCTGCCCCACCCCCGCCCCACGCAGGACCCCCGCCCCGCCCTGCCACATCCCCTCACCTGCGGGCTCCTGGCCCCCAGCAGCCCCTGAGCCCGGCTCCGACCCTGCCGGCCAGCGACAGGCGCAGAGACACCGGGTGCCGCCCCGCCCACGGGTTGCCAGGGGACAGGGCCCCGCCAGGGGAAAGCAGGTGCACCCCTCCTCCCGGGCTCCACCTGGGCTGGGAAACAAAGTCCAGAGGAGGAAGGAGAAAGACGACACCCAGGCAGGGCGGAGGGCGGGCAGCATGCCCATGGCCCCGCCGTGCCTCGGCCTGCAGGGCCTCCAGTCCCGCAGAGCCAGAACTCACAGAGGTCCCTTTCTTGCGGCTGCCAGGCTCTCCAGGACCCCAGAGAGGGGGTGTCACTGCCCAGAGTCCCACAGTGGGGCCCGTCCAGCCCCCTGTCCCCGTGCCACCTGGCTCAGCCCATCCTGTGGGGCTACTACTCCCGAGATCCCTTTTGGGTGCAGGTCCCGGCTGCTGGTCTGGGGGGGCGGCATGAGAGGTCCTGCTGGGCCTGGATTCAAACCCCACTAAGCCTCCCTGAGCCTGTTCTCTCCTCTGAGATGGGGACATTACAGGGCTGGGAAGGTCCCCCCGGCCACCTCTCCATAAAAGACCAAATGAGGACATCAAAAGTGCCAGAAAACGTTAGCAGGATGGGCAAAGCCCAGGCCCCACGGATGGACGGGTACCGAGGCTCGCGGTGGCAGGGGGTCCTGCCTGATTCTCCATCAAGACTGCAGAAGCCCAGCCTCTCCGGGGAGTAGACCAGCGGCCCAGCGGCCAGTCCACAGCAGGGACAGGAGAGGGTCACACACGCTGTGAACGGGACCCTCATCCTCTGCCCTAGGGCTCTGTCCTGACTGCCTCATGGCTGGCTCTGGGGACCCTCTGACCCTCCGTCTCCTCTTTCATCAAATGGGAGGACGAATTTGCTCTGGAGCCCTCCATCCTGTCCACTCCGCCCTGTCGCTTATACAGGGAAACCGCAGCCCCAAAGGGCAGAGACCGGGTCACCCCGCTCACTGGGACAGTGGTGGAGACAAGGACAACCACCCTGCCCCCGGGGTGGGGCAGCCGCCCTCTCAGGGTTCACGAAGCCCATGGTACAGAGAGGCAAACTGAGGC
This sequence comes from Meles meles, assembly GCF_922984935.1. NCBI lineage: Eukaryota > Metazoa > Chordata > Mammalia > Carnivora > Mustelidae > Meles > Meles meles. Next base: position 320,855 of record NC_060085.1, on the reverse strand, counting down.
ACGGAGAGGGCAGAGAACATCCAAGCTCAGCGGGGGAGACAGAATCGGGGACAGCAGCCACTGCAAACTGTCCCCCGGCCGTGCCCCGTTTCGCAGGGACTGGTTTCTCCGCAGAGCTGGGGGAAAGCCGGGAATCCAGCAAGGGGCCGCGGTGGCGGGGTGGGTCAGGGAAGTGAGCGGAGGGCCAGCGCTGTCCCCGCCGGGTCCCCCTTACCCCCAGGCCTCACCTGCCCAGGTGCTGCTCAGATGGGCACCGGGACAGGTGGGCGCCCACCGACGCTCCCCGCCCCGGCACTAGGGTGAGCCCGAGGAGCCCGGGGGCTGCGGACGGAGGGAGAAGCCAGCTGGGGGGGGGCCCCTTTCCCGGCCGGGCCGCCCTCAGGGGGCCGCACCCCTGGCCCGGCCACACCCTCCCACCTGGGTGAAAGCCAAGGACTGCGGGCCGGGGGCTGTTCACACGGTTTATTTGCTTCTCTGGGAAAGTCAAGAACGTCAGGGCCTTGTCACACGTCAAAGCAGAGGGGCACTTCCGCGGGCGCTCACAGCTCAGGGACTCAGGGAGGAGGGGGTCCCACGGCCACTGCCCAGGGTCACCTCAGAGATGGCCTCCCCCCCTGCCACCGAGGGGCAGAGCTGAGTCGGGGTCCAGGCTGCGGCCGAAGGTGGGCCCTGTGCCTGCCCTTGGCACCAGGCGGGAGGCCCCGGGGGACGGGCCGAGATGGGGCCTCACGGGCCACAGCCCACAGGTGTGGGTCTGTGAACGTGTGCACAGACATGCCGCTGGGGGCGAGTGTGGCTGCATCCTGGGGGGAACCCCTCACCCCTCCCAGCCAGAGGGGGACAGGCTCATGTCGGGCGCGGCAGCGCAGGGGACTCTGCTGAGGAAGCCCCCTGCCCGGGCCACGTGCGCCCACTGCTGCCCGCAATGTGCCAAGGCCAGTGGAGCTGATCTCTGGGTACGGCTGGAGGGACCCAGCGCCCTGGTCCAAGCAGGTCCTGGGCCGCCCCCCCAGGGTCCCCAAATTAGCACCAGGAGGAAGGAGGGCCCAGTGGGAGTCGGAGCTAGGACAGGAAGTGGCTCACGGGGGCCTGCCTTATGCAAGGGCGGCTCTAAGGGCCCGGCCTGCAGGACACAGTGCGGGGGTCACGGACCCCTCCTGCCTGGGGGGGATGTTGGGGGGGGCTCTCCCTTCCCAGGCTCCATCGCCCACTGGCCACGCCCCAAGAGGGCTGGGGGAAGGGGCGCATCAGGCTGGGGATGCCTAGAGGGGCCTCGCTCCTCTCCACGACCTCGAACCTGACCTCCGACCGAGACTCCCCAGAGAGGCATGGCCTTACCCCAACTGTCCAAGCTATGGACACCAGAGCTTTGGCCGGGAAGCCCCACTCCCAGGGGCTAAGCGGGGACAGAGCACGTCCCAGGAACCCTCGGCTCTCCGGGTCCCTCTCCGGCAGGACATCTCCTCGGGGACCTCATTGGAGGTGGCAGGAAGGCACAGGCAGGAGGCCCAGAGGGTGGCTGGCCGGCCCGGGGCTGCGTCGAGGCCCCCGGTCACCCCGGCCAGGACCGCTGGGGCTGGGGCCGTTTCGTGGAGCTGCCGTGACGTGGGGGTGCCCTTCACTTCGGGGAAAGCGGGTCTGTCCATGTCTCTCCTACCAGACGTAGGTGCACGGCTCAGTGGTTTGGGGGTGTCGGGGCGGTGATGGGCTGGGGGACCCCTGTCCCTCTCTCTCCAACAGAAACACCTCAGAAGGAACATGTGACAACCACGCGTCCTGGGGCCCATGACCGCGGGTGGAGGGGGGCGGACGCCGGGGCCGGGCAGGTGGGGGGCTGGCATGGAGGGCGGGGCCGGGGACCGGGGGCCGGGGGGCTCACATGATGGAGCAGCATTTACAGCGCTGCTTCTTCGTGTCGAGGTCCTGGGGGTCGCTGGCGGGGGCCTCGGGCCCCACCTGATTCTCCTCCCTGGAGCCGGCGGCGGCGGGGGGCTCCGCGGCGCTGCCGTTGGGCGGGGCGGGCTCCTTGGGCTCCGCCGCGTCCTCGATGACCACCAGCTCGGCCGTGATGGTGTCCTGAAGACCCAGCACCTTCTGGCTCTCGGCCTCGTCCTCCACGTTCTGGTAACCCATGAAGATCATGGTGACCGGGGGCTCCTGGCCGGGCTGGATGCCCGGGGGGCCGGACGTGGCCTCTCCCGGCTGCGCCTGCACTCCGGTGATCTCCCGCCTGGACGGCGTGGTCTGCGCAGGCTCCTTGGACACCCCCCGGGTCTCCGCCGTCCCAGCCGTGGACCCGGCCTCGCTCAGCGTGACCTCGTCCGCCTTGTGAAGGAGCTCATCGACCTCGGAGGAGCTCAGCGGGTGGATCCCGTTCTCCGCGGTCCCGTCCACAGCGTGGACCACTGCGGGGGCGGGAGAGACAGAGAGAGAGAGTGAGCGGGCTCTCGGAGGCGGGGGCCTGGCGAGGCAGCGGGCCACCCTCCAGGCTGAAAGAAATGAGAAGCTGAGTCACACCTTTAAAACCAGCTGCCCCCCAAGCGCCACAGAGGGCAGTGTCCAGGCCCGGGCGCCGGTCAGAGACCAGGGGGACTGGAATCCAGATCGGGGACTGTGTAAGCCGCGTTTTGTGCCATTTCCACATTGCCCGCAACTGCGTCCCGTGCCGCCCCCCAGCAGACCCAGTCTGCTTCTCCCACTGCGAAGAAGGCCCAGCCGGGGAAAAGGCCGCAGCCAGCCTATGGGCACACAGCTGGCCAGGCCGGGCCGCTGCTCTGTCTCCGGAGCTAAGTGTATCTCCCTCCGCGAGGAATTTCGGGGACTGGGACAGCTTCCTTCCTCGGGTCCCTGTGGTTTAGCTTGGTCACTCCGTGTCCTGTTCCCTCGGAAACACGCTGCAGGCGTGGAACCAGTGGAACCAGTGATGGCCTTCTCTTTTTATTTGTTTAAGACTTTATTTATTTATCTGACAGAGAGAGAGATCGCAAGTAGGCAGAGAGGCAGACGGGGAGGCGGGGGGAAGCAGGCTCCCTGCCGCACAGAGAGTCTGCTCGATCCCAGGACTCCGGGATCATGACCTTAGCCCAAGGCAGAGGCCTAACCCACTGAGCCACCCAGGCGCCCTGGCCTTCCCTTCACAGGTAAGCACTTTATAATTCCCACGCTGACCGCCTGTCTCGAAGCCAAGGTTCATGGAGAAAGGTATTTTTAAATGTGGGGAGGAAAGGGACTCCAGTCCTGGAACACAGGGCATAAGATAGAAACTTCCTAACGTTCCTCACGGTCTCCCCTAGGCAGGTCAATGTGAGCAAGGAATCTTGCTCAATGTCTTTTCCAGACCTCTCCAGCTGCCCCATGGGGTCTGATCTGCCGTGTCCCGGGGGCCGGGTTTGAGCCCCTGCGGGAGTACTGGCCACGCTCTGACACCAGCCCAGCAAACTCCTAGAAGCACAGCCGCCCGCCTGTGGGAGGGAGGGACACACCGGCCCTCGGGGCTTGCCTCCTCCTGGGCCAAGGGTCAGGGCTCCAGTTCCTGGCTGCTGGCCAGAAGGAAAGCGCTTTCCGTTTCAGTTTCCAAAGCCCTGGGGAGGGGTGTCCGTACCTCAAGGCTTTGCAGCGACTCCAGGCTGGAGGCCCAGAGGGTGGGGTGTCCCCAGATTACTGAGTGTCCCCAGATTACTCAGGCTGAGTGTTTCCCCCTGACCACTGCCCCCAAATAGGAACCCGAGCCCTCGGCTGCCATGGAAATGGATCACCTTCCCATTGCTAAGCAACCAGACTCCAGTCTGGCGGGTCCAGAGTCCCCTAGGGCTGGGCCGGGCTGCACTGAGTGGCGGAGCCCTCTGCCTCTAGCCCCACAGGGTCATTCTTGCGCAGGAGGTGAGGCAGCGAGACTTGTCCAGGGTCACACAGCTAGTGAGAGCTGGAACCGGGGTACCACTCAGGTCTATGTCCCCAACCATGGCTGACACAAGGCCCCCTGCAAAGCATCCTGGATGCTGCAGAGATCCGCCAGCCTCTAGGAACATGAGGCTCTGGGAACCAAACCCACGGTGAGCCATCACAGACAACCAGCACGGTGCCTACGGTGGTGATGACGACTTAAAGATAGTAACGATGTTGCTGAGGATGTGGGGAGACGGGGACCCTCACACACAGCTGGTGGGAGGGGGCGGACCACGGCTGCAGAAGACAGCAGTCCCTCATGGTTAAACACAGAATCCCACGCGACCCAGAGACCCCACGCCTAGACACCACCCAGAGAACCGAAAACACATGCCCCTAGAAAGACGTGTATAGCGTTCTAAACCCAGAAGGTGGAAACATCCCAGACACCCATCAGCTGATGACTGGACAAACACAATGTGACCATCCAAACAACGGGGTATTATTTGGTCACAAACGATGGACGTGGACGGACGCCGGCTCACGACGCTCAGGGAGGGGACCAGACACAGAAGGCCCCATGGGGTATGAGTCCACGCGTGTGACACGCCCCGACCAGGCTAATCCACGGGCGGGAAGGGGGTTAGTGGACGCTCTGGTGGGGATAGGAAGTGACGGAGATTCTGTTTGGGGAGGAAAAATGTTCTGGAATTAGTGAGAGGGCACAACCTGGTGAGTAAGCGAAAACCCACTGAACCGAACACTGAATCGCGCGTTCTGGGCCCTCCCGCTCCGTTTTCTTGTAAAGACGGCGTTTGAGGCCTTGCTAATGGACTCCGCAGCGGGCGCTATAACTGTCGTGGCTTGGGTGTCGTCTCCGCGAGCACCACTGCGTGAAGAAAGCAGACGTTTGCCTTCATTTTCAATGTACCTTTTTAATGTCTTCTTACAGCGTATTTTAACTAACGTG